>NC_137466.1:208394340-208994340 GCF_964235325.1 Thermobia domestica | reverse complement strand
TTTTTTTAAACAACTAATTACAAGCTATATAGTATGTTGTGTAAACTTTTGTCGCTTTTACAAAAGTTCAGTCACTGGGATCTGCAACTTTAAAACAAACCATAATTCATCAACGCTTGGTAATATAAAAAATTGGACAGCAGCATTCCATTAATGATCAACAGAAGTCTTAAAACATGTGCCACATACCTACCTTCAATTTAAAACTGATATTCAAAATGGCATATTTCAAGATGGCAATCGTGGTGATGACGTGTGTTTTTTTTTTAGGTTCCCTCACCCTCCATTCATCATCTATGGCCAATGTGGACCTCTAGTTGAACAAACTTTTCTGTTACAGGACTGTCACCTGACTTTTGGCCCACCCAGTATTTGCTTAGTTGTGGGTTGGATTTTTTTTAAATCACACAGTTAAGTGTCAATACTGTGGTACATAAAATGTCATGTCAGAAACACCCAAACAAAAGTCCAAAAACAGAGAAGAAATGCCATTTTGTTGCGGTGCCATTTTCGATTTGGTTATTTTGTTATAGTGCCCTTCTGACATGGAATCATTTGAACGAAACAACCGAGTATATCTATTGGTTAAAATGAAAATTACAACATTAATCGCCAACCTCTTACCGTTAGATATTTGGTCAGTTGTCGCCTCTGTATTTTGGGAGCATGGACTTGCTCTTCGTGCACGGGAGATCCATTCTTGTCCAGGATAAAATCAAACGTTTGTATTCTAATCTCAGATGGTTCTTGGAAATCCAGTTCAGAAGGAGATGCAATACTCAATCCTCTTTCTAATCTCTCCTGCGTTGCTGATTGGACAGAATTAAACGAGCCACGCCCCTTACTGAAGTAAAGGCGGGAGTGCGTGAGAATACTGGTAGGTGTCCATGTACCTTCAATCCGATATGGCTTCCAGGAAGACCATCTATGGTTGATTTCAATTCTCACTTCGCCATTAAGCAAACAGTAGAGTAACGACACGAAGAAACCCTGCAAAATAAAAATAAATAATTATTGTATTAAATATTATTCGAAGCCCTGACTACCATTTTACAATTTCATAACACGTTAAACTGGTTACAAACCAGAGAAATATTATGTTTTGTTTTCTTAGCTGTACGGTGTATTTTGGGATTACTCGAGCAAACGGTTCTATAAAATTTTGACATATTTCTTAGATTTTCAGGTTAGGTTAGAGATTTTGTATTTCTTTTTAGCAGAGCATTCTCTAAATGAGGATCTCCATTACTACTTGTATATTGATTTCAGCAGGGCTCAGTATAAATACAGTGTGGGCGTATGGCATAAAAACTAGTGCATAAAACGCGAACCAACTTGTGCTAGGTTGCCTTTAAAATGCACAAATACTATCTAACCGAGTCAGGGCAGGAGCGCAGCAGGCGGGTCCTTGCAGTATCGAGGAGGTGCGTCCGTATTGAGCAGGCACGTCAGAGATGAAGGTATATGCATAAACGAGGATAGTAGAAGAGCACATTTACTCATACAATATTTTCACTATTACTCAAAATTCATTTCAGTATGCTTTACACTGATAGTAATTACTTATATTCACACTCTCATTCCTTCGCAAAAAATGTTTCACATTGTATTTTACCTATAAATTTTCTATTTGGTAGAACCGTCTGCTCGAGTGAACCCTATTTTTTTTTTCATTCATTTAACCTGCGTCAAAAACTGTAACTGCTTAATAGAAAGAAACTCCGATTCGCGTATGAAAACAACGCTGGAAAAGAGGGAAATAACAGTGACTTATAATAGTTCTGATACACTTTATTAGCTGAAATGATCGTTATTGGAAAAGGGAGAATAAGTTTATGGAAACAATAGATATTGTCAATCTTGCATATGTTATTTTCAGTGTTGCCAATTTAGCGACTTTGTCGCTAGAACTAACGACTTTCGGAAGTGTCTAACGACAAAAATTTTTATTTAGCGCCTAGCGACAAATCTAGCGACATTTAGGAATTCAAATATTTTGTTCTATATTTATATTAAAGTTTCCAAAATTTTGCAGTTTGTGATACTAATAATTACTTTTACGCACTCGGTTGCATTACTGCTATGAGCGACTTACTTCGTTGGATTCATCGCTGCTATGCGAAGATTATGCCCTTCTTCCCTGCGGTTCGGAAATCCGGGAATTTCCCGTATCTAACTAGTTGCGTAATAGCTGGTGACCTCTTGCATTGCACAGTGCGTACAGTGACAGTGATGTTGGAGAACGTTGTGCTTTTCTGGTTCAGTGTAGTGCGTGTGATTTATATATTAATTTAGCGTTGTTCTTAATATAAATTATACAGAAATTTCGTGGGGTGGGTTCGGTGAATTGTTCCGATTTGAAAGCAACATGAATTTCCCAACTCCTCCAAAAAATATAAATATACGGGCGTACTCTATAAAAAGAAATGGGAAAAGGTGATCCAAAATTTTAAGTATTTGCAAACTTTTAATGCTATATTTATTAATTTTGTATTCTTGAAAGCGCATAGTGCAGTGGTTTTGTCAAAATGGTCACTTTAAGAAAAAATACTCGAGTCTTCCATTGTACATGAAAAAATATTTAAATTATTTTAATTCCTTTGTAAAATTATATAGCGACTTTTTTAGCGACTTGGCAAGAGGCGTTTAGCGACTTCTAGCGACTTTAGAGTACTAAGCTAGCGATGTTTCACACTGGCGAGTTGGCAACAGTGGTTATTTCCCCCCTCCTTCCCATCTGCCACGAGAATAAAACCTTTACGTAAACTTGGACATAAAAGGCATTAGGGGTGTCACTATTCAGAGCGGTGACCCCTAAAACTATCGATTGTAAGCTAATCTAAGTCGTTGTCGATAATTTTGAATCCCACCCCTCTCTACCCTCTCTCCTATTCCCGTACGGATGAGGAATGAATTTGAACTCAAAGGCCATAAGGAATGTCACTATTCATACCAGCGATTCTGAAAACTATAGACTGAATGCTAATATTGTTCTTTCTAAATTATTTTTACGTCACCTCTTGTCGATAATGTGATAAAAATTTAAGTTAAGCTAGAGTTCACCCATGTTCCAAAATAAAGAAAATCAGAGGACCGATGTAGGGGGATTTAGCTGTGAAACATTGTTATTTTAATTCTTAAGGAGTTTGCTTTCTTAAACTTCCTTTATACATACATGTCCATCCCTCCAATTGTTCATGCGTTCGGGAAAAACAAATTTCAAGAACCAAAATTAATGAAAATGTACACGGCCAAACGTCAGGAAACGACTTCTTTTTTGAAGTCGATACCCAAAACGAAAGTGATACAAATTTACCATTTCCAGTTTTAACATTGATCGCTATTAATGAAAATGATAATACAGAGATGCGCTGTAATCGGTTAAGCGTACCAAGAATACATTACAACTTCATTCTTAGTTGGGGGCGTGGTGGCTCAGTGGTAGAGCATTCACCTCCGGTGCTTGGGGTCCCTGGTTCGATCTCAGCTCTCGCCGTGTGAACTTTGAGGTGGGCAAACACCGTGTTCGTGTGTTTTCTCGAGGTTCTCCCTTTTCCCCCCACTTTCTTCATTCTACCATTTCATTCATTTCTCATCATCACCGTCTTCTTTAGCCTAACTGGCATAATCGTGGGACGTTAACTACAACTTCCGGTTTCAATGTTGATCTACCATAGAGTGAGAACGATAAGAGACAGCAAGAAGTGACTTTTGGAATCGATTTCGTGTTCTAAGAATAGGTGTTTTCTTCTCTCTCAACCCTCTATTGTAGCCGGAAATGGTAGAAATAAACCACTGTCCGTGTTAGTGTTGATCGCCTTAGTATGAAAACGATAATATATGGCGATTCTCTGTATTCAAGATATTTTGTCTCTAGTCTAGTTTTCTACTGAAGCCGGAAGTGGCACACATCAACGACTTCCTGTTTTATGTTGATCGTTATAGAATGAAAACTTTAACAGATAGCGAGAGAACGTTTTCGGCAAGCGAGTAAGTGCTCCAAAAAGAAATCCATCGCTACCCTAATCTATCTACTAAAACCGGAAGTGGTACAAATCTACTATCACTTCCGGTTTAAATAATAATTAAGAAAATATGACATCATACATATGAAACTCTTTCACGTGGTGCACTACTGATACTTGTTATTAGGACTCATGAATTGGGCGCAAGGTAAAGAAGGTTGGGGATCACTGGTATAGACCATGAAAAGTTTCGAGATAGTTATTAAAGGAACGATTGTTAGAACTTCATAAGATTTCCTTTATTGAGCTCAGGGGTGGATCCAGGACGGACTTCGGGGGGCGGTTGGTTGTAATACTGCTACTTAGATCTACTTTTAAGGGCTCCAAACTCTGGGATGGGTTTTGTTTATATATATATATAAAACAAGAAAGTTTTCCTATTCTGGGAGGGGGGGCCACGCCCCGATCGCCCCCTGGATCCGCCCCTGATTGAGCTTTGAAAATGTTGTGGCAAGAGTGTATTATTTTCTCGCGCAACGACCTTGATAATTAATGAAATTGCTTATAAATTTAAATCAACATTTAATTACTTAAATTAAACAAAACTGTGGTTAAGAACGTAAATTTTGAAACACGAATTAAAAAGGTTGATGGAAGTTTCCGTTTTCTGCTTAAAATAACATTTTAATTACGAGGAGGGTAATGAAGTACTAATAAATCAACAAGCTCAGTAATCTTCTCGGTAGAGGGTTCTAAACATGTGGAACTTTCATAACAACAATTATTTTCTTCCTTCCATTTTATGTCGTTAGAAGAAAATACATGGTAACTTGTAGAAGTGTTCTAGCTACAACATCTTATCTCCCAGTCACTCACTTTCTCTTTTACTGAGCCAATTAGAAAGCTTAACTTTCAGAAGTCGCAAGGATATTTATAACCTTTGGTTAATAAAGATATACTTATTTGCCAAGGTGACAACTATGAGAATTGTCTGATAAGTTGCTCCTAGACAAGAAGGAATGCAGATAGGCTTACCTGGTCATAAGTGCTTTTCGATGTCCTTCCCAGTGTTGCCATACTTGGTGCGATTGTACAATCCGCGGCAAAAAAACCTGCAACATGAGCATATAAGTTTATTGTGATATGACGAAGTCTTTTGCTCCAAAATAAGTGTGCACGGGAGGAGGCTGAGGTTTATCCTGACGTGATTCGTTCCACTTAGACGTTTTCATTTCCTGTGCTGTTAGGCGTAGTTTCACAATAAACTTACATCCTCATGTTGCAGGTTTTTTGCCTCGGATTGTACCAAATTCAGCCCTTTTTGCCATACTTTGGCCCGTTGGTACCACGCTGACATTTTCAGTCGCTTTTGTGAAAAACTTGGTACAATTCTACACAATTTAGCACCATTTAACAACTACTTGATACATTTTCAGTAACAGTAAGTGACAATAAGACTTTCCCTACACCTCATGTTACTCATACTGTACGTTGACTCTTAAAAAAATAATGCTGTTGAAGATTCATACTGTGACATTGCAACAAATGACGCTACGAAGTTTGTGTGGAAAATTCGTAATTCGAACTTTATCGGGAAGCAACTAACGCTAAATGGGTGCATCCGCGCCACGCATGGAGACGAGAAAGAAGCAATGTAGTGAAAATTTTAGCTGGTAATCTTAAAACAAATGAAGAAGAGCACACACGTTGAATCAAATGTTGAATATTCTGAAGAAGACCATCGAGCAAGAAAAGTTTCATCTACTTCTACGGTTATTCGGTTCATCCTATTTGGATGTTTTTAAAAAGGAATTTTTAAAAAGAGTACTTTGTTGATTTGGACTCTTGGAGAGGGAGGGAAGTTCTAGAACTTTACATCTTTTACTTTAGTGTTATAGAGCCTTTTATTACACTGGTGTATGGTAAAATAATGACTCACCCCTTTTTGTTTTAATTTGGTACTATTTTTCAGCCTATTCCAGAGCTAGGACTGTGGCAACACTGGTCCTTCCCATGGAGGTCTATGCACCGTCACTACTTTATGGGTAGCCAAGAAATCCCAGAGGAAAAAAAATATATATATATATTTTATGTCATGGCCTGCAAACCACTGGGAAACAAACCACAGAAATGCCAACCTGTGGGAAAAATCTCAAATTGTGGAATTTTTTAAAGAATGATTTCTCGAAATGGAATAAAGGGAATTTTCGTTTAAAAGATGACCAGATTTATGGGATTTTTCATATTCTATTACATTGATGCCAATAAACCTGAAATCAATGACTGGTAATTGTCAAAGTTTGTTACTATAAAATGCAATTCATTGTATCCTTTTTCTTTTTTTTTTTTTTTAAAAAAAAAGAAAAGACAGAAAGAGCAGTATTAACGGAAGAAAATAAAACAAGAAACGTCCAACTTGAAAATCGTTCCATTCGAATGACTGAAGAATAATGTTTCTCTGGTTTTTATTATATTCAGTAGAAAATTATGGCACAAAAGCGTGGTGAAAATATTAAACTCACAATGAAAATATATTTATTTTTATCAGCATTTCAATTATCTCTTTCAATTAAGGAAAGTACTTGTTTATAAACTGTTTGATAAATGTAGACGATCAGAAGTTCTAAATAATTCATTCATATTTTTTTTTTAAAAAAATGACTGATATACACTAATTTCACTGTTTATATTTTCTAAGTTTACAAAATTTTGTTATTTAGTATAACGTGTGAAATTCAGGAGCAAAGTGGGATTTTTTGTCTCTCAGGGATGGGATTTTATAACATTTCAGGTTGGCATCACTGGAAACAGCCTGTTACACCTCGTTGGTGGACCTGGATGGACTCCTGCTTGCTCTTATGATCCCAATGGTGGATCCAGGATTTGTCTCCATCACTAATTCAGCCATGAATTTGTCCTGGTCCTCCTCAAAGAAGTCTAACAAGTCTTGGGACAGCTGCATGCTCTCAGCCACTACGTTGCTCTGACGCACCTCAAATTGCGCAGCGGATTCCCCGCACTGAAATTGGCGTGCGTGTCAGGTGTCATTATCTCCTCCCCTCCTTTCCTGTCTAGGTAGATAACTTATTGGTGGCCCCTCGTATGTAAGTAAATAGATCTTCACCTCTCTCACTCTAAATATCAATGTTTTTAAACTTTTGGTCAAAAACTTTGAGCTATTTGGTTTTCTCTTCATATCAGGGGCATACCCTCATAGGGGTCGAGCGGGTCCGAAACCCCCTCCAAAACTTTCTATTCTGTATACATTTGTATATTTTCTTGTTTAGTAGAGGAATACTTCATGTAGCTTGGAGAGTCGATCTTTTAGTTCACATCTACCCTTCCTTTCGTTATAAAAACAATCTAGTTCTATGTTGCTGTTTTTTCTGAGGGTATAGGTGGCTGTACTTAACATTTATCGCCTTTTTGGGTGCAAAATACCAGCGATTTAATACTACATGCACGTAGTACCTTGTGGTATTGGGCCCTTTCCAACACAAAAGGTTTTTTTTTTTCTTTAAAGTATGGCATGAATGATATTGAATTATATTTTGGAAGGCAACCAGACATTTGGAGTCCCAAAAAATTCGTACGAAAACATAGTATTCAATATTAGAAGCGAGGTGTACCTAATAGATAGTAAATTGAGTTTCTTTGTTTTAATTTTGTAATGTAAGAACAAAACATAATGTGGAACAAATTTTCATACTTGTATTTTGTTTTGGAAGGATACCGCAAGTAGGGCCTATTATGATATATAATATTTTTATTCTGGAATACTCATGTGTGAGAAATGAAGAAACAACAAATATATATTGAAAATATAATTGAAAATTTCTATTTAATTTTAATTTTTATTTAATTGAAAATTTCTATATTTTTGAGCATTGTTTTAAGTAAAACTGGCCTTATTTTCCACATTCATTAGTTCCACCTTATTAAACAAAATATTTTTGATGAAATCTTTTTTAATTTATAATATAAGCTTTATTGATGTTTTACTAAATATACAGATTCCTGCATATCCTAATCATTTAGATCTAACCATATGGACTGTTAACGTTTCACTTTCTTTACTTTCTTCCAGAGTGGTTTAACTCCACTTTTATATTTTTCATATTCATTTTAAATTAAGTTTTCCTCTTGAACATAACCTCTTATAAATCTTTATTTTTATTTCCTTCTCCGTTCGAAATTCTAACTTTAATATAAACCTAATATCTATTATGAAATATATTCTATGAAAGTTGTTCAGATATTTAAACAACATCCTTACCTGAAAAGAGGCGAAAAATTGGTCGCAGAATAACCAAACCAGCTCCACTTTCTCATTAATTCCCATGGAGTAGGACATTCCAAGAAATATGGTATAGTGAACACCAAACAGTGGTACCAATACCAGCGTAGATTTTGCCCATTGTCTAAGCATAAGAAAAGTAATTATAATTAGTGAGACACTTAAGATCTTTACCATAAAAGCATATTTAAAATGAACTCAATTAAACCGATTATGAAAACATAATCCAGGTGTGACTCTTAAACCAGGAATTTGGCTACAAAATGCTTCGGAAATGATATATAAATGGATGCGTAGATAGGTGACTGAACTCCCGTATCTTCAACAATCTTCAATAACTTTTGAACGTCTCACTTGTTTGTTCAGACAAATATGTATAGAAAATGTAAGTAGTCAAGATATTCTTGTACGTTATTTGGTAGCTAGCAACAACAACAACAATTTTGTAGGGGTCGAAATATATAGAACCTATTTTAAAATATTAGTATTTACTGTGCTGCTTGTTGTTTCCTCCGAGAGAAGAATACGCTTCCTCATAATTGACCATCGGTTACTCTGTGAATGCTTCTGTTCCTATTGACTCTTTGCTGCTCTGAAAGATGGAAGAATTTAGGTACAGTAGAGCGTCGATTATCCGAACGTCGGTCAACCGAACGACCGCTTAATCGAACTGTGTACTCGCTCGCACCTATTACTCTCCCACCCTGCCGTCCATCATCCCCCTCACTCCCAAACCAAGTTTCCCACAGTAGTCGCCGCACTGAGCCACCGCTGGCGGAACATTGCTTCTAATGGGGCCTTCATAAGGCGCTGCTGACCGGCCAAGCCGCCAGTCCCTGTGTTTCAACAATCAGCACAATTCTGTCGGTTTGGCACTGGCTGTAGAAGTAGCGGCAGTATCAAAGCTGTTCACAGCAAGTTCGATTATCCGAACAAACCAGTTTTCCGAACACCCATGTCCCCCAATCACTTCGGATAATCGACGCTCTACTGTATTTCTTTTTGCAGAAATTAAAAAAATTAGTTTCTTCTTTTGCTCAGCCTAATTGTTCTAATTAACAAACCGCGTTCTTGTATAAAGTCAAAGTTAAATACAATCTTATAAATTAAATGCAGACGCACACAAGCGCTTTACAATGTTAGTTAGGGGAAGATGGCAATATGTTGCTTATTGCAACCGACCAGATATAAAAAGGTTGGGAGATGAAGCACTATAGTAAGGACTCGGTAAACAAAATAAAACAGCCCCGAACAAGGTTCAAATTTGCCTTCATCCTCTTGACTCATTCTTCAGATAAGTATTTCGTAGGTTTCGAGACGTACTGTTTTAGAAACCTTCTTGCACTGTTGGGAGCAAGGAAGGAAGGCAAAAAAGTTGAAAAAGAGAGTCTCTTATATGGAGGTGTAATGTAAGGGTTTTCCAAACTGGTTTTTAAAGAAAGATTTCTGTTGTGTACTTTTTATGTATTCTGGCATTTTTGTCTGGTGGTTCTATGGAAATTCTGTGAGAAAATTTTAGTTATAATGGCCTTGCCGGATCAAATTCGGAAATGTCTTTTTAATGTACTCCTTAAATTTTTATTGACCCACCCCTTACACAAAAGTCTGAATTCAACACTGGAGTGAAGTAGGGTATTTAGCTTCGGATCACGAGACGCAATTCATCGCGAGTTCAAATCACAGCGAATACGATGGGTATTTCAATTCCTCTCGAAGTTTCAGTATTTTTTGTTGTGTTGGATTAAATAGAATGTTGACACTGAGATTATTGTAAGATGCATCAAAGAGCATGCAGACAGAAGTCCCGCTACCAATATTTATTTTAATCTGAAAAATTAATTTATAATTTAAACATGAAGAAGAAAATAATAAAAATAGTGGATACATTACATATTTCACTCTTTCATTACCTTAATGTATCATTCACTATTCATAGATTTAATATCAGAAACGTCATTTCAAATTTTGCTTGGGGCTGCAAAACCCTAGATATCAGTAGATTGTCAGGTTTCTCATTGATATATTATTATCTTTTGGATTAAAATGTATACAAATGTCAAACTTATTGGGACAATTTCCCTCCTGGAGCCCAAAATGACACCCAAGTATAGTGTATTGACACTAGATGGTTGCATAAGAAGAACTGAGCCGCTCGCAAATTGAACGAAAGTTTTCTGTCTTACGAAATTTCACTGCTCTGAAACGTGGTAAGGTTCCTTTACAAGCCACACCATATTTGTATCACCATGAGAATCCGTTGTTCCCAATAATGTTACATTATGACATAACAAAATATTGTTTTGTGGAATCTAAAATGCTTGTATACTTAAAATGTATAGAAATTAGCTCTAATAGTTTAATACTAAAATGATATAGGATTCATGACTATCCAGAAAACAATCTTCTGCTATACTTGACATCTCGTGGATTGATTTCACAGTCCATTCAAATTGCATCTAGTTCCTACTTCTTCAATGTAGCCTAATTAATTATTTTATAGCTACTGTACAAAATTACAACCTGAAATATAATTATTATATAATACGGATAATTCGAGACAACATTAAATATATGAAGGGTAATTTGGATAAGAGCGTATAAACCTATTTCCGGTAAAAATTCCGGTATATATTCTGCCAGTCTGAGAATGTCAGTGTGTGTCTAGGTGCTGTTAAGGTAATATGTCTGCTCCGAAGCCAACGTCTGTCTCCAAAAATAGTGTTAATTGGATAAGGGCGTTTCGGCACTTTTGCTAATATTGGAGTGTAGTGCTTTGAACCAAACCAACTACTAAACAACAAACAACATTTTACATTGGTACTCACTTAGCTACTTCTAACCTTTAACAATGGGCGACAAAACATTGTAGAGTAAAGAAATACGAAATATTTTTGAAGTTTCGCTCACTCCAGTGAAATCTTTGTGTTCGAGAACCGAAGCTAAAGAAGCCCTAAATGAGCATTATCATTTATTAGGAAGTGACCCAACAATCGAAGATCTAATCATAGTCTCCTGTGACATCTGAAAAAGGTCAGATTGACAATTTTGATGTTAAAAATAAGTCGGGGGCTCATCAAACATCGAGTTCTTTCCCAAAATGGAAGCTGACGACTAGTAACACGTCACCGGGAGGAAGAAACATAAGTGTCAGTAATACAGAATCCGGATCATGCAAATCTTCTGAAGAAACAGTTGTACCAGCAGACTGCGGTTTTTCAGAAGTAACATATCTTCCAGGTGATAGAGTAATAATCCAGACAATTCATACAATGTCAATTGTGTTTGCAATGTTCGATGGACAGGGACATTATCCTGAAAAAACATAATTCCTTTTTTCAAGTTTCCGGGCGTTGCACTTACAATTTGTCTTTCAGTTTTCTGACAAGTAAACCTTACGTTTGGGTGAATCGAGTTGCTGACTGAGCCACATATGAGAAAGTAGTACTAAATGTGGTCAGTATTTCAGTTAAGTTGTAGGTGCGAAGCTCTAGGGGTTTAGGAGATACAGCTACCAGAACATCACATGGAAGTTCAGAATAGTCTTCATACAGTTGGAGGTAAAAGCCCTGTAAGACCTCTTGTAACGACAAAAGGTGAATAACAAATATATGGGTACATATTAGGACTAGGGGGAAGTCATATAGTAAGGGTATACCTGACGGCGGCCATCTTGAAATCCGCCATTTTGAATTAAGGTTAAGTTTTTAAAATAGGAAGAGGGTCATGTGATACATGATTTAAGGCGCAAATTTAATCAGAAGAACAATGGTGACGTTAATTTTGATTTACGCGTAATTGGTAAAAAGTTACAGGGAAATTAAATATTGTTGCAGAATATGTATTAGTCCTTTACCCCACCTTGTAAAGGTTGTATTAATGATAATAATTAGATAAAAAGCAAGTGGATAAATATTAGGTCTATGGTAAGAGTTGCCTTGATGGCGGCCATGTTCAAATCCGCCATTTTGAATCATACAAAAGTTTCAAACAAAACGCACAACATTGACACCTTATTAATAGCAAATTTTACCATAAATCCAACGGTATAACGCCACAATTGTATTTCTGATTAACTTCTAGCCCGAAGTCGTCTATTGCATTACTTTATTCCCATTTAATTTTGTGCTGGTTAATGATAAAGCAAAAATGGTTATACCGTTTTTACTTTTTTACCCAGTAACTTTTTTACCAATTGCGCGTAAATCAAAATTAACGTCACCATTGTTCTTCTGATTAAATTTGTGCCTTAAATCATGTATCACATGACCTTATTCCTATTTTAAAAACTTAACCTTAATTCAAAATGGCGGATTTCAAGATGGCCGCCGTCAGGTATACCCTTACTATATGACTTCCCCCTAGTCCTAATATGTACCCATATATTTGTTATTCACCTTTAGTCGTTACAAGAGGTCTTACAGAGCCTTTACCTCCAACTGTATGAAGACCATTCTGTACTTCCATGTGATGTTCTGGTAGTTGTATCTCCTAAGCCCCTGGAGCTTCGCACCTACAACTTCACTGAAATACTGACCACATTTAGTATTACTTTCTCATGTGTCTCAGTCAGCAACTCGATTCACCCAAACGTAAGGTTTACTTGTGAGTACTCAAGAGTAATACTATGTAGTAAATGTCTGACCCTTGGGCAGGTAGTCCATGAGTATGAGAACTTCATTATCCCAAAAGAATGTTGCAAACACCTTCCAAGTCGACTCCTGTTTTTTGAACTACTTGGGACAAGGGAAACCTTAGTGCCGCCACTCCATTGGAACTTGTTTCATTTCGAGATCGTTGTGGTAGAACCATGTTATTCAAAAATTGACGCAGAAGAAAATATGTCGACCAAACACTGTGTGAGTAATCAATTCTGTAATTTTAAACAAAATTGCAATAACAAAAATTTTATAAAATCATTTTCTAAGTGTCAATGACTGTGATAGATAAAAAAATAAAGAATTAAATTGTTTCGCGGAGAAATAAAAATGTATAACGTACGTAACAGAAAACCGTAAATCTCACTGGGAAAACGTAAGATCTGACAACACTAATTTCGTCGTACACCATCCACTTTTAGTTTAGAAGAAAAGAACTATTATTTTGCTTTTCTCGAAACCTACACATGAGAATGTACAGTATTCTCACCCATATAATTGTTTTTAAATTCAAGTGGACTCTTTGTTGTTGTTGTTGTTGAACGATAAGATTAAAATGTATAACTCAACTTTGTTTGGATCTATTTCAATTTGCGGCAAGATATTTAAACTGCTGTATCATTTGATTATAATACTTCCGTGTAAAGGATAAAAACTACACCAAACTTCTGGTGCAAGAGCCCTTATGTGCCAGGATCTACCCTGCCTTTGGCTGTGATGTATGGCCAGAACATCATATCTTTCGCTGTTAATGTAGCTTTTTGACTGGGTACGCCACTTCTTTGCAGTGTTGCCTCACTTGATACAATTGTACCAAATTCAGCCCTTTTTGTCATTCAACGGCCCGTTAATACCAAGCTGGGTATTTTCAGCCCCTTTTGTGAAAAAGTTGGTACAATTCTACCCAATTCAGCACCATTTAACAAATACTTGTCATATTTTCAAATATGTCACTAAGACTTCTCCTACATCTCACGTTGCTCATACTGTGTGTTGGACTCTTAAAAATGCTGTTGAACATTCATTTTGTGACGTTGCACCGCTTAACGCTAGAAACTTTGTGTAGAAAATTCGTAATAGGAACTATATCGGGAAATAAATGACGCTACAATGGCGCATCCAGCCGTGTATGAAGGAGACGAGAAAGTAACAGTGTGGTGGAAATAATTTCTTGAAATAATAATAATAATAATGAACACACACACATACGCAAACACGTTGAATCAAGTATTTAATATTCTGAAAGAGACCAGCGAGTGCTGAAGTAAGTCTATAATTTATCCGTCGTTGCAAAGATTTTACACCAAACGATAAT
Source organism: Thermobia domestica (assembly GCF_964235325.1). Classification (NCBI taxonomy): domain Eukaryota; kingdom Metazoa; phylum Arthropoda; class Insecta; order Zygentoma; family Lepismatidae; genus Thermobia; species Thermobia domestica. The sequence continues at coordinate 208,980,108 of NC_137466.1, read as the reverse complement.
AGCGCGAAAAATATATTGACGCAATTGCTTGGCTTACCAGGGTAAGTTGTTTCTAGTTACGCCATATTGGCGTATATAAAGATACCCGAACATTTCTGCGTTTTATAGATCTACATCGACGCGTTGATTTGGACTCTTGAAAGAGGCAGGGGGGGGGGCGTTCTAGAGCTTTACCTATTTCAGTTTCGTGTTATAGAGCCATCTATTATACTGATATAAAATTCAGCCAGTTTGGTTTCTACTATTTGGTACTATTTTTCAGCCCACTTCAGAGCTAGGACTGTGGCAACACTGTTTCTTTGTTTCAAGTAGCTCTTCAATTGTCCTTACGATGGTGCAATGTAACCCCATCTTAGTAAGTACAGAAGATAACTCATCTTTTCTGACCAGGGCAGTACTTCTTGGCTTAGCAGACCTCTTCTAGTGATGGGTCGAGGCAGTTCATTTGGTGGAGCTAACTCATTCGCTCCGGCACCGATATGGGAGTCGTTCAAAGGTGCCAGTTCCTTTTTGAACGGTTGGGAGTTGTCGTTCAAAAAGGAGCCTGTTCTTTTTTTGAATGGTTGGGAGTCGTCGTTCAAAGGTGCCAGTTCTTTGTTAACTGGTGTTGTGTCATTCAAAAGGTAACGACTACGTTCACTGAGTTCCCTGTATGCATTCTTACTGGCTTCTGGCTATATCGGTGTCGGTAGGCGTGTGCGGTAGTTTCGTGCATTCTTATTGGCTGTTTCGGAGCGGAGTCGTCGTTACTTTGAACTGCTGGAATTGTGTACGGTGCTCTCATTACTCAACTGCTGGTGTCGTCTGCGGAGCTGTCGTTACTTTGAACGGACAGTTCCAAATGTATGAACTAGTTTCATACTAGTTCACATGATGGTGTCGTTCAAAAGAGTCAGTTCGTTCATGAACGACCCATCACTAACCTCTTCAAAAGCAGTATTCCAATGCGACTAGACCATTAAAACGTGTACATGATACAATTTAGAATATATAAATATGGTTTTAATTTGTACCATACCTGTATCTGACTTTTCTTCTTTCCACGTACATCGAGGACTGTATCTTGAGAAAGAGCACACGCACGATGTTCAGGAAAAATATAAAGTTGAGCTGTAAAGACGAGAAAAACAAGTACGTGCATGAAACAGATAATATTCAACCTAAGTTACAGATGATAATACATAAGATAAAGCAAAGGAAATTTGTCACCAATATTTTTAAAGAATTGAGAGAGAAAGACAAAATTTATACTATGCAAAACCTAGTGAGTGAGCTTTTAGTTTAACGTCCCGTTCAGCAGCGAGTTACTGTGTGATATGACAATATACGTAAAATAAATACCCAGTATTTATTTATTTATTTATCATTATTACCTATTACAGAGCTATTGCTCCCTTTACAATAGGTATTACAGGTAAAGTTTACATTATTCTTGTAATGGTACACAATAATACAAAAAAAATTACAAAAGAAAAAAAGAAAGAAGCAAGAACAAACTTCTACAGAAAAATTAAACAAAAAATAATTGCAAGAAAAAAGTGTAAGCTGTAGTTGTTCTTATATAGCAATTCTCATTTTTTTTTAGTATTTGTAAATTATAAATTTGCATGGCGCAAATTGCATTGCAAATTAAAAACTCATCATTGGTTACAAAACTACTGTCTTACTTGTTAATGTAGTCTTTTATTAGAGTTATATAATGTCCCACATTCATCGTAAAGTCAACCTCACAACAGCTTCTCATTAATAGATTGTGTTTTCTGGTTATCCTTATTATTGGTGAGTTTTGATAAACAAAGTGTTAGATTTAGAACAATGGAAAGGTAAACGTACGCGTAGACTATGCTTCCTAATATTAAAATGAGACTATGCTTCCTAATATTAAAATGTAGACTATGCTTCCTAATATTAAAATGTAGACTATGCTTCCTAATATTAAAATGTAGACTATGCTTCCTAATATTAAAGTTTAATGAATGTAAGAGTTGCTGGCTATCAACCAAACCATTAACTATTTTGTATAAGAACAGGTGATCCCTCATATCACACAAACTATCATAATTAAATTTCGTTAGTAGGGTTTAATAATATATTCTCTCTAGATATGATGATATTCTATACATTTAATAAAACAGATATCTTAAAAATTTATTTTGTACCCGTTCAATCCTATTTATATAATATTGATAATAAGGTGCCCACACTATACATACATATTCTAACTTACTTCTTACAAACATGTTATACAGACTAAATATTGCATTTATATTACTGAAATGAACCGTATTTCTGTTTATAAATCCCAATGTTCTGAAAGTATCGTTAATAACAGATTCAATATGATATTCATACATAAGACGGCAACTTATTGTCACGCCTAAATCTTTTACTTTATCCTCTCTTCGTAGTATTTCGTCATTCATTTTGTATTCGTATTTATATGTAACTAACTTCCTAGAAAATGAAATGACATGACATATCCTTACATTGAAAAACAGTCTGTTTTCTATGGTCCACATGTAACAGTTATTTAAGTCAGCCTGCAAATCTAAAGTATCATTCATTTTATTGACTACTCGATATATTTTAAGGTCATTTGCAAACAGCAAACAATGAGACGACTTAATGTTTTGCGACAAATCATTTATAAATAACATAAAAAAATAATGGTCCTAAATTGGAACCTTGTGGAACACCTGATTAAACTACATACCATATTGAATCTGTCTGATAATATGAAACATACTGCTTTCGACATGATACATAGGATATGATTAATTTCAGCAAGCTATCAGAAAAAACATGCATAGCTCATTTTCTGATCAGGACAGAGTGATCAAGTATGTCAAAAGATTCAGCAAAATCTGTATAAATGATTCAAGTGAATTTTCGCTATTAATTGCATTAGATACAAACTGCGTAAACGTTGCTAAAATTTCATATTGTCGATCTTTTAGGACAAAAGCCATGCTGGAATTCAGAAATATATGATTTTACATGATTGTATGTATATTCTTTTATACAAAATCTGTTCAAATATTTTAGAAGATACTGAAATTAATGATATTGGTCTGTAATTCTCTATCATATCAGGGTTTCCTGACTTATGAATAGGGCAATTTTTACTCAATTTCCATTTGTCAGAAAATATTTGAGTTTTAAAGATAGAATTACATATATAGTACAGGGGTTTCAATATTAAATCACATCATATATATTGAGGTATTTGATGAGGTCCACTGGATTTACTTGATTTTAACCTCATTATAGATTCCTTACATTCGTCTTCATAGATGGTATCAATATTTAAACAATTAGATATTTCTAACCCTACTGTGCTTGGAATTTCGTATGATGGAGGTTCTGCAGCATACACAGTTTTAAAATATTGTGCAAAACTATCTGATATTTCCCGTGTAGACAATAATTGTGTAGGGGACGCGGTGGCTCAGTGGTAGAGCGTTCACCTACGGTGGTTGGAGACCCTGGTTCTATCCCAGCTCGCGCCGTGTGGACTTTGTTGTAGACAAAAACCGTACTCGTGGGTTTTCTCAGGGTTCTCCCGTTTCCTCCCACTTTCTTCTTTCCACCATTTCACTCATTTCTCATTATCACCATCTACTTTAGCCTAACCGGCATAACCGTTCGACGTTAAAGATTTCATTTTCATTTTTTTCAATAATTGTCTACCACGATTTGTCATGGTATTGATATTTCGATAAATTAACTTATTTTACTTTTAATGTAATTCCAGATATAATTAGGATTATTATTAAGATTATTTTCGAGATTGTGTATATATAAATTATATGCCTTCTTTTATAATTTTCTTTAACTTCTTCCGCAACTCTATAAACATAGTTTCATTATACTCAGAATATTTTCCCTCTTTCTAGAATATTCCTTTTGTTTCAAAGTTTTACTTATATCAGTGGAGAACCAAGGAGGAACTGATCTTTTCTTATACAACTTTCTGTTAGGAACATTCTTCTCGATAACGCCGTTAAGCAACCTATAAAAATAATCCAATGCTTCATTCGGATCTTTAAAATTATGTCTATCATCCCAACTAACTATTGGATTATTTTTATATTATATTCACAAAGTAACGTTAAAATTACTAAAAATGGGAAAAAGTAGCGAATTTGTTCCTACATGCTGGGAAAATCGACATTCAACGTATTGTCATTTTAGCGTCAGGGATGAAATACCAAGTTGTTGCCAATAACTAATACAATAAAGTTTAAAAGAGCTAGAACTTGTAATACAAAGCTGTTTGAAAACATAAAGTTCAACCATGTTTAATAAAACCGTATATCTAGATCTGTATACTAGCTTAAGAAACACTCATTTTTATCAGATTCTGAATTGGAAGCCAGTTCATCGCCATTATCACGCATTACACTACATTCTGGTTGATTATAAAAATAGTTTGTTCTTAGCTGTCAGCAAATAGAACGAGATTAGGGCATATGCATTAATTATTTCGCTGTTCTTCAAATTCTTCCCCTTATTGGACACCTGGGGGCGTATTCAGAGATAATTCTTTAATTAAGAATTAATCACGCGATTAGTGTCGTATTAGCCTTGTACTAAGAAGGGTATACTTTTTGGTATTCAGAGTCTACTAGGAGTTCAACTAATAAACTGATTTGAGTGTGATTAACTAATATAACTCCAGTACAACGGGTGAGAAAAATAAATGTGGCAACTAACGACCCGCTCGGGAGAGTAATACTCCCGGAAGTACGTTTTTCACGCGCTACTCTAGCCAGCTGTTTTATGCGCTATCCTAGCCAGTTTTAAGTTGGTCACAAAATCTATATCATGGAGTACAAGGGGAACAAAACGAGCCTTATATCCTGGAGTACAAGGGCAACAAAACGAACCCTGCGGGGCTTCTAACCCGTTCCTACTACTACCACTACTTATCTGCACAAAAGTAAGTAAATCACATTTTTGAGTATTATTTTCGTATTATTTTAATTTAAAAAATATTATAAAAATGTAAAAAAAAACTTTCCTCGGGCCGGGTTTGAACTCACGCCAAAAGAGATTTTCGTTACTAGCATATAGCGCTAGCCCACTCGGCAATGAGGACCGACTACAACAATCGTCTGAATTCTGCTATTTGAATGCAATGTGGCAAGACATAGATAACGCCAACCAATCAGAACTGTGTTTTTTGTTCCTACTTCCGGGAGCATTACTCTCCTGAGCTAGTCCTGGCAACTACGGAGATTTAGACGTGCGCATGCGTAATCTGTAAAAACGAAAATATATGAAATACGAAATTCGAAATGTTTTCTTTGTGTTTTAACATCAAAATAACTTACAAAAAGTTACTAAATAGTTACAAAATTGAATTATAATTAAGTTATTCATTTCTGAGGGATGTATTTACGGGAGGATTAGATAGAAGTCAATTAATATTATCGACAATAGAAGGATTATGTTGTAATTAGACTATAAGGGAAGGTAATTTATCGATCAGTTGTATGTATCCCTTACAAAACTAGAAATTTTCTACTCATCTTTCAGTTTTCACTTTAAGAAACAATTCTGATGTTGTAGAGGACTCGTCTTAATAGCTGCTTCATAGTTAACTCATTCGGTGAGGTGAAAGGTAAGAAAGAAAGAAAGGTAATTAATTTCCTTTCTTTCTTATAATGTTAGTTTATGGTGGCTAAACCGTGGTTAAACCAGGGTATCCTCTGTTCTAAACTAACTAGTCACATCTTATTAACTTACGTGCTAATAAGAGATTACATTCTAATCAGAGATTCTGAATACACTTCTAATAACCATACGTTAGTCAAACCTATAGTATGGCGCTGGCGTCAAGCTCCAAGTCGATGCAAAGTGGTACTCTTATTGTTAACCTTTTCTTCAATATATGAGTGAATGATCCAAGAATTCCGATTGTGTATGCTTATCAAACAGTTTATGAACACATATTTTCCTAAACTGAATGAGACAAGTGAAAATGCTGATGAAGTAAGTACACTCATGTCCAAAATGTTTGTCGCATATCGATAACTGTCTTCTTGTAAGAATATAATTTGATAATGATTTTGAAGGGTACTTTCAATACTGATACTATATGTATAATCGGGAAATGTATATTTGTGGTAAATTGCATAGGAAAATAATTATAAATACGAAAATTAGAATGCGTAAAACAAAATGTTGCTAAATGGACAAGAAAGTTTTATTTTTGTTTTATTGTTATTATTTTCTGCTTTTCTTGTATGAAAGTTGCCACATACATGTCTTTGCCGATTATACACATACTAACATTGTAAGAAATACCGGGCGAATTCGTTATCAAATTATATTCGTACAACTACATATTTATAGACATGCGACAATAATTTTGGACATGAAAGTACATTTTGTTGTGAGTTTAGTATTACTATCACGCTTTTGTACCATGATCTTCCAATGAACATAATAAAAATAGGTAAACTTAATTTTGCAGTCATTTCGTATGGAACGTTTTCGAAGTTGACGTTTCTCGTTTTTAATTCCTTCCGTTAATTCTGTTGTTTCTTTCACTTTTTGAAATACCAGAATACAATTAATGTTGCTCGGCGTTTGTGTTTTTTTAAACACTAACATGCATTTCATAGTAACAACATTTAACAGTTAGCATTAATTTCACGTTTATTCACGCATTAATTTCACGAAGACTCACCTACGATAGACGTAGGCAGGGCCGGGATTGAACAATTCCCTTCGGGCATTGCCTGGGGCCCCAAATTTGGGTTGGACTCTGCCGGGCTGTGGTCATACCGTGGGATTCGGTAGCTTGTGGGAACCAATCCCAGGAATCTGGGTAACGGTGAACACGGGCAGGAGGCGAGTTTGCCTTATAACGCTCGGGCGCCATGCCTGCAAACTCGCTCGCTAGCAGTCTGCCTCAACCAGTAGGTTAACTGGTAGTCACCAAGGACTTCGGTCTGGCCGCGCAGTGGGCGTATCCCTCACAATCAGAGAATGGAGGTTACATCCCTTAGGCGAGTCAGGATTAGGGAACAAATCCTGACGGTGCACCACGTGCATGAGGATACAATACCAGTATCGACGAACTACGCGCGGGGTGCTTTGTTTGGCGGAACCCGTCCATTAAATAGACCGAACGGTCGAGGGCATGCTCCCCATGCATGCAATTAAGCGTGGCAATAGTAGACCACTAGCATCAACTATGTCTCTTCAACCATAGACAATTTTGTTGACGTCAATGGGGTAGATATGTGAAAAATCCCATAAATCCTGCCAATCTTTACAAAAATTCCCTTTATTCTATTTTGAGAAATTATTGTCAAAAATCCTACAATATGGGATTTTTCCCACGGGTTGGCATCACTGCCCCGGCTATTACAAATCAGCCATTCAAAAGTACGTCACAACTTTTTTTGGAAGAAAGTCCCCTGGGGTGACATCTGTCAGGCTATCGAACTGTTGCCTTGATGTTTGTTAGAGGCAGGAACTGTTGACGAAGCTGTGGACCTATTTACTTCTGTCGTTTACTCAACCATAAAGAATTTTGTTCCTCTAAAGGCATGAAAATCGAAAAAGTTTTCCGTCTGGTATGACAGTGAACTACGTGATCTTCTTAAAAACAAAAAGCTTTCCTGGAATCTATGGAAGGTTCATCCGAGTGACCACACTTACAAACATTTCGCTAAAATTTGATTCCTTACCAAGAAGTTACAGCGACGTAAGTTCTATGAGTACATGAACTCAATTGGCGATTTTACTGTTAGCAACTCTAAACTTTTTTGATATGTAATTAAATCTAGATCGAAATCTTCCGGCATACCAAGAACAGTTCAAGACGAGAATACTGAAGTGAATGATGATAATAGGCCGACCTCTTTAATAACTACTTCTGCAAAGCATTTGCTTCCCTTCCCCCTACAATCCATCTTCACCCTCTCCGCCTCATCTGTTCTAACACCTTATCTAACCTCTCTACTACCCCGGACGAAGTTCTGGCTCTCTTGCAATCGCTATCTTCCCATACATCACTTGGACCCGACAACATTAGTTCTCTCTTTCTCAACAAAACTGCTTTAGTTATTGCGGTTCCTCTATCCATTTTATTCAATAGATGCTTCAAGGAAGGGTATTACCCCACCAGTTAGAAACTAGGTCAGGTGACCCCAATATATAAATCTGGCCATAAAGATCATGTATCCTCTTATACACCTATATCTCTTCTTTCTGTAATATCAATTATTTGGGAAAATAATCAAGGACAGGCTTCTTAAATGTGTCTCATTTTACATTCACAGTCCTCAGCATGGCTTTCTACCGAAAAGTTCAGGTCTCACTAACTTAAGCACTCTTCTTTCCCGTGAAGTTAAATGTATGAATAACAATACTCAACTAGATGCTATCTACTTTGATCTCTTCAAGGCCTTTGATTCTGTCAGTCACATTCATCTTCTCCACAAGCTTTCCAATAGGTTTAATGTATGTGCAAATTTCTTTTTTTTTTAATCACCAGCTACTTGAAAGACCGTAAACAGAGAGTTATTATTTCAGGGGGGACTTCTAATCCCAACCCGTGATCTCAAGGGGAGTGTACTTGGGCCTCTGCTATTTGTCCTATATATGGATTACCTCTTACTCTCACTTATCAGCACATCCTAGTAGTCTTCTACTATTTGCTGACGACTGTAAGTTATACAGAGAAACATCGTGTCTTCAAGACACGATTGTTAGGTGGTGTAAAATGTGGCACTTGAAACTTGACAGTAAGAAATGTGACAGTATTACCATTACACTGAAAAAGTCTCCTGTTCCCTCCACATATCACATCAATTCCCCCATCACACATTCTGCTAGTCATAATGATCTTGGTGTAATCTTTGATTCGAAACTCACATTCTGTGATCACATCTCCTCAGTACTTAAGAATTCAATGCGCATGTTGGGACTTCTTTATCGTTAGCAACTTTTTATGACACTCTAATAGCGCCCAAGATCGAATACTACTCTCCCATGTGGGCCATGGCCTCACCAACATACCTCTCTAGACTTGGTTCTATTCTTAATTTCTTTATTGCAATAGTACGCTTTCGTAATCCCTCACTTTGAATATTACCTAAGGAGGAACTCTTGGAATATCTTAATATCCAGAATCCGGGAGTACGCAGCGGAAACATTACTTCAGGAATTATCCTTACGTGTCCTTCCCCGCATAGCCCGGAAGACCCACCTATTTCATCTTGCCCGACCTAGGTTGGCAATTATACAGAGGTCTTTTTTTTTTTTTTTTTTTTTACAGAATACCAAACTGTAATACAGTAGAGCGTCGATTATCCCAAGTAATTGGGGGACATGGGTGTTCGGAAAACTGGTTTGTTCGGATAATCGAACTGTACATGTTTATTTGCCAAAAAGAAGTACTGTACAGTAAATTTATTTATAAAAACAGGCATCTCTTTAAGTACAGTATTACAAAGTAACGTACAAAGCAACTTTAGTAGGAATATATAGTATGTGGTACAGTTTATTAAACAAAAATATGTACATATTACATACGCATTTTGCATGAACAATACACACAGTACACAAAATTGCTGATTGTTGAAACACAGCGACTGGCGGCTTGGCCGGTCAGCAGCGCCTAATGAAGGCCCCTTTAGAAGCAATGTTCCGCCAGCGGTGGCTCAGTGCGGCGACTACTGTGGGAAACATGGTTTGGGAGTGAGGAGGATGATGGACGGTAGGGTGGGAGAGTAACAGGTGCGAGGGAGTACACAGTTCGGTTAAGCGGTCGTTCGGTTGACCGACGTTCGGATAATCGACGCTCTACTGTAATCATTTAACAACTGATGTGGACATTTTTTTCGAGCTATCCGGTGTTTGAAAGAGCAATTAAACGAGTTTCGGCGAAATAATATTACTTTTGCGCTATTTGTTGACATTGATGTTTTCCTTTTTTCTTTCTTTTTTCTGTTAACGTTTTCCTGTGTAAAATGGCAAAGTTATGCTGTATCTGGGAATTTGTTCAATAAATAAATAAATAGCCTAAAACGACTCTGCATAAGGCCTCTGATGTTTTAAGAAAGGCTTAGTTTAACTGCATCACCTGAAAGTATTAGAATAATTGCAACACAATGTCTAACACTATTTTGTTCATATGTAGTGTGAACAAGTTGTGAGTTACAGGTAAAAAGAAAAATTTGCCACATTGCAGGTTACAGTGGCGAACTTATCAGCCTATGCATAGTCGAATGAAAACTAGTTGCACGCTTTGCAAAGCAAATGTTTTCCTGATATTAGTACGGTTTGAGTTTACGATATCAATAATTAAAAGAAAGAATGTTCCCTGCCTGCCTAGGAAATGACAATAACCAACATAGTCTCGAAATTAGGCACCTTTCTTTGTCTTTTGTGTTAATGAAACTTCCCAATCAAAACTGTACTAGTTGCTTTGCCAGTTAGGTCACCGCACTGCAGATGTCATCAGAAACATGGCACATGTTACTTGATTTTGCGTTTTGTAACCTATAACTTTTATCTACAAATAGAGAAAACATAAGTATGACAAAATTCAGCTCATAGCAAATACTCCTTCATTTAAACTTTAAAGTTTGTTCTGTAATTGTTTTTATATGTTTTTTGACAGAAGTTGCGAGTATACATATACGTTGTAAATTTTAAAAAAAAATCTCTGAGGTTTTAACTTGGATCACATAAGATTGGTATACCAGTCACTGGTAATTTTGTTTATGTTAGAGAAAATTTAACTCTTGAGTTCAGTTGGTTTTGGGTTTAACGTCCCATTCAGCAACGAGGCTATATGAGACATGAACCTACTGATTAACGTGGAATCCGAACCACATGAGCTCCCGCTGGGAATCGAAGCCGGGTCTCCCACGCCAAAGGCGCGTACGCTAACCGGTTAGCCACGGAGGAGCTCTGTTTTTATTAACTTTTGTAGCTATTTGGCTACATAATGCAACATACACTTCGAACCCCTGCCACAATATCTACTTTGTGCTTAGCATTAGTTTTTAGTTTTAGTGATATTAAATGCTAAAAACTTCTTTTATACATTCACAGATATTATACCTGTATATATAGCACTATAAAATAACTAAAAGGTAGGACATAACTATCACTTCACACACACAAAAAAGGTTTTGTAATGAAAGAAAAGTGAGTTCTTCTGTGCTTCAGATACCTTCAAAGTATTATTCAATATGGAATGCTTGAGAATATGAATATGACATAAGCATTGACCAATTTTCATACAAAATTGACTACGTTTTATAGTTGATAGTGGTGTCCTTCCTTTTTCTTGCTCGTCTATAGCTACAGAATCCATGAGTTCACAATTCCCATGTCTAGAAGACGATGGAATAGCCTAATGTACCACTTTCGAAATCTCAAAAGTAATGTGTGTCTACCCATAATGGTATCAAACAAGTCAACCCCTCGCATGTGTCTGTTGTAAAGTTTGATTTCTTGTGGACATTATACATTAAAATTCAACACATGAGAATTATGTTGCATTCTAGCGACGTTTTCTTGTAGCACTTGCAAAAAAAGAATGTATATAAGCTAAAAAAAATACACGTACGACAACAAACACCTATTGTGCGATGGCAAGAATTAAGGGTGTAGCTAACTAGCTACACGGTGCATTGAAGAGTAAAGATATCTCCGAATGCAATAAACTTATGATATTAGATCTAGTGACTGTTGTGGCCACGAATTTGGTAGAATAACTCTATTGTGAACAAAACTTGAATTCACCTTGTTAAAAAAACAAACAATTGAATGCCGTCTACTTGCTGGCAAAGTTCGTAAAATATCTGCTAACACCGGTCTGTGTTCAGTAGAAGTTATAAAAAGATGAACTACTTGGTATATACACTTGTGCTCCATACTCTCGCCTTGATACGGACTAGTGGCGTGTTAAGGTGACCATGTGAGTGACTTGTGTCCCAAATAAGCGTGTTTCGTGAGATTACATTCATAGAGGTGCAACTAGAACTCCTCTGTGACCACCATAACGCTTAAAACGCAATTTAATAAATCTTTAAACAAAATACATGAAGTAAAAATAAATACCTGTATCTCGTTCACGCAAATACTGAATAGCAATTACAGTAGAGCGTCGATTATCCGAAGTAATTGGGGGACATGGGTGTTCGGAAAACTGGTTTGTTTGGATAATCGAACTGTACATGTTTGTATTTTGCATGAACATATGTACATATTACATACGCATTTTGCATGAACCGACAGAAGTGTGCTGATTGTTGAAACACAGCGACTGGCGGCTTGACCGGTCAGCAGCGCCTTATGAAGGCCCCATTAGAAGCAATGTTCCGCCAGCGGTGGCTCAGTGCGGCGACTACTGTGGGAAACTTGGTTTGGGAGTGAGGGGGATGATGGACGGTAGGGTGGGAGAGTAACAGGTGCGAACGAGTACACAGTTCGGTTAAGCGGTCGTTCGGTTGACCGACGTTCGGATAATCAACGCTCTACTGTATTCTGTAAGTTTACACACAGAGAAAAATCCTACAGCAATATATTGTGGAAATGTTCGGTATCCATAAGTTTACTACGGAAAGCTGTACGTCGTATGTTATCTATATGCTACAAACGTACTGCATTTTTCCCGCTTAGATGTTACATCATGCCGTTGCAGGATGTCTGACATCTAACAGTTTTCCGTATATCACATGCATATAGTTATGTTACCTTCGTCAGCTATATGTTATATACGTCTATTTGTATGTGAGATCCTGCCCACCTATATTGTTTCATACGGAAAGTAAGTATACATGCAACACTTGTACGGAAAGTACGTATAAACCATACGTTTTCTGTTGTATGTTTGCTGGATGTTACCTAAGGTCGTACGTTAAGTCCAAAAATACGCATGTAACCTAGGTTTTCAATTACGCCACATACGTTGTCTTTTCTCTAAGCAGTTTCGCTAATTTAGCCAATGATGAAATATGAGATATAGTCCGGGTTTCCTACTAATAGAGTTCCCAAAAATAGTGTATACTTCTTTAGGATTTAAACTGGTCTGCCTTCAAATTAAGTACTGAAGCCACCATACCATTTTCAGAAGAACTGAATATACCTTAACGTGCTGCTTGCAGCCCTATCTTCTTAACAATATATTTCCCTGGATATAACTTAAGGTGCTGCTTGCAGCCCTATCTTCTTAACAATTTATTTCCCTGAATATAACTTAAGGTGCTGCTTGCAGCCCTATCTTTTTAACAATATATTTCCCTGAATATAACTTAAGGTGTTGCTTGCAGCCCTATCTTCTTAACAATATATTTCCCTGAATATAACTTAAGGTGCTGCTTGCAGCCCTATCTTCTTAACAATATATTTCCCTGAATATAACTTAAGGTGCTGCTTGCAGCCCTATCTTCTTAACAATATATTTCAATGAATATAACTTAAGGTGCTGCTTGCAGCCCTATCTTCTTAACAATATATTTCCCTGAATATAACTTAAGGTGCTGCTTGCAGCCCTATCTTCTTAACAATATATGTTCCTGAATATAATTTAAGGCTCTGCTTGCAGCCCAATCTTCTTAACAACATATTTCCCTAAGATGAAGCATAAATGTATTTGGGCCCTACATCAATAGAACGTCACTGGAACACCTAAAATTAATTTTAAAAAGTGTTTATTAATCCTCAGTGTTGCCACATAGATTGAAATCTTGTGCGTTGACTGAAAAATTATTATCAGTCGCCTGTTATATGCTCATAATAAATCAGAGCCGTGAAAGTGAATGATCGTTCCGCTAACAACCGAACGCTTGTGTTTGCGTTTTTTTTCTTTTCTTATTTCTCGAACCTTCATCAATGTGTTAAGGTGATTTCGAGCTGAAATGGGTCCTGAGTCTTACCAGGTAACATAGTGGTCAATGGAAGAAGATAATGACAACGAAGGCAATGTCATGCTATCAGAATTTCAAGATTCTCCTAATTGTGACGGAGGTAAAGACGTATAGTATAAACTAGTGGTCGCCAAGTTTAAGAAGATTCTGATCTACCGTACCGTTTTAAATCTTATTGTGAGCTACCGCCCAAAAGAACTACATTTTTTTAAAAAAAATATTACATTTGTTTATGGAGGAATCAAGGTTAGCCAACCGGGCTGTTAACGCGATCTACCGTAAGTGCCCCCGCGAGTAGCTCGCGATCGACGGTTTGGCGATCACTGACTATAAACAGGTCATGAGAACGATAGTGAAGAGTCTGTCAATAAGGGTGGTGATATTTTTCTTGGTTCCGATATGCATCATCTGTGGAAGGACATGCTGTGTGTGTGAAATGCTCACCCATTGCGGCAAGCAACATGTAGAAAGCGGAAGAAATGTTATTCATACTCCTGGTGTGAAAGATACCTTGTGAAACATTGCCATAAAGTTTTTAAGGTTTAAAAGTTTTATTTTACGGATGAGACAACAGGGTGAATAACAAACTATACAGGGTGTCTCAAAAGTCCCCTGACAAGGAGTAAATCCGTTATTGACAGAGTTACAACAAAATGTAAGAGGGAAAATTGTCCCCAAATATGATGTTTTCAATCTAGTGAGGATTTTTTTTTTTAAATCGGACGAGTCGTTTGGGTTGTACACTCTTTATACACATAATGGTAAGTGAAAATGCTACGTTGCCATTTGCCTGGTCCCACAACATAAATGAATGAAGTCATAATTTGAAATGGGGGCTGGCCATCGATGTCTTAGCGTAAAACACAGTAACTTTATTCACTTATGTTGTGGGTCCAGGTAAATTGCACCGTTGCATTTTCATTTAACATTGGGCGCATACAGAACGTACAGCCCAAACGGCTCGTCCGATTTAGAAAATTCCTTCACTTTAGATCGAAAACATAATAATTGGAGATTTGCCCTCTTGCATTTTATTGTAACTCCTGATAATAACAGAGTTACTCTGTGTCAGGGAATTTTTGAGACACCCTGTATAAACGACCATCTTTACAAAATGAGAAACAGCTATAACAGGGTCAACAATGTTACTGACACAAACACAGATGAGTTGCGCGCTATCATAAGACTGCTATATTTGGCCAGAGTACTGAGAAGGGACATATGAGAACCTTGACAGTTAGATATTTATAAAAATTGGCACTCTGGCTAATAGTGGATCGCTAATCATCATCATGGTGATAGTCACTCGGTGCGGAAAGCCCTTGTTTACTCGCTGCGTATCATACGTATATTAAGCAGTGATCAGCTGATGAATTCTGTAGTTTACTCTCTATTGCACATTTGTTACTTACGGATCCCATAATTTCAGTGCCGTCTCTGTTTCTGGCGTCTCAATTGATTTATAGGGTTTTCGTACCTTGTGTCCATTTTTCTGTCAAAACATTACACTAAAAGATAACTACAAGGGTAAACAGACTACGAACGCATCCAAATTACAAAAAAGATAAGCCACTTGTCTTTCTTGCGAAAAATCGTCAAAGTTTAATCACACAAGCCTTTTAAACTTGATGTTTAGGACATAAAAGATGTCTCTGAACCCAAACATTGTTTTGTTAATTCTTTCTGTAAAGTAAATGTTATAAACATAGTATTATTTTGTACTACATGAAGAGTAATAAATACAAAATTATACAATAGCGGTCATAAGTTTGAATATACTATCCAATTATGCAGATAGAATGAGTACATAACTGAAAACACCCTGATGATTGTTACTAAGGCTTTATTCATATGCAACATTTGTGTAGTCATAGCCATAAAATACTAGTCGAAGCAAATATCTCTCAAAGATAATCACATTTTAATTTTCCTAAACTACCCGTCGCGTGGCTTGTAATTTATTGACGAAGGGTTGTATCTCAAAATTTCACTTTTTCAGATAAAAGAAAGAAATAATAATTACATAGACAGGAAAAGAGTTGAATACATAGTAACGGGTCACCTATTCCAGATAACAATTGTGTGTAATACATGAACAGTTATTACATATTTCCCCTTTTTCTCCTCTATGGAATTATATTTCTTTCTTTATGTTTGATTTTGAGATACATCACTTCGTCAAATAGTTGACGAAATACATCATCACAGGTCCTAGGCATCTTACGTATCCAGTTGCTCAAAATTGATTTTCCAATTTCATTTTATTTGTGCAAACTACCTCCTACAATTGTTGCTTGGTTGCTATAGGAACCTTGTGGACAGTCCTGTCTAAATGATCCCTCAGGAGTTCAAAAGAATTATAGTCAGGACTTCGTGCGGACCAAATCAGCCTCTAGTACGTTTTCGCGTTCCTTACGTGTCAAATGAGCCTTACATAGTTGAAATATTTGTTTCGGGTCGTTGTTTGCTTCAAATATAATTATCTCCAATTAGGTGGTTGCCAAAATGTATCGAATAGTGTTGCAGAATCTCCTGATATAATAAGGCGTCCATTTTACCCTCAAATATAATCAATAGCTTTCTCTTCTAGTCCTACGAATGTGTTTCATCTTCACCATATCCCTCTATTCAAGCCAAAAGTGAAAAAAAATGTACGAAGACCAATTTCAACATCTCTTACCATAAGTAAAAGTGACAATTGATAGCGGAAAGGTTTTTATTATATGAATTCAGTCTAAAAAAAAGTTATATATCCGTCTTTACATCTACGGAGTAACCTAAACTTCAATGTCTTTTATTGTAGAAATCTGTTCAATTTTCTGTTCTGATCCCTTTACAGTTTGCATGCAGTTCTTTCGTATCTTTTTGCGAACCTCAGTTCACTCCAAGAAACTCTTCCAGTTGTATATCGCACGACTATGACATATAGGATAAACAGGACAATAAAGACGAGAGCGAACGAAATGGTGCAACGAAGAAATTAGAAAGAGATAGGAAATTATCGAGAAAATCCCCACATAGTGTTCACTGTGAGAAAAAAGTGTACATATAATTTACTTAATATAATTTGCTTCAAATAATTATATAATTAACTTCTTGGTTTAAATCAAGTGACAATTTTCTGCTCTCTTTCCAGCCTTAGAAAAAAGTGAATGTAAACAAACCCACCTGACTAATAGTGGATCGATGACCAGTGATTGGTCGTTGGTCTCACTGCACTAATATCCTACCGCAATATAATCCCTACTAAAATAATAATTTCAAATGAAAATATCCGAATTTATCCTGTACTTTGTGATAATAAACATAATATATATACGGTGTATATAATATTTAACAACAGATGTAGCTTTATTTCAACCTCACCCCTCCTTGGACATATAGTATTTACTGCGCATGCGTATGCATTCGCGCGCCGACCCCACTCATTTAAAATTGTAGAATGCAGAGAGTTCCATGGCGAAAAACTGTTACAATAATTCACCTTCCTCTCGTGTTATAAAACACAAAATAGAAGAACAGGAACAGAGGCAATCTCGTTTATATAACGATTTAAGAAAATATGTATTTCCAACATAACAGTAGTCAGTGTCAGTGCGTTAATTATATACAAACCAACAGAGCCTTACACTTTGGAAATTATGCGACGACAATAAGCTAGAAGAATATATTACTGTTCACGTCTCACGCTGCCGAAGCAAGTGTGAGACGCGGAGTAATACATTTCGCTTTGTTTACATCTATTTTGTTCTAAGGCTGGAAAGACTTTAGAAGGTATATATTCTTAGCTATTGCATAGAAACCTGCTAGCCATCTTGCTTCACGGATCTCTAAACGTTATGGAACTTGAGAGGCAAAATTCGGCACTGTTTGGAAATCAAAGAACATATCCTTTCTGGTTATGAGGGCTTTCTTTTAACATTGATATTGCTAATTGTCAGAATTGAATTTCGAATTGCATGGAAAACTTATTACAAACATGAATGATCAGATAAAAGCGTTTGAATGCAAGGTACTGACTGCTCTGGAAGAAGCAGCTACTAAATGAAGCTTCGATACACTTTCCAACTTGTGCTAAGCGCGAAAGAAGTTCAAGAAGGCAGTCTGTTTTGTACAAAACGTGTGACGAGAACTTTCGGCGTTTGAAGACTGTATTCGAAGAAAGGTTACGCGATATTAGTTAGACCTATTGAAGATTAGCTTTCCCTTTTTCTCACAATTTCTCAATTGACGTTAAGGAAATGCCAGTCTATATGACGATGAAATTGATAGAAATATAGTGCCACTCAACTTTAAAGTAAACATTCAGTGAAGTAAGTATTCAGGAATTTTACAAATGTTCTTCTGAAAATGTCAGCGTCTTTCCCAGAAACCCGCGAATTTGTATCCTTGTTTCGTATACTTATCAGCATGAATAACTCTTCTTTCTTACGAAAAGTAGGAAACCCCCAGCGAGATTCACATCAGAGACATTTATCTTATGTGTTCTTATCTAGCAAACATGTCTCCAGCAGAGGCGTCATTTCAGACTTTGCTCGAGGGGGGCAAAAGCACCACCGATATAAGGCTTTCACATTTTGTATTAGTATCTTAGTAGACCATCCATTAAAGTATATGCATCCCTTAAACTCTTGGTGGGGGGGGGCAATTGTTCCCCCTAAATGACGCCCCTGGTCTCCAGATATCTGAAAGCTGGTTTCAGGAAAAAGATGTTAAGTATCGGGAAATAAAGTTACCTATTACACCTACTACCTGAACTTTATTGTTTCTTCTATTTGTTGAAGGAACTACATTATTAGGTAAGATTTTAAACATTTACTCACTTTCTAGATATATTATTAATCACGAAAATCATCTTTTCTAAAGCAAAATGCGGTCCGCACTATTCTACATTGCCATGGTTAACTTCAGACAGTGAGTTAGAAATGACTGCTTTAGGCTGCCTTCTCATTAGGATCTTGTGAGCTGCTCGTGTAAATCTGCAATGTGAAGTAGAGGTCTGTACGGGCTCGGGCTGTAAATTTTTAAATATACAATCACATTTCTCGGATTCTTTCGGGCCTAACTTTGTAAATATATTATACAACGATATTTATTGGACCATTCTTTCTGGACAACTCTTAAAGTACAACTGCGGAAATAAACATCTAATTTCTGTAAATAAAAATACAATTTTGCGCTAATTTCTGTTATTCGGGCTTATTTCGGGCTCATTTCATTATCACACGAACTCGAGCCGGGCTCGGGCCTAAATGCTAAAACATATTTTGGACTCGGGTCGAGCCTCACATTATAAATTCACGGGCCGCGCCAGGTCCGGGCTAAAAATTTCGGCCCGTGTAGACCTTTAGTGTGAATACTTCTGAGCCACTCAAAAGATAGTGATACCAAAATAACAGCCATGGGCGGAGTTGTGGGGGCATTGCCCCTCCCCCAACTTTTGACAAAAAAAATAAAAATGACACCTATAAAATGGCGTCCGAGGTAGTGGTACTGCAACACTAACGATCTAGAGAAATAAATTCGGCGTTTCAATCTGTGATAGCTATTGATATTGGATTTCAACTTATCTTACTATAATAATAATAACAATAATAGGTAAATATTTAACAGATGGCCCGGGGTCCAGAATTACGTAAAAAATACAAAATTTACGGGAGAAATGGAAGATGCAAGTACTTATCCGTAACATAACGTAACCAAATCTAACCTAACCTACACTAAACTAACTTATACTAACCTGAACTATCCTAAACTAACCTAATATCAATAGAAATAAGCGAAATTCTATCATTTTTTTTTCGAAAATTATGCTGGATTTCTATACTAATATAATCTAACATAAAGTAACCTAACCTAATCGAAACTAACCTAACCTAACATAAACTAACCTAATTACCGGAATTATCGGGTCAGAAATTATAGAAATTTTAACACTTTTTAGAAAAAATAGCTGGACCCCTTCTGCTAAACATTGTCAAAATAATAATCTATACTTACCACTATTGATATTATAATAGGAATCCGTATAACGAGGAAATATGCCTTATTATCATGTGTTGTCCAACAGAGTGTGTCTTCCAGATGAGTTCTTATAATAATCCACGGAATGACAAACAGTGCAGGGAGACCTACAATGTAGAATAATATTTATTTATTATAACTAAAGTAATGAAATAGCTAATGTATAAACAAGACAATTAAACACAAAATTAGATACTTGGACCATGTTCTTCGTACTCATAATAAGATATAGAATTATAAATATTTAAGTAAAATGACAAATTATTTATACCAACACTGTTTCCTTTTATTCCTTGTCCAATAGATGCAGAGCACGCTAATTAATCACGAACATAAATTACCTAAGTTGAAAAAGTACGAGGGGCGAATCAAAAAGTAATGCCTCCTGTGTCTCAAAAATGTATTAATGAACATAGAACAAGACAAGCTATTGCAGAGCATAGCCTGAACTGTCCTCTACAGAATCCTACCCTTCAACATAAGTCTCCATTAATTTGAACACATTTACGCCATCTTTGAACCCCTGCGTCAAAAACTTTTTGGAAAACTTCAGGAGGTTGCTTTTTGACCCATGATTTTACAGCTGTTTTATCTTCATCCAAATCATTTAATACGCAACCAGGTAGCAGTGACGACGCCAGGGGGGGCAAGGGGAGCGAGCGCCACCCTGGTAGCTACTTCTGCCCCCCTGACTGCCACCTAGACTGCCCCCCCCCAGACTCCTACAATCTTTAAACATTCTTCATGTAGTATTTTATATCAGTATCATAACCAATCTCATTGTCAAATTGTATGCATTTACTATGTGGCAGATTAGTCCTCAAGCTTTCTTCTTTGAGCGTCTGGGTATGCACGCATATTTCTGTTTTCTAATTTAGCGCCTTTTGAGGTAAATTTTAGTTATACTTCTTTCTTACGATTTTTAATTAGTGTGCCTAGCGAACAATAGTAGATTTGGTCGACTTGTTTTCTTCTCATTGGATCAACTTCGATTGGAAACAACAGAAAGGTAAAACCAGTTACGTAACTTGTTTGTATTTATCCAGGTTTGAAGTTTTCAGTTTCATATTTTGTTTTATTTAAAGGTTCTATACTTTTATTTCCTGAAACATTATTCTCGGCTTTCAATATTCGGAGGATGGGCTTATAACGGCTTAATTTGCGACTACCAGAGCTTAATTTTTTGAAGCAAAAAAAAAAAAAAAAGTTGTGTTTTCCCATCCTGCAAATAATAATGATGATAATAATAAATGTATGGAATTAAATTGACTATTTTTTTAGCTCCCAATAAAACGTATTGTAAGAGTGCTGATCTTTAGTTAGTAATTGGTATGCACTAGAGCTCCCTTACTTATTTTATTTCAAAGTACTGATATGACGTCTACCATATTGACTAGAAATGTACGTGGAGCTGCTGAAAAATTCGTAGCCCAACCCAGGAGTGCACGTGGAATTGTGAAGTTTTACTTCTTCTACACTTCCCCCGAGAGTCAATATACTACCTTGTACAGTGCTCCAGTTTTTGCAGAAAAGTTAAAAAATCTGAAGATTCGTCGCACCACTGTTCATAGCACTACCCCTGTCAGATCTAAAATGGCATCGTTTCAAGTATTATTTAAGTTTCGGAAATAAGTACACGTAATACTTAGACGGAGCTAAGTCTGCGGAATAAGAATGATGATCTAGAAATTGAAATCCTAGATTATGCAATGTCAGTTGTGTTCGCAGGGGCTTGATGGACAGGTGTATTCTCCTGAAGGAACAGAATTACTTTCTTTTCATTTTCCGCGGCGTTGAACTTTGAATTTTTCTTTCAGTTTTGTAAGTAATGTAGAGATTCTGGATTAAATATCTGACCGTTGCGGAGGTAGTCTATGAGTACGACTCCATACTTATCCCAGAAGAATGTTGCAAACAGTTTCTCAACCTACTTCTGTGTCTTGAACTTCTTGGGGCGATGGAGAAATGAGCGCTACTACTCCATTGACTGTTGCTTCGATTCAGGATCATAGTGGTACAACCATATTTCATCTATGGTTACTATTCGTCAGCGAAATTGATCAGCATTACGGTCAAATTGGAAGAAGACTTCTCTTAATGCCGTCACGCTTTTATTCTTCTGACAGATATTTTGGGAACCCATTATGTCGAGAACTTGAGCGTACCCAAGCCATTCTGAATTATGCCACCGACGAGTTCCAAAGAAATGCCCAGAATCTCTGACACAAGTTTTGCTGAGAAGGTAAAAATAGAAAGCGGGGTGCAGCAAGTCCTCAGACTATAATATGTATATCGTGAGTTTATTATACACTTTAAAAACTATATAAGTACTAGCTTAAATTATTTTTGTCACTCAAAAAGTAAGGTGGCCTAGGCCCTCCGGTCCCGGGCTATATCCACCACTGGCTGAAATGCTGCAATTTTCAACAATAATGTCACAAATTGCATCCGTGATTTCGGGAAGAGTCATTGCTTTTAATCATCCTGGATGTAAAGCATAATTTGTTGAGAAATCATCACGTTTATACAAGCCACTCACTTCTTCACCACTGTATATAACGGAGGAGAGTCCCGTGGTTTCCTAATTAATTTACTTCGGTGACTTTCATTGGTGGAACAAAAATGTTATAACAGTTAGGATCTGGATGTTCGTAAAATTATCTGTTTGGGCACACATAATCACTTCAGAGGCCTGAGAAACAATAAGAATTTCATTATTAATATGAAAATTTGTATTTGTACATGCAGAGATATGTTTTTCTAAACTACGGTTTCATTTTTCTACCTAGTACCTACATTCCTTTTGGATTGGACTAGGACATTTTCAGCAGCTCCTCGTAAATCCCCTCCTCTCTCTCTCTCTCTCTCTCTCTCTCTCTCTATATATATATATATATATATATATATATATATATATATATATATATATAGAGAGAGAGAGAGAGAGAGAGAGAGAGGGAGAGAGAGAGAGAGAGAGAGAGAGAGAGAGAGAGAGAGAGAGATACGTAGCATATAGTACTAGACGAATGTGTTAATTGTAGCATACGCGAAAGTAATTCAATTTATGTTTAGGCTTCATAAGTTTCATTGAAAAATATTTCATGTGCAGACGTTACTTATTTGTTAGTTACAAATTTTACTTAAAATACCTTTAATTTGTAATCATATAGGTCTAATATAAAAACAGCAACGAAATTACACAATGTAATGTAAAGTGAGTCAAACGTAATAAGTATGTCATTTTTGGTATGGCAAATAGCCGCCCCCCCTGAAAATGTATCTGCCCCTCCTTTGCCCCCCTAAGAACTTAAAGCTGGCGTCGTCACTGCCAGGTAGGTGTTCTTTTAAAGGGCCTTGGATTGCACTTTGCTCTCAGGGTCATACAGGTATGTCCACGCCTCATCTCTAGTGATCACATTTTTGAAGAAATCTTGATTTTCAACTGCAAATGCGTCCAGGAGCTCTTGACAAATGTCCACTAGCCTCCTCCGATTATCAACAGTCAATTGCTTAGGTACCCACTTGGCACACACTTTGTGATATCCCAAGTCAGCAATTATTCTTTGCGCAGAGCCATACGAGATGTTAAAAGCATCAGCAACACTCTGAACTGTATTGCGATTGTCTCCTCCAATCAATACCTCAGCACGTTCTCGATTTGCATCTGTAATCGATGTTGTTGGCTGGCCGCTTCTTGGTTTATCAGCGATTTCTGTTTCTCCGTTCCTAACTTTTTCACCCAACGCCGTACATTGCTAATGTCCATTACTGCATCCCCATAAACATTCTTCAAGCGCATATGGATTTCCTTAGGTGGACAACTTCTTTCGCTAAAAATTCGATGACGACTCTTTCTTTTAGCTCCAGATCCATGGTTCTAATAACTCAATCTGAAAAAGAAAAGAGTACATTAGTGGAGGGAGGCTAAATCTATAACGTCATGCATAGATAAGTCTGTAGTTGTAATAGAATAAAATATATAATGAGGGAGGCATTACTTTTTTATCCCCCCCCCCTCGTAATAGGTCTAATTTGAAACGATATAAATGCAGGTATCCAATACGCTAAAAGTAAACATAATAAAGTTCTATTATGTTATCACTAAACATTCACCAAGTTAAGGTGGATCACCATCCCGAAGTAAGTACATATTTTAGCTCATTCCCTTAACTACTGCACAATGAAAAGTTACATATTATAAATATTGTACTAGAAGATAGAGTATTGTTTCAGCTACAGCACAAAACACTGATTCAATTGGTTGCGTCTCCTGATATCGAAAAATGTAACAAATAAAAGAAAACATTTGATTCGTTTTACAATGAGCACACAAGATGGCACTTGCATTAAGATCTTACAAGAAGTGCTCAGTTTTAGGAAATGTTAATTTGTATGTGCAGAGTATTTTAAAGTAATGATCTTATTACGAAATAGGTATATTGTTAGACCGTTTTTCGTGTTTTGTTTCATATTTTATTTAAATGTTAATTTACATTTAAGGAAATAGATTTTGAGTCGTAACTTGCGCAGAACCATAAATTCTTGGATTCTGACGTTGCAGTTGGGGAAGAGAAATTGCGGTAAAAATAATTTCTCCAGTAAGTATCTAAGCAGAATTCCATGATTACTCCCTTTATTGTCTGGCATCAGTATACACTCGACACTATCTTGCAATGCCGCACTTTTCAAGCAGCGTTTAGTATAACACCGAGAACACCTTAACCTTCAAAGGTGGACCACCATCTGGAAGTCAGTACATATTTTAGCTCATTGCCTTAACTACTGCGCAATGAAACGTTACATATTATAAATATTGTACTATAAGATAGAGAATTATTTCAGCTACAGCACAAGACACTGATTCATTTGGTTGTGTCTCCTGATATCGAAAAATGTAACAAATAAAGAAAATATTACAAAGAAAGAAAATAATCCCCCCCGAACCAGCGGGGGTTACTTTGTACTGAGCTCGGTATAATTTTTTGTAATTACTCTTCTAATCGTGTTAATCGTAATTAGTCTACTAAAATGGTAAGAAAACATGTTATTGCTCACCATATTTAGTAAAAGCGTATACTTTATGGTGGTTCAAATTGAATGTTAGTGTGTGTCTTGCTTTTCTAAGTTGGTTGGTGGACACAAGTACCCCCTATTGGTAGATGCGGCTGACATTTAGTAGTGTTAATTCTAGATGGCAGTATTCCGCCTTTTTTGAATTTAGCGGTTAGTCTTATCTCCTGTACTGTTCATTTTGAGAGTTTCACGTTAGCGTCTCTCATAAATTCGCTATTTTAAGTTGATGAGCACAAAGTTCCCCCTGTTGGTAAAACTGTGACTGACATTTAGAACAGGTACGTCAGTTAGGGGGGCAGGGATTGGCATTTGCCCCCTCCCCCTGAGTTTGAGATGTATATATATATATTATCAATAGAATAGTAGTAAGTCAGTGAAAATCGCGAAATTTTACTTATATCAAAGGGTCTTGCTCCCCAAGCAAAATCTAAAATGACGCTACTGATTTAAAAGTGTCACTCCTAGATGACAGCATAATAAATAGATGTTAGTCTTATCTTATATACTGTTCACTCCTGTAGATTTTTAATGAGAGTTTTTAATTTGTTTCTTTTGCGAGGTATATTACTTAACAAGTGAGCACAAAATGACCTCCCTTGGTAGTGCAAGTTTTAATGGCGTCTATAATGCTCTGTTATCATCATTGTTATTTCTACCAACGAAATTTATTAAACCATGTTCAAAATCCTTCTCTCGCTGACTATGATACTAACAGTACGTATCTTACCCAGCAACTTTGGACTAAACTAATGAAATATCTACCCAATGTTGAGGTAACCAAAGTCATATTTAGTCGAAATAAATTCAAAACTCCGGGATTGCACAGTTTCCTATAAACTGAAGCTAGTTACAAAATGTTTGGTCCAAAAACAATCTAGCCAGTGACGAACCTTTACTCTACGCAATCATTTCCACCACGGCCAAGCTTCACCCTTAAACGTTGAAACTAAAGCTATAGAATCCAGAATTTTTTTTTCTAATAGCCTATATACTCGACGAGTTATCTGCTGAAAACGTAACAATTCGTGGACCACTAGATGACGGTTTCTGCAGTGCACAGTATTAGAATATAGATAAGCAAACAGATAGCGAATAGGAAAGCATCAATATGTATTGTCTACGTAAAAGGATGCGATGTAAACATTTACATTTTAATACAAATGTATACTAAACACGAGGGACAATATTCAGAAAACAAATTACCCGTGATTAACGTCGAGCTAATGGTTTGGCTAACGCGTATTTAGAAGGACGTTTGTGATACTATCCATGTCTTTTATCGAAAGATGCAATGCACATGTTTTCCGTAGGGTTGTCCATATGCTTCATGAGAAGAAAAAGATTAAATAGTAAAGTGTTTAATTATCTTGTTTTCTGCAAATATGTTTGGACAGCCCCGTGGAAAAATCGTGGCTTATCTCAGGCAATATACACCACATAGTCATATTATAACATAGTCAAAACGTTCTTCAATAGGAAAATTATAGTCACTAGTTGGCTAAATCCTTAGTAGAGTGCTAATCACACATAAACTCGTTTCTGAATATGACATATGCGAGGTGTGACTGAAAAGTTGTAAGACAGGGCTTGTAATTTTAAAATGGAAGTACTTACAGGCTACTGCGATGAAGCTCCTTCAAAGTAGTCCCCTACTGTCTGAACATACCGATTCCAGCGGTGTTTCAATTCTGGATGCATTCCTGAAAATTATCTTTCGGATGGGTGTGGAGAAGTATCTTCGTATTTGCCTGGGCGATTTCGATTGAGTCAAATCTCTTCCCTATCAGCAACAATTACAATTTAGGAAACAGGTAAAAGTCAACAGGATCCAAATCAGGCGAATGGGGGAGGAGGTTGCGGAAGAGCAGGAATTTTGAACTTGGGCAGAATTTCCTGGATCGATGACCCGTTATTCCAGTTTTTCATCCACTTTGCTCAATTAACAATCCGCCACGACACACAAGGCCGCTTTCAAACAAGTTGTTACGCTCAAAAATATCGCAGTGATTCTTGCAGAACGTATCAAGGTCATATGAAGCTACCGCTTCCACGCTAACGGGCAATTATATCTACTCCCCTTGAACAGTGGCGCCACCTGTCGTACTATTTCGTTAAACTAGAAATGTTAGAAGCACGACTACTATACTAAAGAACTATTTATTTAAAAAATAAACAAGCTCTTACCCCATCCGAGGATTACGTACAATGAAATAGCACTATTATCAGAAAATAGAGCGAAAAACACGAGGTTATGTAAATAGAGTCCTTCCATTAGAATCCAAGAGTAGTTGGCCATGATGAAATATTGCCAAAGACTGGTGATCACTTTGCATTTCCAATTCTGGAAAAAGAAAGGTATTTATAAATGTACTTACTATATTATTGTTATCAGTATTAGTAATAATGTTCAAGAAAATCCACGAACAATATTGTTAATCACATGAACTCAGATCGAATAACCAACTCCTATACTTGAGATTAGGGCTCTATTACGGAGACACTGTTTCCCACAATTTATTCAATGTTAGCAATCTACTAAAGATCTCAGGTGATGTAAAAAAATCAATCTTATTGTCTTAGTCCCCTATATTTCATAGGTTAACGTTCCTATGTTCAACCAAGTAAAAAGGCGAACGTTTTTTGGTACATTTCATTTGAACACTCCATTTAGTTAAATTTAGTTTTACAGAGTTTATGGAATATTATAGAGTCCGTATCATCTTTAGTTTCCTATCTGCAGGATGTTTCAAAACAACACCGGCAACGTTTGGGAGGTGATTCCAGACACCAAGATAAGATAAAACGTATAGACCAACCTGAATGCACAAATGTTCATTTCGGAGTTATAGGCTGCCAAAACATGAAAAAAAAGAGGGCTTTAAAGGTTCATAGCTCCAAAACTATGATGGACCTATCGTAGTCGAGTCAACACTTCACTTAGGAACTAGTATGTGCCCTATCCAAATAGCTAATTTCAGAATTCTGTTGTACTTCCGCAACAATTTTATAGAAGTAGTTGCTGAGTACTTCAAATTATATGAGCGTAGCCATACTCCCTCTACAAAAATTGTTGCGTTAGTACCTTAGGATTTCTGCAATATGTACTTTTGGATAGAGCGAACATATTAGCTTCTAAGTGAAGTCTTGACTCGATTATCGTAGGTCTTACAGTTTTGAAGCTATGGGCCTTTAAAGTTCATTTTTTCATGTTTTCGGCAGCCTATAACTCCGAGAAGAAGCATCTGTACACCCAGGTTGGTCCATAACTTTTGTCTTATCTTGGTGTCAGGAATCACCTTCCAAACGTTGTCGGTGTTGTTTTGAAACACCCTGTATATCCATATTTTCTTCCAAACCTTGAATTTAATTTGTCTCAAGGGGGATACTGCGGTTCAGTGGCACAGCGTTCATCTCTCGTACTAAAAGGTCCTAGTTAGATCTCAGGTTAAGTGAGTTTGTGGTGGACAACACTTTGTCTATGGGTTTTTCGGATTTCTGTTTCTTTCCAGTTTATTATATCACCAATCATTTTACAATAATCAACTTGCATTAAGAATCCGTCTTTTGTAGTCAGAAGGGACTAAACGAAAGGACTTAAAAATTAGTGATTTTATTTCATGTCATTTAAAATTTATCTTTATTCAGCTAATTATTCTAATACATTCATATTTTATTTCTTTATGGTTATTAACGATCACGTACAACGGTTTTCTCCTTATTGTTTGTTCACAAAACCGGAGAATTTAGTCCGTTATAAAGTTTACTCAGACGTTAATACATGGGATTTGTTCAGGAAAAATGGAACGAACATACCCGATCAGGATCCTGCTTCATACAGACGGACAATTTGTCCATGCCGACCAGATGCCGCGGTCGCATTGCTGGCGCCGGACATCGGCGTCTTTCTGCGCGATTTTCGACCGCAACGAATAGTTGCCTTGCCGAGCAGTCGGCAAACAGCCGGAAATGAGCATTAAATGCGCCGGCGCCGCCGTCGAAAAGAGGCCGGCATAAGGAGTCGGCAGAGGATCTGAAAGATGCCTTTCCGATAGTTTTTTGCCGACTCTGACTGTCGGCAATAGTCGGCAAAGATTCGGCAAAGGACACTTTATTTTACTATTTTCGACTGTTTGCCACCTCGGCAAAAGGTCAGCAACTTTGAACAAGTAGATCATCCTGCCGCCGCAGACGGGTTTTGGCTGCCTCCGGCGGCCGGCCCCCGTCGACAGCGGCAATCCCTCTTTCCGACCGCGACTTCCTGATGGGGTAAGCATTCCCAAATAAACGCTGTACCACTTAGGTAACCCGAATCAAAACGTTACTCAGATTTTATACACACATAGGAATATAATGCATTACTTACATCTTGTTCTCTGATGAACTGAGCCTGTCCGTTTAACATGATGACATCTGAGGGTAGAGCGATTCCCTGTACGAAGAGAACGTCTTTGAACAGCGACATGAACGCCCTCATGATAAAAGAGACGAACAGGTGAATATGAAGAGTATTGCGTGGGCAACGAAGCTTCCTACACACAAAAAAGATAGAAAGTAACGAAAACCATTGTCCTTATCTTTTGACAAACATAGAAACATACTATACTCTGACTTTCTTTAAAACATAGGCATATCATTCTGTACGAATTTGTGCCAACGCAAAGCAACATTTAAGTTTTAGCTAGCTAGAGACGACATTGCAGTTATTGCATTATTTGCGTTGCGTGGCGATCAGCAAATTTTGAGAAGATCGTTTACAGAATAGTCCTCAGGATTAGTGAAGGTTTAGTTGACGCATACATCGTAGGATGCGCTCTCAAACATTTCAGTTTAGCCGGAACATCAAATCACCTGTCTTCCCAAACAAATTGTTGAAAACTTCAAAATAGCCAGTTTTTCTCCCGAAACTAGTTAATATCATTTGGGCACAGGATACCACTGCCAATGATGCTGATCTTTCTTTTACTAAGGCCTGTGACAATCATCTTGGCATTTCATCTAAAGAAATAGCTAAAACCTAAGTGGTAAAGACGTTGCCAAGTGGTAAAGGGGTGTGGCAATGGGTAAGCAGACAAACTACAGCGCGATCAGGTGACAGGGGATAGACGTGGATGTGTGCAAAATAAACGTGGCAATACCGCTGGCCTCTCGTTTGCTAGCAGCATTTAAAGGGAACCTGGAGCGCCGCCTTCAAATGTCAAGATGTTTGTCACGCCGTTTAGTTGCAATGGTTCATCTGTTTTTTAAATTAATCAGGAAGAAGCTCGATGCCACGATTTTACTGTATCGTTTTCTTTTTTGGTTTAACTTTTCATTCTAATATTCAATCATGAGTACAGAATATGTATTACTTTCTATTATTCTTTATAAAAACTGTTTCATGTATAATTTTGGGTATGAGGAACCGCTGCCTTGCATGTGTTCGAGAAGTGCGTCTGCTTTAAACTTACGAAAATGTTGCAAACCGAGTCCCGTGTTTGACCAACCACGTTGTCAAACAATAAGCATTTGAGTGAGTCGATCCGTGTTCGTGCGTGTGGTAGATACGTTCCCTATTTTTTTAACGAGTACGTTTACTTAGTGAAATAATCTCTTCCTATGCAGGTTCTCCACTGTCAAATTATACATCTAGTTAGTGAGATAATATTAGGGATGGTATACGTCCATATTTTGTACGGACTGTTTGTATTTTTAGGTCTGTGTCCGTGTCCGTATCGTACAAAGCATGAAATAGGAAAATGTCCATATTTGACAGTTTTTGGAGATGCCCGAAAATTTCCGATTCGGGAATCACCAAAATCTCTTGCGAAAAGATTTGTGTTTTCATTATAGGGTACATAACTTATGTATATTTCAGCTACTGTATTAGCAAAGTACGTTGTTTTTGAAACGTCTCATTTTTCCACTCCAGAGTTCTTTTGGTTAGATTTTATATACTCGTACGTAATTTAATGACATGATTTATTATGTGTGTGTCAATGAAAAAAATATAAAATATGTTAGTTTCCAATAGTGTTTTAAGTAATACAGTAAAAATTGTGTGATAACCTAAAAAGGTGACTTTTAGGTAAGAAATTTCAAACTATTTGTTCGAAATTGGTTGGGCATCATATGTGTTTGGGCACCAATCTTTGATGGTTGTCATTTTAAGGCTTGTCCGTATTTTGGATCAAAAATTATGGCAACCCTATCTTCATATGTGGTCGATAACTACTCCATTGGCAAAGAATATGTCTAATTACTCAAATCGCAAGTATTTCTGTGTGTGGTCGATACGTTCTCTGTTGTTAAAAGAATAGGTCTTCAAACAAATTACGAAGTCATAGATTTACGTAGAATACTGGACATGAACTGGGGAAGAACTAAAACTTTAACAAAAATATAAACTAATTTTTGTGAGCATCATATTTTATTAGAAAATTACGTAAAGGAATTTTAATATGCAATGCTTTCTGACAAGTAAAATTAATGGGAAAATGACTGACATCTATGTTTAAGGTAAATTATTTTATTTTAACGTATACGAGAGAATTTTAAGTTTCGTGATTAACTATATTTCGTAATTTGCTTTTGGGCATTTATAGGAAAGGAGGGCAAAGCGGATCACTTAACTTCAAAGGCCGCAAATGGCAACTAAAATTAAGACTAGGAAACGAAAGTTTTGAGGAAATATTTTATGATTATTAAACTTTCAAATAACAATACAATAGTAACGAGAATTGCATATACATAAATGATATTGCTTAATTACTGAACTACTGCAATTTATTCACTTTGCCCCACCGGTAGGGCAAAGCGGATCATGATAGTGGGGCAAAGTGAATAAGCAAAAATTCATACATTAAAAGTCAGGGTTTAATACAGATATGCAAAATAGAAATTGTATAGAAGAACAATATATGTGTACACAGTCTAAGATAATAAAATAATGACATCTAGATGAACTTCTTTACCTACCAGAAGATTAAAATGTTTAATGTTTTGTTAGTATTAGCCTAACACATATAAATATAGAATTAAGTCTAGACAAAGTTTGCATACACATGATCCCTAAATATGTTTAAAAAGCTCAAGTTCATAGAAGTTTTCTTCTTATCAAGTAGGCATCTAGTATCTAGTTTCTTTGAATCTATAGTAACCCTAGTGAGTACAATCTACGTAGTAGCAAACAGATTGAAAAAAAAAAAAAAAACAATAAGGCTTAGGGCTGAAAATAATATCACATCACACGCTTGGTTTGCACAGATTACAAATGTAAATGTCTTGTCCCTTATAATAATCGGTACATTTTTCGTGAAACCATGACAGACAAATAGAACACTGAATCCAGTCTTCATTAAGTGGATCTGAATAATATTCATGACAGAACTTGCATTGGTAACTACCGTCTTCTTCTGGTGATTTTAAATGTTTTTCTTTGTAATTTCAGATGTAATTGGGAGAGCTATAGCCGCAGCAAAACATTTCTTCTTGCAGAAGAACCTTAAATGGTAGATTTCCTTCTTTTCTCTGGTAGTTCATTTACGGAAGTTGCACTAGTACTTGGTTCGGTAGACATAGTAGACTTGCTATACTTCTTCGCACTCTTCCGTTTTAAACATTCCTTGATACGGGTACTCGTTAGTTCCTCTGCACGTATAGACCTGGAGCTTCCCCCCTCCCCGAACAAAATTTCACCGTACGCCACTGTAGTCATTAGTACTGAACATGTATAGAACATTTTACGTAAATTGATTCGAGGCAAAAAGTAGAGAAACAAAGAAACAAAGAACTGAAGTTAATTAAAATTATTTTAAAAGATGTAAAATCAAATTAATAGTTTCTTAACAGTGGTATAGAATTACATAGTTTAATATAGGATAACTTGCGTTAATAGCCGCTGCGATTATTTAACGGAACTCCTATCCTAACCCAACTTACTACTACAACAACTACTGATGTTACTCTACTACGACTACCAGCACTACTACTATTACTACTACTATGTTTTTGTTCGGCGAGTGTTAACGGAACAAATTCAATATGAATTTCAATATTCAAATTAGCTGTGTTGCAACGTATACGTACCGTCAATACCACATTTAGTGCCAAACAAATGTTCTAAAACAGTACTGCATTATGCTTGGGGCAAAGTGAATCGCTATTCTCTTTGCCCCACACTACCACATGAGACAAAAGACTGTCTACAGCATATGGACGACGTATTTACGATAATTATCAAACATGATAACAAAGGTAAGATCCCACCCTATTAATGCATAGTGTGTTCGCAAACATTCTACGGAATAGTAAGAAAAGATTTCAAAATCCTTACCCCTTGAATTTTTTAGCAAAATGCGTATTTTCTTTTCTTCTACTCTCTCGTCGAAACAACAACACGTACACACAAAACACTAACGTCCTTCTCTTCTTTCACTAGTGACGTCATAAACTGGGGCAAACATTTCCTGCCCTCTGTTTTCAGTTGACTGTAAATTGCGTTATTCGCTTTGCCTCATATATCCACTTTGCCCCCCTTTCCTCTATGCATAGTACCATGCACAGCAATAAAGTCTTTCAATTGTTGCGTCCACTTCTGCAATACGTTATCGAAGTCTTATTTTAAGAACATATCAACCACCTTCTGCAATTCGCGCTGCATCTATGCAATATTGACAATACGGCTACCCTACAACAGGACTTTTATCTTCGGAAATAGCGCGAAGTTTACACATCCAATGTCTTAGTAGAAAAGTGTGTATTCAGTAGGATCATGTTTTCTCTTGCCAGAAATCCACGTATGAAAAGAACTTGGCGACAGTAGAACCCGCCATTTCCAGACTCGCTAATTCGATACCCATGTTGAAATCGCTCGTGGTTAGAATATCACCAATTGCAGATCTCCGGATGTACGTAACGATGTCTCTGTGCTGTCATCTACCGACAGCTTACAGAATTAATCTAAAAACTTTTTGATAGCACCACGTGCGACGCAAGTAATTTGTATTAATCTTATAATCAAATTGTTACTGTGACTTACTTGATGAGTGAAAGAATTGAAACTGCCACTAGCAAAGTCCCCAGCGACACTGCGTATCCCACTTGGGACATTCTTTTGATTGCTGGTAGCCATCGCTGAAAACAACACGAGAGAAGTATTATGAAATGAAATTAAAAGTAAAATATTCGTTAGAACGATATATTAAATACATAAATGACCTAATTTTCAATATTTTTATAATACTTACATGTTATTATTAAAGTAATTCCAGCATTTGTTTAGAGGCAAAAGTAAATTTTACACTTAATGATCAAATATTAAGGGTCTTCATTACAGCAAAATTAAACTACCGCTAATTTTAGAGTTTTTTCTGTAATATCTTCAAAACAAATAAAAATATTCGAAAAGCAGAAACGTAGTGAACTAGACAATAAGTTACTATTTTGCATGTGATACCGTTATCACAATTCATCTATCTGTTTTCGATTTACAACTGTAGATAGATTTAGCATATCATATTGTCTAGTTTACTACGTTTCTGTTTTCTGAATATTTTTTTATTTGTTTTGAAGATATTGCAGAAAAAATCTAAAATTAACGGTAGTTTAATTTCGCTGTAGTGAAGACCCTTAACTAAAGTAGAAAGATTTTCAATTATTATATACCGTTCTAATGGTGTCGGCCGGTCTCTCCAGAATATTCATAGCATTTTCACGATACCTGTGAATTTCTTTAAATTTCAGAATATTAAAAAAAAAAAAAAATAATAACTCACCACATATTGGGTGTTCTAAAGATGGCGCCCACGGACTACAAAACTCTATTTTATTAGTCAAAATAAAGCAAAAAAATAAATATAATTGTATACTATTCGGGTACTGGTCTGGAAATGCAATTTGCTCTCAGCGCCGTAACTTAGATTTTTTTCTGGAGGGGGGGCAAGCACTAATATTTGTGCAGAAAAAGTTCTTTCCATCTTTCACTTACGCTTTGTGGGCCCTGGAGTCTGTGGGCCCTCCCGTACGGAAGGTTTGCGGATCTGTTAGTTATGTCCCTGGGCCCGTTCCATACATGACAAATTAATTAACTTCCTCAGTCCCAGAGAATATTTTGAATTTCAAAAATTGTTCAAACTTGACATGTTTCACATATTTAGCCCTATTTTCAAGAAAAAATAGTTTTTCTTTTATTCTGTGTGTGTGAAAATTGATGTAACATTGGGATTCAAGACTTCTATTTTTCAAAAACTAAAATGTAAAGTCAGTATTTTTGCATAAGTGTAATAGATAATTGTATACTGCAATCTTTCATATATTACATAGAATAACTTAACTCTCACATAGGATACATAGAAATGATACGAGCGAAGGATTTTTTTTCCCATTTGGATACTAACCTAAAGAACAAATTGTTACACATTTTATTTATTATCTGAATGGTACTAAGAAACAAACTGTTACCTAAGTTATTCTAATTTTTACAAACTGATCACAAGGGATTAAAAAAAAAACTGTTCAAGAATTTTAAACTTTTTTGAATGCACGTCAAATACAGATTTATACAGGTTTCACAGTTTTCACAATCGATGGTACAATTGGAAGCAATTCTGTCCTTCTACTAAACAGAGATATACCTTCCAGATCAAACAACGAATTCGAGAGGAATTGGCATTACATCCAGGCAGTCTGTAACTTTAATTTTTTCATTTAATAGATGTAGATTTGCTGACATATGCAGTCCTCCTTTTGCCCTCAAATAATTTGAAGAATGTCAAACTCGGTCTTTACATTTTTTCGATGGAGATTCGTGACTGGGTTCATACTCTGATGTGGAAGTTGAATGACTAGAAAATGTCGGAAATTTTTCCCATTTCAATTCGGAAATCTAAGAAATCCAAAATATCTAACCGTGATGTTCTCAGAGCAATCTGGTGTTAACAGTATTCTACCCAGCCTGCAGCCAGTGCAAAGTCTATCATGTGCATTATGAGTCTTACCGTCCACTTTTTAGTTCTAGATACTATATTATAGTAGTTGACTATAGATCGAGGAAATCAACACCTCCGATATTTACATTCTAATTTTTTTATATATTGCATTGTATTTGTGCAGGACGTTTCATACTAATATACTGCTTACTTTTCCAGCACCATCTATTAAATTCATCTTCATCTATTCATGTACGTCTGATGAGAATCTTGGCAAGAAGATCGAAACGTCACGCGTAAATGTGTTTTTATTAAATAAGTGCAGTCTTGTTCAGCAGTGTGTTTATTTTTCCGTCACATGATGAGGCAAGAATTATAGGTTTGTTATCGAACCACTTCACGAAACATATTTGACCATCATTGCGTACTAATTGATCGGTGGAACCATGATCAGTCCTGCATCGGATTTAAATTTTGCTGACTCAGGAATACGAGATATTTGTTCAAGTTCCCGTGCCCAGACATTTGATGTGATAGTGAATAATATAAAATAAGGGAATGGACGTGAAATATCTGTCCTTGTAGTTACCTGTCCCTTCTTCTAAGTGTTTTGCAAGCCTAACCACAGCCTTTCTGCCTAGGTCCATTTTTTTCTTCGATATCGTCAGTAATCATGTCTTTCTGTCCTTCATACAAACAGAAATCAAGTGGGAGACCTTCAGGTGTGGCTACAACAAACATCTTCAGACCGCAAGGGTTACGTTTACCTTTCAGAAATTGGCGTGCAGGTGCTACAATTCGTGGAACTATATAACGTTTTGAGCTTATAGTGTGAGTCTCAATGTCGTTCATAAAATATATTTAAAAAATAAACATATTAATTGTACATATTATTGTGACCTCAAGTACATTTATATTTATTAAATTCACTCTCCATATGTTGTCTTCAAAATGCATAATAAGTGTTTTACCTAAAGTAACAAAAATATTTTTAAAATGGCTCTTGCCTATGGCAATTCGCTCGTTTCTCAATTTCTATCTTTCCTTCATCTTTGTGTTATGGTTATTGGCGCCAAATACACTTCGAGCTCAAACCAATGGGAGTACAGTGCAGATACATCTATTGACTCTCACTGCAAACACTTTTCGCAAAACTCCAAAGCTTTATAACTGAGGAAAAAAACATCAAACAAACGCTAATTTATGTCGCCTATACTCGACACTGGGACTGAGGAAGTAAAGGGGACAATATTTACACATCTCAAAGCGATGCGAATAAATAGTATTATTTCTAAGGCCTTTAACAGTAGACATTTTTTTACTGAAATGGGACCACGACTCATTTTTGTTTTATTTAGTTTTGTGTGCTGTTTGTTGATGTAATGTGGTAAACATGTTTGATGCTTCATTTATAATTTCATGTTCGTATCATATAGGAAGTAAGAAAATTTTGTCTTAAAGTGGGCCTTCCTCGAACGACGTGTAGCTTCCCTGGGCGGCAGTTGCCCCTTGCCCCCACAAATTACGGCCCTGGTTACACTATGTGGCAACGTGGTAGATAAAAAACCATAGAGTAGATCTAATAATCCATCATATAGATACATGAATTCTCTCCAGATGGTAGTTAAAGTCGATTGAAGTTGACATTAGCACCACTTATTAGTGTAAAAATCGATGGAAGTGCTTGATGAACTTGCAGAGCAATAATAATGGTTCCAAGTTAATTTTTGACATTGCCACATAATGAAATATTTGAATACACATAGCGACTGAAGCAGACCCCCAGACAGTATACCATTATATCAGGGATGCAAATAAGCAACAAAATTTTATTAGCCCAAGGAAAAAAGCTACTAGCCCACATCCTACAATAGAAACCATTTACTTACCTTCGATATGATATTAAATACTCGCCCGCACCGACGAACATTTGCATCCTTCATTATATAGTTTTTTTTTTAACTGCAATTTCATTCCCAGTCGAAACTGGGCGGGCCACAGAAGGTAACGCCTTCTCCGGGGCCAGGGGAAAAACAGAATTGTTAGAAGCGCCTGTTTATAGATGGGATACAAGAAGCTATTAATGTTGTTGATGTACGATCATTAGTATATATTTAGCTGCGATAGAAGAAGTGTAGGGTAGGAGAGATTATGGACGATAGATGGCTTTGATAGATGCGACGACATGGGTTATAGGTTGGCTTGGCCTGGTCAAGTTCATGCAGTGCAAGTAAATGGTCAGATTACATAGTTTTTTTTTTTTTTTTGAGTGGTGGGTAGTAAGAGTACTTTACTTATTGAGTTGGAAGGTGATGGACATCAATTTAAGTACAACATTTGTTGATTGGTAAAGAACTTGGAATCAATGGGTGTAAAGAAACGGCCATTACATAGCTTTTTTTTTTTTACGTTTACCCGTTCAAAGGGTTGCGCCCTTTCTTCGGTAAGAGAGAGAAAAGCATAAGAGGTCAGAGGTATCATTAGAGGGTCTAGGTGCTATTTAATAATCAATTCATTTGGAACTTTATTCATATTTCATATTGCATAGGGAGGGTCATCAATTGTGTGAGGACAAGCCTCAGTTACGGTGGTTGCTGGTCCAGACTGGCTGGCTGGCATACAAGTTATGATCTTACTGGAACTGCGGTGCCTGAAATGAATAGATATAGCAAACATATAGTGGTTAGTTGAATACATGAAGAGCTATGAGAGCATGATTTTTAACAGCTAAGTATATGACAATCATTATATCTGTAATGATGGATGGTATGAGGGTGAAGTGCTACGACGCCACAACACATGGGTGATGTTAGTTAGACAAATGCTGTTATCTTCTGTTCCTGGGGCGACGCAGGAACTGATGGAGACAAAGGCAGCCCTGTTAGTGGATGGTTTTACTGTGCATGAGATGGATAGATGAGTGGTGAAACTGTGCCAGGATGATAAATGTCATAAACTTCTGGATCAATGTTGTCTTGGCCGATGTTGAGATGATAAAGGGTCATCAGATGCTGAAGAGGTGTGGGATAATATACAGCGGGAGTGTCATGGTCTCGGTCATTGCGGAGAATGCTCAGGAATATGGGATGAGCAGCTTCAATGCGTTTCTGAACGTAGTTTGAGCGGAGGGCCTCAAGATGTGATAATAGTGGAGGAAAATTGATGCGTTCATAAAGAAGGCGTGTCGGATGCGGAAGACGGATGCGGAAGGCTAAACGAAACGCATGGCGTTCAAGAATGGCTAACTTAAGATAATATTTAGAGGGAGCTGATATCCAGGCTGTGTGACCATAGGTTAGAATTGGGCGCATGAAAACCTTGTAGGTATTGAGAAGGAGAGAAGAGTTTAGACCCCACGTGGTACCTGTTAGGCGCTTTAGTAAATTGAGTCGGTTTTTGGCTTTCTCGATGACAGTAAGAAGATGAGGCATCCAAGTGAGCTTGGAGTCAAATACAACGCCAAGATATTTAAGAGTACTATGGATTGTAACCGGGCTGTTATCAACATGAAGACGTAGCAGTTGGGGATTTCGATGCACCCGTGATCGTCGTCCAGATGGTAAGAAAACGATCGCTTGCGTTTTCGTAGCATTGATTGCCAAGCGCCAGATGTCGCACCAATCAACAAAAGCATCAATGGCCAGTTGAAGGCTATATTGAATAGAAGTAATTGTCCGACCGATAGCCAGAAATGCTGTATCGTCAGCAAATTGGAAAAGTTGTACGTTAGGAGTAGTGGGCAAGTCGGATACGTACAGCAAATATAATAGGGGTGAAAGAGAAGATCCCTGTGGTACGCCAGAATTCAAAAAGATTGGAAAGGACAGAGCATCATTGATGGAGATGTAGGCAAGTCGGGCTGTAAGGAAGGAATGTATAACTCTGATGTAAGAGCGGGGAAGTTGAAAAGAGTATAACTTGTATATAAGACCCTGGTGCCAAACTTTATCGAATGTCTTTTCTAGATCGAAGGTAACCAGGCTAGATGGATTGACTCGATTGAATTGGTTATATATAGAAGTACTGAGGCGTAACAGGGGATCTAGAATGCTAAAGTTAGGTCTAAACCCAGCTTGGTGCAACGGAAGTAACTCGTGATTCTGCAAATGGTCATGGAGGCGGCGAACTAATATGCGTTCCAAAATTTTGCTTAGGGTAGATGTTAATTGTATCGGCCGATAAGACGTGAGGTCAGATGGAGGCTTATTAGGCTTTGGAAAAAGTAAGACTTTTGAGTACTTCCAAGTTATGGGGAAAAAACCAGTTCGAAGTATGAATGTATAAATGATACTTAGTATGGTGAAGACAACAGGAGGGGCGTTCTTAATCAGTGTATAGGTAATAGCGTCAAAGCCTGGAGCGGAATTTCGTTTGTTGAGGAGTGTGGCCTGGATATCAGCAGGTTGAATCGGTACTGCAAGTGGATGATCTAACTCCAAGGCGTGATTGAGATTAGGTTGTAAATGTGGTAAGTTTGGGTCAGATCGACTATCGACAGCTTCGTTTAGATGTAATGGAGTATGCCAACCAGGTAGAGGAGTGAAGATTTGTTGAAAGTGTTGGGCAAATGTGTTAGCTTTGTCTTGATCAGAAGATAGTGCTTTGTGATTAACAACTAATGGGTAGGGCGTCCGTTGAAATTTTCCGATGAGCTGATTGAACTGTCGCCAATATTTGGTAGGATGTGAGTTTTCGTTGAGTTTGTTACACGTTCTGGTCCAGATAAGGCGTTTGTATGCAACGATATAATTGTGAGTGATGCGCAGATACTGTCTATGGAGGCGAAGTGCTTCTAAGTTACGACTGCGTGTGTATTCTCTGTAAGCACGCCGAGCTGCAGTAATGAGAGGTAGGTATCGTGGAGGAAGTTTAGGTTTATGCGGAGTAATATAGGTAGTTGGAATATGCTGTTCGGCTGCTGTTTGTAAAGTCTGAGTGAGTCGGGTAACGGCGTTGTCAAGGTCATCTTGTGACGTTAAGTCAAAGTTATCTGAGAGTGAGTGTGTAATGGTCTCATGATAGGCTGGCCAGTTAGCCTGATGATATAGATACACTTTCTTCTTGGATATAGTATTGTGTGGAGAAGTATTGGTAGTTAATGATAACTTGATGGGAACATGATCGCTCCCCAAAGAATCTAAAACGTCAATAGTGATGTGAGAGTTGATCGATGTGGAATAAATTACGATATCTGGTGTGGAGTTGCTAGAGGGGCGAGTTGGCTGTGGTAGAACATGAAAGGTGCCGGTGGTATGAAGACTGATAAAATCCAAAAATCGCTGTTTCTCATATTGAGGCCTACTATGAAAATTGATGTCTGCCATGATAATGAATTTACGGTAGGTATCGGAGAGGTGTGGAAAGAAGTGGTAAGGTATATCGTGTCTCGGCCTGACATAGATGGTTGCGAAGGCTATTGTATGACCCTTGAGATATAATAATACAACATTATATTCTGGCAGCTGCAATGTGTGTGGTAAGGTAATAGTGCGATGTGGTATGCGATATTGT
This sequence comes from Thermobia domestica, assembly GCF_964235325.1. Classification (NCBI taxonomy): domain Eukaryota; kingdom Metazoa; phylum Arthropoda; class Insecta; order Zygentoma; family Lepismatidae; genus Thermobia; species Thermobia domestica. Next base: position 208,938,692 of record NC_137466.1, on the reverse strand, counting down.
AAACCAATGGCTGTTCCACCGTGCAGACGTGCACCGCTGGGTCCATCGTGTCTGTGGAGAGTATATTTGGGAACAAAGCAGGTAATGTAAGGAGCTAGAAAGGTTTCATTAAGTGCAAAAGCGGCGATATTCTCCTCCAAAAGAAGTTGCTGAAACAGCACTTGATGTGTGAGGAGAGACCGTATGTTAAGAAATAACAGGTTGTATGCCATAATGTATAGAACAAGAAGAATGGTTGTACTATAGAGATGATAAGCCATGTTCAAACAGTTGTTTCAGTAGGTTGTATTTGGAAATGGACATTAGATCCGCTGTATGTGGCGTGTAGTTGGAGATTATAGAGAAGTTTAGCAGAGTGAATGATTTGATTGAGAACGTGCGGACGTTGAAATGGCAGAATGTTTTGTAAGGTGAGAGTTAAGAAGCGTAAAAGGTCTTCTACTGTAACAGGATGGGTCAGCGAGTTTGCAGGTGGAGTGGGGTCATCGGAAGTTTTGATGGGAGCTACTAATTCTGGCTTATCAGGGGTAGGTGCAGGCTTGCCACGACAGCGATAACTGTAAGTTGGATGTTTTTCAGGACACGAAGTGCATTGAGGAGGTGCACTTGAATTTGGGCAATTTCGGGTCAGATGACTCCCGCTACAATATCCGCATTTAACAGTGTTGGTGCAGTTATGAGTGTAATGATCATTATACGTCTGGCATTTCTCGCAGCGGATTGGAAGTGGAGGAGGCGTTCGAGACGGTTCTACCTTGTAACGGCGGCGATAGACATAGGCCCCATTAGCTAAAAGATGATCAATGATTTGTTGTTGGTCGGTCAAGACACGAACGAGGTAGGTAGGACCAGTGTTGTTACGTATCCTGATACATTTCTTGATTTCGAGACCCTCGTAGCGAAGCTCATCAAATATCTCATCGTCGGTGAGTTCAGGTTCAATGCCCCTGATAACAACTGATAGCAATGGTGGACGACGAGGAGGTGGAGGTGATTTTCGTTGGCTCGGGGTAAGAGGCGTCAACACAGCCTGCGGTCCAAAGATTTCAAAGGTAGCTTTATTTCGCACATGTATGTGAAAATTAGGATTAGGAGATTTTAAGATGATGCCGTCTCTCGTAGGTATAATTTGATGCACATCTGCGCGCGGTACATATTTATTGATTTGTATGAAGATTGCTCGTGCAGTTCGGTACTAAGTGTCGAAGTTCTTTAATATGAAATTATACATTGTATCCTGATTAGTTGGCAAAGTTGGAGATGGTGGGGCATTAGCCCAGTCCATCTCGGTGTTTCTCACTTTCATTGAGGCAGTGGAACCTTCTCCATCAGAGCTATAATGCCGTGGTTTCTTAGACTCTGATTGCTTGGAGTGTCCGATTGGAGATCGTGATCGAGATCGAGACTCAGGTTGTTTCGAGGTATCTGCTTTCGAAGTCTTCGTACCAGCAGAGTGACCGGATTTGGCTGTACCCTTCGCTCCCGTTGGGGAGGGGGACATGATGATGGTTTAACCTAGCAGAGTATATAACGTGAATGTTCGAGGCAATCGTATGGAGTAGATGGTAGGGGAAGCCCACTGTGGCTCTCACTTGAGGCAGCAATACGTCCTCGCGGAGATGTCGGTCAGTGCAAGCACTGGCCCTCCACAAAAATAGATGAAGAAAAGAATAGGTGATGATGGCCACGGGCTCCCACTTGAGTCAACAATACGGACTGCAAGGGGATGTCGATTGTCTGTACCAGAACAATCCTCCCTGAGTGAACAAAAATATCAGTTGCTCGCAGAGCGTTAGTAATAGTTCTCAGATCGATGAATCGATGGTCGATTCTGAATTCTGAGTTGTGATTACATAGCATTTTTGCTTTATTTTATCTGAAGAATAATGCTTTCTTGTCCGTGGGCGCCGTTGTTGGAACTCACACACAAACGTACAGGTAAATACATTATTATTATTATTATTATTATTATTATTATTATTATTATTATTATTATTATTATTATTATTATTATTACGAGACTTGTATTAGACTTCCAATATATGCTATGTATAAGCGTCGGAAGTCTTATAGAACGGCTACGCTGTCCATTCGTCCGTCTGTCTGTTTGTTTGACAAGTAACAGAGCAAAACCGGTAAGAGATACTGACAAGCGGGTTTTTGCAATCGATTCAACTTCTCAAGAATAGGTTCCATCCATTGAGATAATATATAGACCTAGAGGTGCCCTAATGCGAGATCTTTGATGGTATCGAACTCGCAAAAATCGAATCGATCCGCCATATTGTGCAGGGAATAAGATATAATGTATATTTGTGTTACGTATTGATTATCTGTGTTTTGAAGAGAAATTTATGCCGAATGATTAAACTTTCTTTGGAATTTCATAATATTTCAAAGGTAAGTTATTTTCTTTCCTTTAAGGTTTAAATAAATAATAAAACGTGATTGTGTAGGTACTTGTAATAATATTGGGTGAATATGCATATGTATTGCATTTACACTGTCAAAAAGCTACTACCTAGAGAGTTGTCAAACTGTTATTAAGTTTGCTTATTTATTAAATTGTATGTTTATGAGTTGTTGGTAATTTTCCAAAGTTTTCTGTGACACCTTGGCAAGGAAACTGTATGGTTGTGGAGGGAGTAGGCCTACTTTGCTTATGTTAAAAATTGCTAATGATGTCAATTACTGGATAAAGTAATCCTCACTCAGTGTTAAAAGCAGCAATAGACATATATCTCTCAAAGAATTGATTATCGTTATATAGTTCCAGTGGATTTTCCATGTGCCTCGTATGTCTTGACGCATCATTAGTCATCGCAAAGTAATATATATATTTGTTATTTATATTTGTAGTATTTATATTTGTTCTTCCACATTCAACAAAATCCATGCCAGAAAACGAATGACTACACTGTTAAAGAACTCAAGGAAGGGTTAAGGTTGGTCGATACTTTGACCTATCTAATCCTTGTACATTGTACACAAATAGAGTTCGATATGTGCGTTTTCTTTGTTTACATATATCAGCTAACTGTAAATTGCGGAATACGCCATCTTGAGAAGGGATATCTCGAATCGAACGCTACAATCGAGAGTTCGCTCGAATCAACACTGCGACATAAGGAAGGGCGCCTCTAGGTCTATATATTATCTCAATTGTTCTATCTCCTCCATTAAACCTCTATTTAAACGAGAAATGCTAAAAATCAGAGATTTTTAATTTCAACGTTTTTCTCCATAGAAGATAAATGTTAGTAGATAGTTACAAGCGTTTTCTTTTAGTCGATTCAACGTCTCAAGATGATATACCATCACTACCTAGAATTCTCTACCAAAAAGAGAAGTAATTGACATTTACGAGTACTAGTTCTTTTGGTTTCAATACTTTTAATTGCATAGAAACAAACGTTTCAAGAGGTAATGAAAAGTTTTTTTTTCCCACACCGATTCAGCATCTTGAGAATGAGTTCTGTTTCGACTTTTAATCTATCTGTTCCAAGCGGAATTGGTGTAATCTACACTCTCCAGTTACAACCACGAGGTAGCTCAACTGGTAGAGCGTTGGCTTCATATTCAGGAAGTTGTGGATTCGATTCCCGCTGCCGACCATCCTAAATGGTGTTTTGCAGGGATTTCCTCAGTCCTACCACGCAAATGCCAGGGTGGTACCTACTAAACAGGCCCTGGCCGATGCCATCCCAATTCCTTTCCATTGTTATTGTTGATATATAGCCATTAAAAAAAAATAGCCTTTGAGCTTTGTATCTGGTGATTGTTAAATGAATAATGAATTAAATGGAAATAAAGTTTGACAGGCAGATATCTGCTGTAGATTCAGCACCACAAGAAAATGTTTCACTTTTGATTTTATTTCTCGTTTGTAACCGGAAGTGATAATCAATTAGGGTCTTCCGGTTTCAATATTAATCTCCATTGAGCGAAAACAGTTAGAAATAGCGACCGTAGGGTTACACACTTATTTTAAAAAAATGAAATAAAATCTTTGAATTTAACGTCATACGATTATTTTATTTAGGTCAAGGGGGACGATGGTTAAAGCAAGGAAATAATTATGAAACAATTAGTGAAATGAGAATGTAGGAGGAGACGGGAGTACCTTGAGAAAATCCAAGGACATGATATTATCAACCACAAACTTCCTGCTCTGAAATTTAACTCGTTGCTACTACTACTATTATTATTATTATTATTATTATTATTATTATTATTATTATTATTATTATTATTATTATTATTATTATTATTATTATTATTATTATAGCGGGGGGCGCGGTGGCCCTGTGGTAGAGCGTTTACCTCCGGTACTTGGGGTCCTTGGTTCGATCCCAGCTCACGCCGTGTAGACTTTGTGGTGGACAAAAACCGTGCTCGTGGGTTTTCTCGGGGTTCTCCCGTTTCCTCTCACTTTTTTCATTCCACCATTTCATTCATTTCTCATCATCGTCTCCTTTAGCCTAACCGGCATAAGCGTGGGATGTAAAACTGAAAGATTTCCTTTTTATTATTATAGTTGCAGATGCTACCTTAATAAAACATGGGTTTTAACCGTTTATGACTTTCGACCATGCACTGTAAGAAATGTAGCAATAAAATAGGCCTACATAACAATGAAAGTGACCTCTTGAACCACCCGACTAATCTCGATCAGATTTTCAACATATATGAGGTTCAAGTTTTTATCATTTCACTTTCACGGTACAACATAGGGGAGGAGAAGGGTGAGGTAGAGATATATAAAAAATTAATAAAACTGAAAGGGACTACGTCTGTGAGTTAATAACTCTTGAACCACACCACCAATCTCGATCAAATTTTCAACAAAGATGAGGTTTATGCTCTGGATAATTTCACTTTGACGGTGTAACGTAGAGGAGGGGAAAAGATATTTAAAAATGATCGAATATGACCGATATTAATAGTGACACTTGCGATGGAGTTTAAATCCAAATTCAGCCCTCTTTATGTTCAAAATGAAAGTATTCGCTCCGTGCGAAGAACGGGTATTCTGCAAGATCACAAGGAAAGGAAAATTGTCTATGGAAGACCATTTGTTTTACATTGCATTTATATGAATAAGCTTGTGAATAGAAATGAATAGAAGACCCAATTGTAAAACAAAGATCTATTATGTAATGGTACGCTAATAATTTGTTCAACAAGTGAGGAAAATAGGAGCAACAAAGTAAGTGATTGATTTAAGCTCTTTTAATTATTTTAAAACATTAATGTGTTTAAAATGTTTAATGTTTTATATTATATTACGAGGAGGGATCAAATATAAACGTGATTTTTGTTCGTGAACATCAATAGTTGGTAGGACTGGCCACGCACTTCTGCTATGTTTAGGCGGAACCGCTGGGAGTGGAGAGAGCGTCCTGTTAGATATTTCCCGCCATTTCGTCAGTTCGGCTCATGACGTCGGAGCAACAGTTGCGCCCCTCCACTACGCAACGCATAGTTATAAAATTTCCTGCTCGTGAAGGAGTTACAGCGGCAGAAATTTGCCAGAGATTGGCTGCACAGTTCGGAGATCAACCATTGTCAAGGGCATGTGTGTATGCCTGACGTAAAAAGTTCAAGGAAAGACTAGAACGTGTGGAAAATCAGCAACACGATCGCCGTCCTCGGACTAGCATTACGAACGAAAACATTCGTGCGGTTAAAGGCTTTATTGACGACAATCGACGAGTAACTTTCTACATGAGCTACGCACAATGAATGCTGAATACTACTGAGTGTTGTTGAACAAGGCGAGAGTTGCATATCTCCGCAAAAGACGAGACCAATCAATTCGATAGATCCTCCTCCTGCACGACAATACGCGACCCCACACTGCAGCTTGAACTGTCTCGAAGCTACAGGAAATGCACTGGACTACACTTGGACATCCTCCTTATAGCCCGGACTTATCGTACTGCGATTTCCATTTGTTCGGACCGCTTAGAGAAGCTCTAGGAGGGCAACGATTTGAAGATGACGAGAGTGTGGAAGAGTTCGTGGACAACTGGCTGGTCACATGACCCTGTTCTTTTTATGATGACAGCATCAAAAAGCTGTCCGTACACTGGGATAAATGCATTTCCAAAGGAGGAAACTATGTGGAAAAATAAATTGTAAGTGCCTTGTGGTATTCAATGAATGAATTTAAATAAAAAATAAAATCCCGTTTATATTTAAACCACCCTCGTATAAACATCCTTAATCTGCTATGAGTACTAAACAAGCTTAATAAACACAACACTCACTACAACTTAAGGGCTCAAGAATAGTGTTGATGTTTAATCCCTTATTCGTCCCACCTCCTTAGTAGTATCATTTCAGATTTTGTCCAGGGAGTGGGACAAGATGCTTCACCAACCCAAAATTTCGCGTTTTCTACTGCTAAACAGAAGGTACACAATCGACTAAAAGGTATGAGCTTCTATAACACAGAGAAGCAATTACTTCCTCTGCCCTCCACAAATGGCGATTCCTAATACTTCTACTCTAATTTTGATAGGCTCAACAGTTGCACCCTCGTAAGTTTTAAATTTTACTTGCTTTACTTTTCCCAAGGTAGAAAATTTGTCTGCCGTTCCGAAATGGACTAATAAAGTTGAAAATACGCACTATGAAGCTTTTTTCTAATCTATTAAAAATTTAAGAAAAAACTAAGTCACTAATAGGTAAGTAAAATGTCTAATAATAATAATTAGGATTAGTTATCAAGATGGAGTGCTTCTTTACATATGAGGTTTGCAAGTATGAGGTAATAGTTAAGAAGGAGACTTCTATACACTGTAAAAAATGACGTGTTGAAACAACACAAAATGACTACGACTTTAGCGTGTTACTTGTGTGTTAATTTAGCACCAAACACATTGCCTACTGAGCATATCAGAAGTAACTCGTTACTACTTGGGAGAATTTGCATTGGTATTAATATGAGCAAAGCTTTGTGAGATATATTTGGCAAATATGGGAAATAACTAATAACATTCTGTTTTCTGTAATCGTTCACAATAATATTGTTGTAAACCTGTGAATCGTATGACAACTGTTACACAGGCAATAGTTCTGCCATCTTCTGTTCATACGTGATAAGACACAAGAATAACAAATAAATAAAACAGATGGGAGCACTGCTATCTGTGTAACAGTTGCGAGATGATTCACAGGTTTACAATAAAATTATTGTGACAAATTACAGGAAACATAGAATGTTATTAGTTACTTGCCATAAATATGAAATATATTTCGAAAAGCTTTGCTCATACCAAACAATAAAAAACAATGGACATACTCACAGCCAGTAACGAGGTATTCTAATATGATCTGAAGGCGATGTACGTGGTGTTGAAAAAAACATGATGTTTTTGCGCATCCTACTTACAGCTATAAATGTAAGGCCAAACCTCAACCTGAGCCCACTAACCCCGAACTGGTGGTGCCTTTACGTACAGCAAATACACCAGTGCCTCCGCATAATTCTCTCAGAGAACCAGTTACAGTCGAAGACATGATTCGCTTCTTTAGACTAGCTCTCCAAAATATACATCCTTTCTTACGGACTCACATAATCCACCAAGTTGTCTATGCAACTAAACTACTCTACAACCGAGATGTCAAAGCAACCTATTCCGGACAGACAGTACATTTTCAAATCTATCCACTCACAACCGATGTTTAACTGTCATATATCATGGATACGGGCTTCATTATTACGTTACTTTACCTCAATATACAGTCAATCTGTACCAGGAAAGACCTACTTACTGCTTTATTAAATGAGCACAAGGTTCATAGTTTTTTCCTGAACGAAACCTTCCTAAATCCCAAACAATCTGTTTATTTTCCTGGCTATCAAGTCATACGCCACGATGGACAGCGAGCTAATGGCGGAACAGCTATCGGCACTCAACGTAAGTTACCCAGCAAAACTATTAATCATAGATTCACTGAATCTTTACCAGAGCACAATATTGTCACCATTTATTTCAACTCCAGACCTATCACTGTAGCAACCATATATATCCGACCATATGTTCGCATACCCACTTCATTCTTCACTTACCTGGATAATAATTGCCGCTCCTATATCGTCATGGCTGACATTAACTATCATAGGAGAACTGCTACCGAAAAACGCTCTTTTTCCGATTTCATTAACACTCACACGAACGGTGAAATTTGTCCACTGCCTAGACGACTCGTCCGTCGTCTAATACAACTCCTGATGTGGTGATTGCCTCCTCTAGTATATTACCATACCTTGATATCAGTGTCCTCGATTGTATTGGTTGCGACCATGATTCTATAAAGGTAGACATAAATTTTCCTAATCGATCAAAACCACCTCAGGAATTTCTCCGTTCCCGGCCAAATTTTGACCGTGCTAATTGACTAGACTACCGGCAGGATATACATGACACATTAGCAGATATTGAACTTCCATCTGACATTCCTACGTTTGACACTACTTTAGATCACCTTACGCAAAGCATTCAAAACAGCGGTGCAAAACACACTCCTGTAACCACAGGTAATCTTTACCGCCCTAAACTACCACCTCATTATCTCTCACTCATATCTCTAGCTCGGAAAGCGTATAAGGAATACCTACACAGCCGTAACGATGTCACACTGCGACTTCATCGTCAGTACCTTCGTATGGTTCAAAATTACATCCGAGCATACATAAAACGCAACTGGATAAAGACAGTTAACGCTTTAGCAGAGGAAAGTCATCCAACTAAGTATTGGAAACATTTCAATCGCTTAATAGGGAAAACCAGCACCACTCAGTATTCTCTACTAGACAAGAATACTGCCCTTACAACGGACTCTGCGAAAGCGGATGCCTTTGCCCATGTTCTTCAGACCACCTTTACACCAGAAACTTCTTTTCGAGATAGGTCAACACTTTACAGACGCAATGCCAGTTATACCAACCCTCATAATGGATATCTTCAAATTACCTTCGACCATACTCTGGATGACCAGCATCCTTTAACGGCGCCAATAGCGCCAGTGGATATTACAGACGTGATACGTCACAAGAAAAACACTGCGCCAGGGTTTGATGGTATAACCTACCGCCATATTAAAGAAGGTCCTGCTATTTTGCTACATATTTTGGCAGCGCTTTACAATTTTGTCCTCAGAACCGGTTACTTTCCACCTACTTAAAAAGTATCTAAAGTGCTAATGTTTCTGAAACCTCACAAAGATAAAACGGATCCAGTTTCTTATAGGCCAATTCAACTCACGTCCACACTCGGCAAAATCTTTGAGCGTATCGTAGTCCGCAGACTTCATAGGCATTTGCTAATACATGATCTGTTAACTAAACGCCAAGCTGGTTTCCGTCCTAAGCATAGTCTCCTTGATAACCTCTTACGACTTAGCACTATTCTTACGAACCATTATACTAGAACTGCACCCTCATGCCTATTTTTATTCGATCTTGAAAAGGCCTTTGATCGCGTGTAGCATAATGGTCTAGTATATAAGTTACACTTCTTCAATCTTCCTGCCGCATGTATACGTATGGTATACCACTTTCTTACGAATCGTCTTGCATACATCTTCATCAACGACAGTTTATCTTTCCCTATTTTTTCTTACACCGGTGTCCCGCAAGGTTCAGCCTTATCGCCACTATTATATATCATGTACGTCAGTGACCTGCCTGTCATGCCTGAGTCTATTTATACCTTCAAATTTGCAGACGATACCGCACTGCTTGCTTGTGGCAAAACTATGCACCAAATCAACATCTCTCTGCAAAAAGCCATAGATGCTTTTACCAACTGGTGCAGTAGATGGAAGTTAAAATTAAATTGTACTAAGACTCAGGCTCTCGTCATCATTCCACACAAGAGACGCAGTCGAGTACGCCGCAATCCATCATTACTTAACATTAATGTAGACGGTGTACCCATCCACCCTAGCACTACTGCTAAATATCTGGGGGTAACCTTCGACACCAACTTATTTTGGAAACCTCACCTTCTTTCCATCAAGGAGAAAGCGCAAAATCGTTTAAATCTTCTGAAGCGGCTCGTCGGTACTACCTGGGGTTTGCATACCGATACTGTTCTAAACACGTACAAGGCATTTCTTCGCCCATGTCTCACTCACGGTCACACTGCCTGAGTTAGTGCCAGTGATGATTTCTACGAGCGTCTACGTATTATAGAACGCCATGCTTTGCATCTCGCATTTCGAATCAGATTACCTAGCCCGACACGTCTCTTATACGAACGACTAACATTCCCGCACATCACTCGACATCTGGAAGACCTTCGCTCTCGCTACATAGACAAGAAATGGAGAACACAGCACCATACGCTTATGGACACCATACACATTGATAGTCGCCTTTTCGCCTCACCTACTTATTACTATCCTCCACTGCGACATCTCTTCTCCATCTATAGCCGGACGCATCCAGAGCACCCTGACCATCATTTCTTCGCTACTTATCATCCATCACAATTCATCCGCACACCTATCCATCGTCTGCACAGTGACTCCACCTAACAAGGGCTTCCCCCGTGTCTATCATCAGTGTGGAGTAGCCCCAACACAGAAGATAAGCTCATTTTTGAATACTAACTCTTCCCTATGTACTGTGGCGTCCAAGCACTTCATCATTCACTTCGCTCACTAAATAAACATCCCCTTCTAAAATTTATAATCCTTACATCTGATCACCGTTATCTGCTATCTGTCCTCAATACTACATGTTAATATTCCACATTCATATCTGTGTTTCTAGTTTGTACCATCTATGTTTTATAACAATAATAATAATTCACCTGTGTATGAATCAAGTGACTTACTTTATTATTGTTGTTAAACCTCATAGCCCATATATGTGATAAATCATAACCAATGTCTATCTGAATCACTCCCGAAGAGAATACGTTATCGTGTGCGGTAAAACATACTAAAAAAATGCATGGTGTTGCCGAAGAAAGGGCACAACCCTTTAACCGGGATGACGGACAAAAAAAATGCATGGTGTTGAATTAACAGACAAGTAACACGCAAAAGTGGTAGTCATTTTGTGTTATTTCAACACCTGATATTTTGCTGTGTAAGGTGAATGATTACCGCTTCAAAAACTCCCGTCTTTTTTCAACTACTTGATTCCCACCTTCGAGAGACAGAATCTATCTGGCCACACAAGCATGAACATGGACGACCTCCTATATACGGATTAATTTCAATACGGTACACTTATTTCATAAGAGCACGCTTTGATACCAGGATATGCGCTATAGGCCGGACCGTAAACACTACTCACGTCAATATGTGGTCCATCCTCAGTGAGAAACATATGTACGCATTAAAGTTGTGTGATACAAAATTTATGGTTGGAAGACTTCCAACGTCTCTAATTTTGCTTCATTAAAGTATTGCTTATACCAAACTTTCCAACCGTGCTTTTGTGGACCAAGGAGACAATAATTTTGAGAACACAAGTGTTCAACAATCGCAACAGTTATGTGCGGGATTTTAAAAATTTACATCCTATTCTTTTGAAACGCCTTCAACACAGAGTTTTACTTAACTAGTAGTACAGTATAAAAAAAGACAATCTAATTGGTTCTTATTTATTTTCTTTTCGCTTGTCTGGCGGCAATTAATTTAACATTACTTTTCAGAACCTTAAAAAAATGTGCCTTTAGCCATTACAAAGAGCCTGTTATTCCAACACAACTGTGATTCTGCATATTTTCAGGTGGCTGTCAGAAACTCCCTCAATCGTATTGATTTGATTTGATTTTGAATTTTAGCGTCCCTTTCTTCAGCCAAACTAAATGAGACGTGGACCTACTGATTAACGTGTAATCCAAACTACTCGTATATGAGCTCCCGCCGATCTTCACTCGAATATTCATAGTGTTGGATAAAACAAATAATGGACCTGCGTTTGGGTAACTCACCGGACCTACATAACTCTTTTGGATTCTTTCTATCAGGTAACATAAAACGTTTCGTGTACAAAACACCTGTCACAGTACCCGAGGATGTTATTGCTTGTTGCATTGCAGCTGATGTAATCTCAGAAATGTCACCTATATTTGATTGTGCAAGCAATGTAAGATTCGTTTATGCCACTTTTGTATTGAGGACAATGGCATGCAGTTTCAGCATTGTCGCTGAAGCGTACTCAACTTCGCCTCGCTCATACAGGTAAGCAACATTACAATACTACTCAAAATCATGTATAGATGGGAATCATGCAGGGTTCGATCCTTGATCCTTCACCATAATGGTGCAGGGAGATTCATCTTACAAATTGAGTCCTTGCATTTAACAGTTCATGTGTTGTTTTTCGGTTGCGTACCACCGCACTTCAGTAGTGTTGCGCGTTTGACATTATTTGTTTCGGTAATTCATGTACGCACTCATTTCGAGATGTCCTCCTTAGTCGTTTGTGACTTTTGATATGCAAGCAGTTTTGATACTTTCATGTGTCATTACCTACCATCAGTGGCGGATCCAGGGGCGATCGCCTCCCCGAAGAAAAATCCTTTTTTATTTTTTATATAAATAAAACCGATCCCAGAGTTTGGAGCTCTTAAAAGAGCTCTAAGCAGCATTATTACATTCCATCGCCTCCCCCCCGCCCCTGCCTACCATACCTTGTCTACAACATTTTGGCCGTTCGGGGAAGAGGGAGTATGTGACGCTCTAGTAGAGCATTTAGCTCTACTGCAAGAGAGCCGAGTTTCGATCCCAGGTTACGTTATTTTGTCATATAGAAGGTGGTTTCCGTGTTTTACTTTGAAGGAGGTTCTCCCTTGTCCTCCCACATTCTCATTCCACGAATTCTTACATAAGTACTCTTTCATTTATTACATAGCTCCTTTAGTTTACAGAGAGTCGTCGTGGCACAGTAAACTAAATATTTTATTTTATCTACAAAACTCATTCCCCGCTGTAGTTATGGAACCAAGCACAGTGATTTCGTTCAAGATATCAATCTTAAGTCAAATTAAGATAGTTTTTACTTTCTGGTACGTAGTTTCAAACTTAATAATTCGGACCCACCTGCCCAAACGACATAACTAAGAATAACTCACTTCCTTTGAGGAAGTTATTGTGCCACCATTGAAAGAATTTGTCATGTATTTTTTTTTAAAATACACCAGTTTACAAGCCTAAGACGCTTAGGGTACGATCAGCAATATCCGAAGTTCCTAATTGAAAGTCTGCTATATATTTAGAAACCTAGTATTTTTGAAAGGTTTACAAAAGAAGCAGACGTTAATGCTTAAAGTTACTTTCGTGAGATATTCCTACCAGAAGCAATTATCAAAAAAAAAAAAAAAAAAAAACTCTCTATGATCGATTGACTGATTTTTTATTTTAACGTCCCATTCAGCAGCGAGGATATATGAGACGGGACGTACTAATTAGCGTGGAATCCGAACCACATGAGCTCCCGCCGGGAATCGAACCCGGACCTTCCACGGCAACTGCGCGTATTCTAACCGCTTAGCTACGAAGGAGTTCATTACTCTATTTTCATTACAGTACAAATAGCACTTGCATTTGTTAATAACTCATACAAGTTTTAAAATTGTGCAAACACTAGTGTCTTATGAAGAAGTCAGTAAGGAAACTGTTTACAATTGTCTTTTTTTTTTAATGCTACCCTTTGGGGTAGCTACCCTGTAGAGGGCTACACCCTCTTTTAGAAAAGGGTTGTAAAGAAAAAGAAGGAAATTAAGGTTATAACGTTGGGTTAAGAGTGTTTTCTTTATTTATCACATTATATTCTAGGTCATTATGGTCTTTGTGACTATAATCATTTTATAGGTGAGGTAATTAACAAAATATACATAGTTACAAGTAGAATAATTGTAATTACAAAACAATATGATACAAAACAATATTGTGGGAAAGAATTTAAGTCTGTATTAATGAGTACGAAGTATGAAATGAGGTGCGATACGCCACAACACATAAGTACTGTTAATAAAGACAAATGCGGGTTATCTTCTGCCTAAGGGCGACGCTAGGCCTATGTAGCCAGAGGAGGCTCCTGGGATGATGGGTAGATATGCGTAAGATGGACATGAAGGCGGTGATCTTGCACAAGTGCTAAATCTGGATGATTAGACGGTAGAGAATAGCAGTAGAGTGTAAAGAGTAAATTGAGTGGGAGATAGTAGTATCGTGGTCGAACAAGTGAAAGGGCGAGGTATTGCACGGTTTTGAAAAGCAGTGGTTATTCTCGCTTATAAACAATTAATGGAATTTTGACAAGCTTACAATTGTCTTGGCCCACTATTACTTATAAGAAATAAAGAATTTTATACAAGTGAACACACATGTATTTAAATGATCTATAAGAAGCTGTTTTAACTAATTCTATAATTGAATTATTTTGTGTAGCGAAAGATTTATACTTTTTAAAATTCTAAATTAATTTGCTCAAAATATTTGTAAAATTTTGATCCAAGCATTATGCGCTCAAAGGTTAACTGTATCGTCATCTGACGAAAGCAATGAACATTAAAAGTGAATGTGTGTGTTGTAACATTTTGAACAGCTTTATTATTAATGGAGCATTGTCCTCCTCAACGACATTGTGCGTACATAACATGAAAATAACTAGGTGATTTTAGAACTTACGTTTAAAATAATTAAAGTATTTATTCAAAAAGTGCGTCGGTTTTGGATCGTCTGGCAAATTTTTGTTTCTCTGTTGCCGACATTGTTTTATATCGTTGCTCTACCCACAAATATTCCGATTGCCGCCTTAGTCTGATTTTCACTCATTTTTTCAGTCTGTGTCTTGCCATGAAGCACTTTACTATAGCACAACGTGTGCTAATTGTGCAAACTTTTTATCAGAACGGAGAAAGTTATGCAGCAACTGTTAGGCAACTTCGCGCGCGTCTAGGGTGAAATGAGGCACTGAATGAATCAACCGATACTGTGCGATGATAAGAGACTTTTTGTGGCTTCATTTCGATGGAATGGACATTCAGGAGTTGTGGTTTCAGCAGGATAGTGCCACCTGCCATGCTGCTTGCGAAACAATTCAATTGCTCTAAGAGCCATTCCCGGATCGTCTCATTGCGCGTAATGCTGACCAGCAATAGCCCCCGAGTTCATGTGACTTAACTCCTTGTGACATTTTTCTTTAACGTACTCTTAAAAGATTGGTGTATGTCAATAAACCCCGTTCCAGCGTGAATTAAAGGAGGAAATTGACCGAGTCGTCGACAAAATTCAAGTGGAAAACTTGCCAGGGAGTCATAGCGAATTTCACGAACATACAACCGCAGTAGAGAAGATTATATGCCCGGCGACATTCACCATACCAGAAATCGGAACATGTGATGAACATGTTTATGAATTTTGTTAGTGTGTTTTGAAAAACTAGAGTTCACCATTTGATGTAACAAAATAATATATTTTATTTCAGATTTGAATACCACAGACTTGGAAATTTTGACTTTTTTGTATCACATTTGAAGAGATTGGAGATATGGAGAGATTTAGTATTGAGCAAAGTCCCATTTGTGGAACTTTATTTTGAAAATCAATGATCAAGTAATACAATTCAGAGGGTGTGACAGATGTTTTAATATATGAAATGCACCCTTGCATATGACTATACGCATGACTTATATGATTCTGATAACTGGCCCGCTTCGAACAGGGACACACCATTTTTCCAATACACAACAGAAGAAGAGCAAGAATATGGTAAGATGTAAATGGAATGCATTTGAAAAATTGTATCTTTAAAAGATAATGGAAAACTGCATATAGTATGCTTCTTTCTGCGTCAACGTTTCATAAAAACAGTATTTGCTTTTTAAGTCGCCCTGTATATGGTGAAACTCTGTATAGCTAAAACCGAAGAACTGCAGGAGATGATTAGCAAAATAGTTGACACTTGGAAACTCTATAGAATGGATATAAACATCGAAAAATCGAAAGTCATGGGAATATCCCGAGGAAGCACGCCCTTACAGCTCAGAGTAGAACAAAGAGAACTTGAAAAGGTCGCTAATTTCAAGTATCTGGAAAATACAGGGTGCGGCACGTAAAACCGGCCCGTCGTAATATTCTGGTATATTGTGTTTTTGGCAACACTTAAATAATCTACCTTCCTACCAAGAGATGGCGTGTCAAGGTCGGGTCGACTTACGTGACCCGCAGCAGTCACGTGCAGCCGCAGCCAGTGAAACTTGTCGAAACCAGTTGAGAAAAAGGCCTCGTTTTGTTAAGCCGGGTGAGTGTCAGTGTGTGATAATGCCGTATTTGATACCCGATACTAATGCTCATCATGAGTGACGAGGCGTGGTTCCATCTGTCTGGGTACTTAAATTCCGAAAACAACCGGTATTGGTCGACAGAAAATCCACACGCAATCCACCAGGTACCCTTGCATGATGAGAAGATTGGTGTTTGGTGTGCTATTTCCGCCACACGCGTTATTGGGCCCATATTCTTTGAGACGACAATGAACAGTGACGTGTATATGGGAATCCTGGAGGAGTTTTATACACACTTGACCGAAGAGGAGCGTCAGTTATGTTACTTTCAGCAGGACGGTGCAACATGCCACACATCAGCTGCATCATTGTCCCTTGTGCATGAGATGTTTACACCAGAGAGGACAATCAGCAAAGGCTTGTGGCCTCCTCGGTCACCAGACTTGTCCACGTGTGACTTTTACTTATGGGGAATGCTAAAGGGAAGAGTATACGAAACAAATCCATACACAATTGAAGAACTCAAGACCAGGATCCAGGATGTCACCAATAGCATTACAACACAAGAACTGACAAGGGTATATATGAATCTCCTCAATCGTGCTCACATGTGTGTTGAAGTGGGCGGAGGACACTTTCAGCACCTGCTGTGAAGGCTGCTGTGAAGGTGAGTAGTCATATTCAATACATTACATTTCATTTATGTGTTGTAGTTAATCATATTCAATACATTGCATTTCATTTTATGTGTTCACTTTACGGGCTGGTTTTACGTGCCGCACCCTGTATTTTGACAAGAGACGCTTGCTGCACGAAAGAGACCAGGTGAAGACGATCACCATTCTTCATGTTAATGCTTTTTTCTGTGCTCGAGGAATTCGATGAGTATCGGTCCTCGGACGTATTAAAAGACGGTGAGCATCACCTTGCCTGCCGCGTCAATTGGACGAAACACAAAACTACCTGATTCTCTTCTGCCTCATAAGAGAGACCACCACGCATGCACATAAACATGCCGGACGCTACAATCTCTTCGCTATATGTCGCTACCCGTTCTCCCGAAGCGGCATATTTCTATTTCAACCGGTTTGGTTTGTACGACGTTTCGTATCTTTTCATTTTAACACACCTTGTGTATCTGTTTTACTGAGGTAGAACTTTAACAAGGAACAATAAGGGACAGAATTATAAAGAGAAACTAGATACAAAAATACTCTTGCAAACAAATCATTCGTGATTTTCGATTCAAGTCTTTAATTGCGGGATCTTACCGAAGAAATTATGTTTTATTCAATCGAGTATATTACAAAGAAGGTTTTATCTACTACAAATTAATAGCTACATTACGATTTCAATAATTTGCTACACAGTATTTACTATTTTTAAAATCAAAGCTAAATAAAATGAAAGGAAACTTCGATTGGGTGTGAACTGATTTCCTTGTATAAATTGCATTATATTGTAATTTTAATGATTCTAAGAATTCCCTTTCGATACGTATAATTTTAATGATCGGTTTAAAGTTACCCATCCTGTCCTATCATTACAAATATCTGCTCTTCTATTCATAAACGCACGAGCGGATAAAAGGCGAAGCTAATGGAGCGCAGGCTCGAGGGCCCCCAAACTGAAGGGACCGCAAAAATCCCTCTCTATAATACTAAAATATAGTAATCAACTTATTATATTATAGGCTTCAGACTCATGCTATTTTTTTTCTCGCTAGAGTTAAGTCTTCTTCCACTAGTGTCTTTACGATACTTATTTTGTGACGGAGTGAGCTATTTTGTGCCTCTATTACAAACCAAATTATTAGCTTGTGACAATTCCTTTGAAATATCTCTGTCATTACTTAGAGCAAATCTAGGAGTTTTTCCAAATCTCCTTTACTCTATTAGTGTTTTCACAGGGACTGATGACCATTTGGCATTTATGTGTTACACTGCAGTATATGAGCATTTAACTGTTAATAATCAATGTAATTAAACTAATTATTGTAAACTTGGAGCACACTAAAATATTACAACATAGTTCTTGGTGTTTCGATAAGCCTATGAGGCTGTGGAAGGCAGCAAAGAAAATTTATGCGCTGGAAATATTCGTAACATAGTGTCCCCTTGAAATGGTCGGCTCCAGGGCCCCAAAAGCCTTAATCCGCACATGCAGAAACGAGTTTATCTTTAATGTATTGTGATTTGTTCACTGTATTGGAAAATACATTCATCCATAATATGCCATAAAATGTAATTACTTTTTACCAAGAATGGATATTTGTGTGACAGCAGTCTTACCACAGCCCTAGCTCTGGAGTGAGCTGAAAAATAGTAGCCTACCAGATTTAAACAAAAAGGGCTAAATTCATTATTTTATGCCAGGGTAACACATGACTCTATAACACGAAACTAAAAGAGGTAAAGTTCTAGAACAGTCACCCCCCCCCCTTCTTCCAAGATTCCAAATTAAGAAAGCACTCTTTTTAAAAATTACTTTTTTAAAAACATCCAAATAGGAGAACCCCGAACAACCGTGGAAGTAGATGGAACTTTTCTCGCACATAGGAAGTATAACAGAGGCTGTAAATTTAAAGGAGAAACAGTTACCATCTTCGGTATGTATTGTAAGGAAATCAAACGCGCCTCTATATATATAAAACGAGGAACAAATCAATCATCTCCAAGTTCGTGTGTAAACAGTACGTTATAATAAAATATTAAAATATAAATTATTGCACCTTATTCTTGCTTATTTCACTACTGAAGGAGAATAGACTGTGCGAAGAATGTTAGGTAAGTGAACTGACATTTGTGAAAAACGTAAAACCGGTCCAGAGTCCTAGAACTTTCCCTGAAAGACATCACAAAACATTATTAATAATTTTAAGTATTATAGCACCAAGTATTTTTTAAATGGTGCTGAATTGGGTAGAATTGTACCAACGTTTGCACAAAAAGGGCTGAAAATGCCAGCGTGGTACCAACGGGCTGAATGACAAAGGGCTGAATTTGGTACAATTGTACCAAGTGTGGCAACAGTGTGTGATAGTATTCATCAAAGTTAATTAATCGAACAAAATAAACAGCTATGATACTGTTTATTTATCTGTCTTATTTCCACACTAATGTGGTAGAAATAAGGACTGAAAACTAGAGACCTGCACGGACCGGGCTTGGTTGGACCAACTCTGTTATTTCTTTGGGCCGGGCGGGCCGACACTGATTTCTCTTCAGGCCGGGCTAGGTTGGGGCCTATTAATTGCAATTTTTTAATAATTATTGACTTTCGTTAAACGATAATTGGAATAAAGCCAAACGTTGAAGAAGTGTGCCCATGAAAAATGTTACAAAGAATGCAATAGCTAATTACAGTTTGTGTTACTTAACGGTTTCACTTTCCCTATAGAGGATTGCACGCATTGGGTGGTAAATTGAGCTCTGACCTTGACCTTCACTGAACCCAAAATATGACAAGAATGGGTGGGAAAGTTTTGCCTGTCGCTAAACAATATTGCCATCTTCACTTTATGCTAAAAATCAATTAAGTTAGATTTTTGTTACAGGAAATGGAGCTTTTGTTCTCTCGATGACAGGCAAAGTTCAGGGAGGCAAGCGTCAGGTTGTGAACCAGAGTTTAGAAAATGTTTTTGAGGATTAGATCAAGTTCAATACTAAATTTTGAGAAAGATTGGGGCTCGAGCGGGCCCGGGTCGGGCTTGGGCCAAGAACTTGAAAAACTTATCGGGCCGGGCCGGACCTAGGTACATTCGTGCTGCATTGGGCTCGAGCAGGTCTCTATACTGCAAATATCTTAAATCTAGTCTGCATGGCAATCAACCACAGTACATCGACAATTCACACGGTTCCGGTATAACAAGCATATATAAATAAATAGAAACGAATCCAATCGTCGAAAATGTGAAACAAAATATTCTTTCCTCAACGCTTTTATTCATTTGCTCATTAGCGACACAAACTATGTACAAACTATCATTTCCTTTAATATTCAGTTTCAACTGGTATAGTTTGTTTCTCTTTCGTGACCGAATACTCATGATATGCTTATTGGTGTTCGAGAGCCATCTGACTTTCCACTGTGATCCTAACGACAAAACTACGTAATACTACTAACATAATAGTAAAGCTCACTTCTATTTTTAAGAATGTAATTAATATATAACGTGAAAAGAATGAAAATGATCAACATTATAGAAAGTTAGGTGTTCACTCTAGCAAATAGAAAATTTTAGGTAAAATACAATGTGAAGCATATTTCGTGAAGGAATGAGAGTGTGAATAGAAGTAATTACTGGCAGTGCACAGTATAATTATAGAAATGAATTCTGAGTGAGAGTGAAAGTATTGTATGTGTAAATGTGTTCTTCCATTACCCTCGTTTATGCGTATACCCCCATCGTTGACGTGCCTGCTCCCTATGGATGTACCCCCTCGCTTTCGCGCTTCTGCCCTGACTCGGTTAGATAGTATTCGTGTTTTTAGTGGCCACGTAGCACAAGTTGGTTCGTATTCTATGCACACTGTAAAAACTGTATAGTTGGAATAACCCAGAATTCTGGGTTGAAAAAGTGACAACCACGCCGTATTGTCTTAGAAATCAGAAAATATGGTTATAATAACAATACGAGAAGTCAAAACTAGTAAAAAATAAAAACCTCTGGCATGACCTGGATTTGAACTCACACCGCGCGGCTGTTAAGCGCGTGCGTTATCCACCAGACCAACCGGAATCTTAGTTTAGGCTGTGTGATAACAAGAATTACAGCATACTTTGGAAGCAATTGTTTAGTCACTTTGAATTTAAAACAAGTCAATTAAAAAAACTAAACCAAACCAAACATCACCCGGAATATTGAATCAATGCCATTAAATGCTAGTTTAGTACAGCAGCTATTTATCAATGTTAACGTATGTTTTGAGAGAAATTGTCTTCACTCTTGGCGAAGTGTACTGAGTGAACTGCAGTGCACTTCGCCAAGAGTGAAGAAAATTTCTCTCAAAACATACGTTAACATTGATAAATAGCTGCTGTACTAAACTAGCTTTTAATGGCATTGATTCAATATTCCGAGTGATGTTTGGTTTGGTTTAGTTTTTTTTAATTGACTTGTTTTAAATTCAGTGACTAAAAATTGCTTCCAAAGTATGGTGTAATTCTTGTTATCACACAGCCTAAACTAAGATTCCGGTTGGTCTGGTGGATAACGCACGCGCTTAACAGCCGCGCGGTGTGAGTTCGAATCCAGGTCATGCCAGAGGTTTTTATTTTTTACTAGTTTTGACTTCTCGTATTGTTATTATAACCATATTTTCTGATTTCTAAGACAATACGGCGTGGTTGTCACTTTTTCAACCCAGAATTCTGGGTTATTCCAACTATACAGTTTTTACAGTGCACTGTAGTTTCTATGCTAAATGTAGGGGAAACCGTTGTACCTTGAGCATAGTGTACCTTGGAACACTCGCATGTTTCTGAGCTCCTATACTATCTAGAGGTGATTCAATGAACTATATGATGCTTTGACATTGTCAGACAGTGGCATCGTGGCTTTCGTTGTGCTCAGAAGCGTATGTGATCTATGAAAGTGAAAAACTTTTTTTTCAGGGATAAAACGAACTATTTAGAAATTGAAATATTGTTTTTTTAGTGCCATTACTGTTTGATGTTTGTATAATCTGTAATAATCTATTAGTTCAGGGGGATTAGGTGAGCATTTTTGTGACTTGCTTTTCTACTCTGAATGTAGCGTTATCATTATTGCGCCATTTTAGTAATTGTCTACAGCCTCTTGTACCATGAAACAGAAACATATCTTGTACCTTGGAACATGTTCCAAGGTACATGAACTCATTGTCAAGTGTATTTTTTGAACATTCTTGTATTATCGTTGCAGGAATCGAAATGCCAAGAGGCAAGATAGGAAAGAAAAGGCCTGCCATTAACCCAAATTCAATCAAGAACGCAATTAAAGCAGTCATTCCCGAGCTTGGAAAGCGTATTTCAATTCGTGAAGTTTGCAAAGTTTGCCAAGTGTCTTTAGCTACTTTTTCCCGACATCTGAAATATTTTAGACAGTTAGGGAAAGAAACATTTGAATATAGTGTGAAATGTGAGGACGGAGGGGAGAGATTAACTACATACATAACAAATATGCCCAATGGTTACATCAATAACTATGAAACGCACTTATCTGTCGAGGCTGTTGAGATGGTTGCTGAAGCTGGAGTTGTCATGCTGACTCTCCATTCGCATACTTCAGGACTACAATCACTGGATGTGGCTGTTTACGGTCCTTTTAAATGTTTTTATAACTAAGCTGTGGAAGAATGTTTACATAATAATCCGGGGAAACATTTTGATATTTATGCTGTGGCCGAAATGTTAGGAATTATCTATCCACGCGTGCCTTCAGCACATCAAATATCACCAGTGGTTTTCGCTGTTCAGGAATTTATCCTATAGATAAAATCATTTTCTTGTAGTTAGACTTTTTACTAGCTTCACTAACAGACCATCGGCTGGATTGTCATCTAAATGATATACGTGAAAAGGACAACAGTCTGGTACATGAACGAAATGAAACAATTGTGCAACTCGTGCAAGTTTTGCCTTCTACATCAGTCTTTAAAGAGGAAGTACAGTCAAACCAGAAAGCACAAACTTGGTAAAGTACAAAATGTCGAAGAAAGACTGTCACAGGTAGAAGTAGGGTAGTAAAAGAGACACTTGCAAACAGGGTGGAAAAAAATCATGATTTTTTTTAAAAAAATCATTTTTGTTGATTTTTTTGATTTAAATCGATTTTTTTGATTTAAATCAAATCTTTCTCTTCGTATAATACAAGTCGCGAGCTGAAGAAAAAGCATTAGGAATTAGTATTAAATGCTAATTATGCAATTTAAGTGAAAGTATTGGGGTTGAATTTTGAATTATCCCCAATCGTTAACCTATACTAATCCCAAACAATGTTTCTAAACTCTTTTAAATTATGGCTCTTTTTAAAGGTAAATTATAGACTTTCAGTCAAGCAGCTACAGCATCATCCTAGGATCATGGTACATACAGGTACATAACTCTCTTTACAATAAAACAGCTTTTGAAACGGTAACATTCACATTTTCCTATCATGTCACTGAAGGGGGAAATTTTGAGTGATCGGCATTTGTTTGTTTTCCCTTTTTTTAAAAAAAAATGATCCCCTCTGGATTTCCCTGTGTTAACGCACAGATCTCAAAATCAACTGGGAAATACTAAGGAGTGTACTAAATGTGTGTACAAAATTTCAAGCTTTTATCTTGAGTAGTAAGGGTGAAGAAACTATTTAACAATGAGCTAAGAACATTCCCACAATGCTCCAGATGACCCGGATATAATATAAAAATTTCCTCAGACATCCCTATTTATCCTAGGATCATGATTTGTACATTATTCTCTTCAGAATAAAACAAATTTTCAAACGGTACTCTTCAAATGTCTCCATCATGTATTTGGGACGGGTAAATCACGGAACAAGGGATTTTCTATTATATATATATATACGAGGGCTATCCAGAAAGTAGATTACGTTTTGGAATAAAAAATCAACAAAGTATAGGAAACAAATTTTATTATATACAGATGAAAGCCACACACAAATACTACTTTTCGACATAGTCACCATTCAAATTAAGGCATTTATCGTAGCGATGTACGAGCTTGGAAATTCCTTCGTCGAAAAATTCGGCCGCCTGCGACTTCAACCACTTCGTTACCTCTTCTTGCAGCTGTTCGTCGTCATCAAAACGCTGCATAGCCAGCCACTTCTTCATTGCTGGGAATAGGTGGAAGTCGCTCGGTGCCAGGTCGGGACTGTACGGCGGATGAGGAAACAACTCCCACTGAAAAGATTCAAGAACTTCACGCGTGACATTTGCCGTGTGGGGCCGGGCGTTGTCGTGAATCAACAAGATCTTAGAGCTCAACATTCCTCTGCGCTTGTTTTGAATTGCTCTTCTGAGGTTTTGCAGAGTTTGGCAATACCTTTGAGCGTTTATTGTAGTGCCTCTTTCCAGGAAGTCCACCAAAATCACACCTTTTCTGTCCCAAAAAACAGTCGCCATCATCTTCCTTGCCGACATTGTTTGCATGCATTTCTTGGGTTTTTGGGGAGAACCTGTGTGCCCCCACTGCATTGATTGCAATTTCGTTTCACAGTTCACGTGTTTCACCCATGTTTCGTCACCAGTAACGATGCGATCGAGTAAAGAGTCACCATCCTTATTGTAGGCGTCCAAAAAGTGCAACGCTGCAGCCATTCGCTGATTTTTGTGGTCGTCTGTCAAGATTTTTGGAATCCATCTTGCACAAAACTTGTGGTAACCAAGCTTTTCGCTGATGATTTCGTGCAACAAACTTCGCGAAATTTGTGGAAAACTCAAAGAAAGTTCCGTTATTGTGAACTTTCGATTTTCACGGACTTTAACATCGACTTTTTCGACAAGTTCGGCAGTCACTTTGCTGGGTCTCCCACTTCGATCTTCGTCGTGAACATTGGTTCGGCCATTTTTAAATCTTATGACCCACTGTCGCACTCCACCTTCAGTGATAATGTTGTCCCCATACACTTCACACAGCTGCCGATAGATTTCTATCGGTTTACAGTTTTTTGCTGTCAGAAACCTTATTACTGCACGCACCTCGCAGCTCGCGGGATTTTCAATTAACGCAGACATTTCAAACCGTCACAGTATCTTAACGGAGCACAGCACGAACCTCTCACTAGCACGGCTAGATGCCGACTGAGCTGCGCAACGCTCTGACCCCAAGATGGCCGCGCTAGCCCCGCCCCTAGCGGACACAGACGAAAACGTAATCTACTTTCTGGATAGCCCTCGTATATATATATATATATATATATATATATATATATATATAATATTAAATTTTTACCTCTGTGGACCCCTCCCCCTGTTTTAAGACAGAGATCTAAAAATACTGAGGGGTGCACTGAGTAAATGTACAAAATTTCAATCTTGTAGGTGCAAAAGTAAGCCCGTGAAAAATAATATTCCCCAAATACCCCAGATTCCCGTATAAAATAGGATCCCAGGTAACAGTTTCCTGAGGCATCCCTATTTATCCTAGGAGCATAGTACGTACATATTTTTTTTTTCAGAATAGAACAGCCTTTCAAACGGTACCATTCATATGTCTCCATCTGAGGCGGGAAAATCACGAAAAAAGCTATTTTTTTATAAAATATCCTTAAAAAAAAAACATTTTTGCCCCTCTGGACCCCGCTGTTTCCACGCAGAGACCTGAAAACATCTGAAGATTATCAAGGAGTGCACTAAACGA
The DNA here is from genome assembly GCF_964235325.1 of Thermobia domestica. Taxonomy (NCBI): domain Eukaryota; kingdom Metazoa; phylum Arthropoda; class Insecta; order Zygentoma; family Lepismatidae; genus Thermobia; species Thermobia domestica. The sequence continues at coordinate 208,913,082 of NC_137466.1, read as the reverse complement.
GTGTGCAAAATTTCAGTCTTTTGAATGCAAAATGTAACCCGCAAAAAAATAATAACAATACGCATAACAAAAAACATTTTAAATTTATGACATCACACACAATGCTTCAACGCAGAAAGGCGTGAAATGCCTCAGTCTTGAAGAAAACGAAATAAAAGGCCTTATTGGTACTTTTTAAATCGAATAATGAAGATTCTACCCTATCACTTAAAAATAGATGATATAATTTAAAAGCTTAAGCATTAAAGAAAAAGTACAGCAACGTTTATCAAAATGACACTTTTTTCACAAAAGTTACTGATATTTGGCAGAGGCCTATTTTTAAAAACTCAGAACTAGCTTGCGGCATGAAATACACAAATTTCGCCTAAAGTTATAAAATTAACCCCCCCCAAAAACTGGAGAGGGGATAGGACCCCTTCAAATACGCCCTATTATCTGGAAACAAACAGACACGCGCAATAAAGAATTTTCGTCTTAAAAGTCGATGGTGATTTCCCCATTGAAATAGTTAACGATCTTAAAACCCAAACCCAATGTTACGAAAAGAAGAAAGCAGGATTGCTCCGTTACCTGTTCAAAACGGGATTTTCCCTAGTCATTCCCCACATGACACTTGTTTTCATACTATACTGTACATTTGAGTCTCATTGTATTATGATTATTAACTTCCATAATCAAAATAACAGAACAGAAACGGGATTTTACTTATTTTCACTTTAAATTAATTTATTTCGGAATTCGATTTAAATCAACGATTTTTATTTAAAAAATCAAGTGATTTAAATCTTGATTTAAATCGTGATTTAAATCAGACTGATTTAAATCAATCCACCCTGCTTGCAAAGCAAGTATTGAAAGATAAGAAAGAGCACAGAGCCACATAGAAAGGAAATAAGAAGCAAGAACAGCAAAGAAAAGGAAAGAACAAATTCAATAGAAAAAGTAGTTTCAAAATATCTGATGAAGAATCTGAGAACATAATGTATGAAAATGATGATAGTGATGTTATGCTTGCAGAACAGATGGACACAGAAGTTGAATTAGACTAAAGCATTGAAGCTATAATGTCAATCCGGATGACTATGTGTTGGTGCAGTTTAAGGAAAAAGGGAGCATTGAATTTTATGGAAGAATTTTGTTCAGTTGAATCTAATTACAACGAATTTAAAATTAAGTTATTTAAGCATATTTCATCTACTGCAAATAAATTTTATGAAGGCCACCACTCGTTCGGCCAATAGGCTCCAGTAGTGTGTCTGAATAATTGTGGTTTCAAGTGGATTTGGTTCTTATAATTGAGTAACATTGAGTTACATAAGTAATAGACCACGTAGGCCGAGACCATTTCCACGAATAAGTCAATATTTCCCAATTTAGTAATTCCTTATGTTATCTTCTGATAGGTCTGTCTACTTTACGTTGAAAGAATTAGAACATAGTATGCCCAACATATGATCAATTTTGTAACTGTTTTAGAGCCTTTGTTCTTTGTTTTTTCTTCAGGATTTTAAGAATAAACTAACAAATAGAATATTGTTATAATGTTCTTTTCATACTTTAGTTATTGCTAGGTTTACGATTTTTTAAATAAATAAATAAGGTTAACATTCCGATTAATAATAGGTTAAATATGAAGGTAAAAACTTGCCTGATTAGAGTAAGTATTAAAATTTCCATTCTTTTTTTTCCACACGCTTTTGTATATCAAAAACAACAAATCTGGATATACAAAATAAATCTTAGAATAATTATTTGTGACTTTATTTCTGTGAATTACCATATTAGAAATATATGTTTCAAGGTACATGAGGCTGTGTTCCAAGGTACATGAGTATTTGTACCACGGAACACTTTCTTGGGAATTTTTGAAAACTTAAAAACATAACGAAGAACAGAAATAAGAACTTAAATAATGATACAGTTTCATTCAGAAGACAACCAAGTTTAAATGCACTGCAATACAATTGCAGAAATAACTGTTGGTAATATTATATCCTGAAAAACACAAAAAGTGTTCCATGGTACAACAGTTTCCCCTACATACTGTATTCACGACCCCTTCTGAAGTCAATCTGCAAGTAGTAATGGAGCTCCACACTTATAGCATGCTCTACTAAAAGAAATACAAAGCTCTAATTTAACCAGGGTCCGAATTAGGCGATTTTTTCAGGGGGAGATAAAGTAAAAAAAACGTTTAAATCAACTTCTGCTGTAATCGTGCCAACCCTGGTGACAACAACGAATTAAACTTAACACACTTGGCTTAGATTTGGGGGAAAGTACACCAGTATTATACCATTTTTATCCTAACGTACAGCAGCAGATCTCACTAAAATTTCTTTTTCATAAAACATACACACACAGAGCTCCAAGTCACACCAAACCCAACCTAACCTAACCAAATCACTTTTTGCAATGAATTTTCTATTAACAACTCTGAAACGGATTTATGTTTAGCACATTGAATTGAAGAATTTGAATGATATAACTGAGGATAGAAGAGGTAAATAGCATCCCCCTGGGAATTTTTTTCTGTCTTCCAACCGGAGCAGGGATTAAAGCTTTCCACAGGGGGATTTTCCCCTCCATACCCGGCCGTAATTCGCACCCTGAACTTAACCTAAAAATGTAAAACATCTGTCGTAATTTGGTAGAACCGTCTGCTCGAGTAATGCCAAAGTGAGGAAGGCAGTTTGTACAAAATGATATATAAGCTTCTAAACCCTTTTTTCAGACCAGAAAGTTGTGTGCTCGGTTTGTGACATAATTTTGGAACACCCAAATTTCGATAATATTAGAAAGGTCTTAATATCAATTATCAATTCAAATCATATTTCAAACAAACTATCTGGCTCAGTTTCTTCATATTTCACGTGCTTCATTGCCTTTAAGTTATTGACTAAAATTTAAAGAAGTGAAGTTGAAATTAACGAAAAGACTATATAATCAATAGGTTATGACATTTTTCACTGCATGTTAGACGAGAATAGAGGAAAATCTCGTTTAAAGCTGCAATAAGCTGTTCTTATTGCTTTAACCAGGTTTGAGATTATCAGGGAGAATCGGTATTTACTTATGTATTTAATTTATCGTCACTAAATGAAAATGTGCCTTCGCGAAAGTATATCAAACCATAAAATGAATATTAAGAGAACAACACCACAAAGTGAGAATTTTTTTTCCTTTCCTTTCCTAAGAATTCAGATATCACGAAAAATTGCATAGCACGATTTCAATTATATGTGCGTCTTTCTGAACTTTCCACATTTCCAATTCTATGTCTTTAGTGTTATACAGAGTCCGCCAGAAAAATAAATACACTCTTTGTCATTGTATATCAAGATACTGGTATTGACAATTGTTCTGAAATTTAAAAAAAATCTTTGAAATCTTTGAGTTTTACGTCCCACGGTTATGCCGGTTAGGCTAAAGGAGACGGTGATGATGAGTAATGAATGAAATGGTGGAATGAAGAAAGTAGGAGGAAATGGGAGAACCACGAGAAAACCCACGCACACGGTGTTTGTCCACCACAAAGTTCACTTGGCGGGGGCTCTGAAATTTAAGTAGGGGCTATGTTGTAGTATGGAGTTTTGTCCAACGGATGTCAGAATTGTCAATTGGCGGGTGGGTGGGTGAAGGGTGTTAAATCAAAAGTTAGTGTTTTAGAGAAGTCGCATTTGAAAGTTCAGATATAAGTCCAAAAATCCGGTTTTGGGTTTCAAACATAAATCCAAATAACAGTCCTATTAACATGAAGAGCTACAATAGCTAATTATTTTCCCAAAATCGGATTTTGGATTTATTTCTGAACTTTCACATTCGATTTCTCTAAAACATTATTTTTGACTTAACACACTTTACACACCCAGCCGCCAATTGTTTTCAGTTAGGACTCTCGAAAATCTTTGCCAGAAGGTTACAGAGGCATGTGTATCGGTCTCCATTGATACGATGACCGTTGTAGCTGCAGCGATTGCTCGTCGTTCCATACGCCTCAAACTTGTCAACAATGCGTTTGATTGTTAGGCGGGTTGGTGGTTCAGTATTAAACTTCCCTCTCCACTGACCCTGCACTTCGATGGCATTCCCAAACCTGATAAAATACTTCAAAGCGTACTTACACTGCTCGAATGTCAAGCGTGCTCTTGTCAATTTCTTATCTCACTAACCGTGCTGACAGTACCGACATCTGTTGAGCGAAAAACCGTACTGCAACATAATTTTAACGGGAAACAATACCGACATCTGTTGGTCGAAAAACCATACTACAACATACTTAAATTTCAGAAGAATTGTGAATGCCAGTATCCCGATAAAGAATAACAAAGAATGTATACATTTTTTTGTGCGGACTCTGTATTTTCCTAACAATGTCACCAGCCTTCATGCTTCTGGTGACAGAAATTTCGCATTATAAGGTAACTGCATATATATACGCCAGTGCAGCTAAATACACCAAGTGTTCAGTGCTGGTACGTTTCCGACGAAATCCTCTAGAATGCGCCTCCAATGTGTGGGGGCCACGGGCTTGGACAAGTCCGATTTGACGAATACTCCGAGAGATAGCGCTGAGACCGCCAAATCGTGTCATGTTCTTTGCTTCGGGAAGGTTTCGTGGAAGGACGTTACTATTTCAATAGAGGTAAGAATCCGTTATTAGTACCATGCTAACCCAGAACATTGCCGATTGTTTACAATAATGTAAGCCTTATTTCGTGTCCATCTAGGACCACTTTGTTTTGTAAGTGTAACTTTAGTATTTGTGATTCCATGGCTACTAAACCAATACCATGTATAGTGCAACGAAATACGCCAGGGTTTGTGCAGGACTGACTGCAGAAGACAGAGATTTTCATTTGTCCCACATGTTCTAAGTAATATCGGTGTAGTTTTGCTTAAGTCACAGCACAGTGACACTGTTTGTTTATCTTCTTATGGACTAAAACTTTTCAGTTTGGAACTTCATTTCAACTTTGGAGATTATCGTTTTTACATTTTCTCTTTCTATCTTCATCTTTAACTTGGTTATTCTATTTTTTGCTTCATCCATGTTGTGTAGTAATATTTGAGTTCGTATAATACAGAAGATGTAAGCAATTGCAAGATTTATTACAGGTTTCTAGTAGTATTCTAGACTTGGCGAAATTACCCACGTGTTGGTAAATATTTCACTTTGTAACACTTTTTTTCTTTTACCTTGCGTATAGAACAGCAATGAGTCGCATCATTGCCATATATATACCGTATATTTTTGTTGTTGTTGTTGTACACGCGGGAAAGGCTACTCTGCAACGCACATTTGTTGTTCTTTGTGTTTGATGAAAATTAAGATCTTAAAAATCCAACACCCACACCTACTTTGTGTAGCAATGGTCAGTTTTAAATAGCAATATTGTCTGTAACTCTAAATGCTTTTGAAAGTGTAAGCAATAACCGCAAAAGTTTCCTGCAACGAATTTTATGAAAAAATGATCCGCTACGTCAATCGTAAAGACCAGGACAGTGGTTAGATCTTAGATTAAAATCCAGGGTTTTCAGACCCCTAGAATATATTGTTTCTTGTATAGTGACTTATAGTGGAATTAATCCTGTATGTCTTGTCAAGGCGAAATAATCGTTGGTAATTACTACAGCGGAAGACGCTATGAAATTAGTCGAACATTCGTTCGTAAGCATCCAAAATATTGAAAGACAAGGTGTTCTCGTATTGCACGACAATACGCGTGTAAAGAACATTGAAGACTCTGCATGAGTCGAACTATAATAGTCTTCCTCATCCATGCCGTTCTCCCGACGTCTCTTTTACCTACTGCTTTCTATTCCAGCATCTCGAACCTTTATTGGAGGGAAGATATTTGCTGATGATCAAGCAGTGGAAAGTGCGGTTAATTACTTTTCTAACCCTTAACATACCAAGCGGGGTCCTCTAGGGACCCCAGAGGGTTATATTTAGTGATACTGCAACAAGTATAAGGTCCAATTTGTTCTCGATTTTTAGGTGTGCCCTGCATCCTTTTTGGTATCTGCTACATAATTAGATCAATGATACGTTCGTTAAAAAGTGCAAAAAATAAGTTAAGAAATTAAAATAATACTTGGGGTCCCTAGAAGACCTCAGCTTGGTAAACAACGTTGACGATTTAGGCTTGGTGCGTTAACGGTTAAGGGCGAAATGTGCGTTAATTTATCACTCGTTGCTTATAAGCAATGTTGATATTTTTATGGTCAGGTTTGTAGAATATCGCTATTGAGTTCCTAAAGATGCGTCTTTCATGTTGCATTCACCCGATTCTGTGGAACAACACATTGTCTCTTTCCGGTTGGGCACCCCAACCTGTTTTCCATACTTGTGTGAAATTTCTGAGGTCGAATGCACGGCCTCAGTTCATGCGTTGGTTGTGTTAAAGAGGATGTATGGAAAACGCAATAACAAAGAGCACACAATTAACATTGAACATTTAACTTAAATATTTTTTTTAAAAAACTTTGTTTTGAAATTAAATTAAAAGTCAGTGTAGTTTAGTTACTTTTGGAAGGGCGTTAGAATAGCACGCTACGGGAGTAATGGTGCGACGTAGGTAAGACTAGTTTAAAAATTGTAAATGTAGTAGCTTAGGGTCGTTCCAGAAGCGAATTTCTGTGGCCAGAGTATAAAAAAATAGCTTTTGAAATACGGTATTTGCTTCATTAATACGCAAAATTTGACTTGAAAACTAAATCGGTAGCTACTTACGCGCATAACTATTTTCCTACTACTGAGGCCCCACATCTCCCATACAAGTACTAAGTTACTGTTTTCTCAATGTTGTAAAACTGCTTCAGTGTAAACGTAGAAGTCTATTTAAGCGTGTAATCTAACATTCTGAACTGCATTATATTCCTTATACATAGATTTATATAATAAAATATAAAACTAGATTTAATAAACCCACACAAGGAGTAGATTTTTTTAAAAAATTCTATTCTTTCAGCTATGAAAACCATATATGAAAGCTAGATTATTACACAAGAAACAATAAAAATCTTTAATTGTTAAGTAAACATTGGGTATAATAAAAATCGTGTAATTTATTTATTCGCTGTTTAGTGTGTATGATACAATTCAAACTGGGCTTAACGCCAAATTCAACCACAAAGAATAAAAACTCCATAGCATGATTTCCATTTACTACAGTCATATGTGTTGTCAAGGCTTACACATATATAACTGATGAGTCAAAATCGTAGACTGCCAGTTATCTGATGAGTACACTGCCAAACTATGGGCATTCGATATTCGAACTTGAAGTAGTACATCTATAACTACCGTTGCAATCAAGGGCGCCCATGTTGTGGTTTCCAGAGGGGGCCAAGTATAAGCGACGTTTCAAATATAGTTTTAAATTTTGCTGTAACTAATGTAAAAATTCTATTGTGTTTTCGGTCTTCCCAAGTACAATTTTCTCTAAGGGGGGGACAAGGGCCACACCTTCCCCCCTTGATGGGCGCCCTTGGTTGCAATAGATTAATAAGATCGAAGAGACAACCTGCTCCTCGAACGTTGAATTCATATCAAAATGCCATTACTTGCAATGTCTTACAGCTTTTGCTCTATAGCGATAAAGTTTGAACTCAGAAATCGTTAATTTGAACCACTTTCGGTTCCAAGATATGGTTAAACCCTCTCCAGCCCGAATTTCCGTGTGTGATGAAAAAAAATTTTTTTTACAGCATTTCCGGTTGCAATGATGCCGGCCCTAAATCCTGTGTTTGGCTTCACCGCGAGTAAGTAGAGGTACCAACTTATGAGATTGACCCGAAGGAGGACTGTAATAGTTACATGGGGGGTAATAGTTAAGAACAGCTACTTCTCATCTCCCGTGCACGAGGATACTTCTTACTGTTGCACTACCTACAGAAATGATTCTATATCATGTACAAGTGGTAGTAGAACACACAATAAAACCAGATCATGTTGTATTCACACTCCAACACGGAGTGAGAATACACCGTGATCTGCGTTTATGTGTTATATCACCACTTCTACATAAAATAGAATCATTTTTGTAGGTAGTGCAACAGTAAAAATTATCCACGTGCACGGGACATGTGATATGTGTTTTCAAATCCCCCCACAGGCATACCCCCACACACATAGTCATACACTAAGTACAAGGGCACATTATTATTCTTCCCATACGATATAAAAAACAGATACTGCTAGAAAAACACCCTCAGTACAAGGGCAAGAACTCAGTCTATTACCTACTTTTTAACATCCTAGATAGTCAATGAATAATTCCTGAAAGTATGGCGTTTCTCGTCCTTCCCTAAACGGGAAGTACGGCTCCTTAACTATAACCGCATGGGGAAACTGCATGAATTATTATTAAGAGTTATGATTATAAATACTTAGTGATTCCAAAAGTTATCAACGGGCTTGAAAGGGTTTTAAGAGAACAGATAAACAGAACGTACTCTTGAGAAGCTGAGTCGATAGCAAGAAACTGCATCTCGATATCTCTTACCGTTTTAGCTCTACGAAAATTAGTATTAAAAAGTGGAAGTACTAGTAAATTCAAACCACTTTTGGCTTTGGTAGTGTTAACGGTCTTGATGGTATATACCAAGGATGTTATAAATAGAGGATCTGCCCATATGTATCTTCATCCTATTAAATCGATGAAGCCAAAAAACAACCCAGCATCAGCACGTCTGATTGGCTACTCTCATTTCTGCCATCGTTTGATTGGCTACTTTAGTTTCCGCCATGATTGTTGGCTCAAAACATTGCGATCCTATTGGGCGGAGTGGGCAGAGTAAAGTTGGCGAAACTGTGACGTATGGCTTGAAGATTTTGTTGCAAGGGCAGATCCTCTATTTTATAAGATCCTTGGTATATACCCTTACATCCTTGAATTGATTGCAGAAAACAATTTGTCGCTTATCTATTATCATGTTTGATCTACGACGATAAATGTTGAAACCGGAAATGTTTCATTTGAACCAGTAGAGGGAGAAGGGAGGAAATATAACCTACTTTTGCTAGGCTGAACCGAATGCAAAATACTGTGACTATATCGGTATATCTCTTACTGTTTTCCTCTACGGGAATCAATAGTTGTACCGGAAGTAATAGTGAATTTGAACACTTTCCGTTTTTGGAAGAGTGTTCTGGATTTTAACGGTACGTTGACTTGTAACGCTGAATCATTTGTAGGAAATAGCTTCTCGCTGTCCGTTACCGCTTTCGTTCTATCGCGATAAACGTTGAAACCGGAAATGACTAGTTTCAACCAGTTCTGGTTTGAATAGAGAGTTAGGAAAGCAGATTGGAATCTATTCTTGGGACTCAAATCGATTGCCAAAAAAAAATAATAATAATAAATAAAAAATTAAAAAAAACGCATCTTGATATGTCTTATTGTCTTTGTTCTGATACCTGTCGATAAGCGGATAATCGGTCAAAGCCATTCTTTGAGACTTCATTGCATAGGATAATTTGGATTCCTGCGGAAATATAACATTAGCGGACTAAGGTAACACAATTGTTAAAGTAAATTAATCAAAGAGAAGCTAAAAAGATCTTGATTTGATATAAAATGAACACCTTTGTATGTTTATTTATTGACAAACTTCCATGAACAATCCTTGGTGTGTTTATCCTAACATACCGCAGTTATAATAAAAAGCTAATGTATACTTACAGCTATCAAAGTAATGTTGTAGGCTGGATCAATATTGAATAAATTTGAAGAATCTTTAACACACGCCGTGTAGTTTGTCCAAGATTTGTTAATTGCTTCATTAACAAACCACGAGCCATCTTCTGTGCAGTATTTCGTTGCAACAGCCTGAAACATTTATGATAGAAGCTTGTTAGAAACAGTACAATTAGCATTTTTGTTAGCATATAAGGCGTTTCTGATTATAAGACGATACCATTTTCTGTATTCAATTTTGAAGAAAAATACTTTTACTGCATACAGGGATGCCAACATGAAACAAAATGAGAGGCAAACAGTCCCATTTTACGTGTGAATTTCCCACGTTATACTAATTAAAACTATGCTCTAATATTAAAAATTAAATTTCTCTGTGTTAGTCACTTTTTACAATATCTAAATGAAGAAGACGTAAATTTCGATCTTCTCGAAAAATACCATATATGCTGCTTATTATATCTTTTCGAGAAAATAAGGTCAAAAACTCCCACGATATGGGATTTTCCCCATAGGTTGGCATCACTGACTACATATAAACTTTGCGGATGTGTGTGAAGTTGGCCCAGCAACATTCTGTAAATCCAAAAGATTTCGCTCCAGGAATTGACGTGGAATAACGTGTTCATACGTAACCGATTACCAGAATTGAGCAGCTCGGAGAAGACATCTGTAAGCAACATTTTCGAACTTTCGAATAAATTGGGAAACAAAGTTCAACATTTCGATGCAATGGAATGCAGTGACACATACTAAACAAGCTTCTTCTGCCATCTGTAGGTAGATTTCAAACTTAAATTACCTACACACTTTTCAGTTGTTCAATCCCAACCCATTACACATAATAACTCAATTTCACCAGAAGTTGCATTTGTCATTGTCTTCCCCGGAGCCGGCCGCTTAGTGCTGGTCTCATTAAGAAGTTAGGACACAGCAAAAGTGACTGGGCCAGGCGCTTTCTCCGAATCGAAAAATTTTCGCTCCAAGAATTAGTGGCCAGTTAGTGTTAATTAGTGCCTGATTCGCAGAATCAGTGCTGGCCTCGTTGGGAACTTAGGGCCCAACAAAATTGACTAGGCCAACTTAGTTATGGAGTATATCATTGTTTCAGTTAGTGTCGTTCCCGATTCAGGTACAGCGAATGTTTCTTCGCTTTGATTCGTGACTACGAACAGAAAGTCACTAAAAGCGGAAGCCCCACAATGTAAGATACCCCATCATTTTCCTACATAGAATGTTGAATGAGAAATGACATACGATTAAAACTATGAAGACAATGTTACAAGTTTGTCTACTACAGCCTGAGAAAAAAACATGTTACTGTTACTGGTGTATCCTTAGAATGTAACCGTGTTTACCACAGTTTATATACGAACCGCTGAAATCCCCATTCTTTGCACTGGAAAATAAGGTTTACAAGTTAAAAAAAATAAACAAGAAATTAATTACTTTTCAAAATAAAAAAATAAAAATAATAAAAATATAAATGGTACATTTTAATTACACTATTATTCTTCCAGCGTCTTGGATATATATTTTAATTAAAGGAAAATGCAGAACATATCTCAACCAAAGCGTTAATTACCTTCAATAAATCTATTTCAAATGATCGGCGACAGTTGCCATCTAATAAATTTCTTGCACTTGTTGATTCTAGTACACAATCGTTTAGAAAAAGAAGCAACAAATGCATCAAATGTGGGAGATGAATTTAGAGCATCTAAATGTATCATTCCTAGTACATCTTGTGCTGTTAGGGTATCTGAAACAATATGTATCTAAAGGACGTAAAAAAACATGACAGATATATGTCCCAAGTGACGACATAAAAACAAATGACTGTTAGAGTGCGAAACTCAGCCAAGTATATAAATGCTATATTTATGGCACATAGTTGCAAATATCAATTAAGTGTAACAAGTACCTAAAACTGTAGGTAGCTGAAGTACATACTTAGCACATGAATATCATATGTGCCAAGTGTCGGGTACCTAAAATGTAGCTGGGACACCTAAATGGCACATGCCTAGCACATCCTGTGCTGTTAGGGTTAGGGCTGGCATAAAACTCGATTTGCTATGAATGAGTTGATTCATATATTCAAGTAAACCACCTCCCAGCTAGAGTGGGTATACGAAAGTTGCCACGGAAGAAACAGGAATTTTTCAAAAACTTCACGTGTTTTGCCAGTTCCATTTATGAACTTAAAGAAACAGCAATTTAGTTACTCTGTATTCTGCTTTACCTTATGCTGTTTCTCAATGCAATGCCACGAAGAAAACATATATATAAAGAGTTGTGATATTATGATCTCAACGAGAACCTAATATCGTTTGTTGTTCCCAGGCTTGGAGGATTTTACTTACTGATGAGCATTTTAGGATACAAGTCTTATTACTGTGTGATTTAAAAGCCATTGATAGAGATGTATAAGTATATTATAGGTACAACAAAATCTGTATTTTTATGCTCTTTATTTCAAAGAACAATTTGAGTAAGTATGCAAATTGTAGTGATCCAATTCTGTCAGAGAAACCGTACTATCTGCACAAAATGGCAAAGTTCTCATAACTTAAAACTTCATATCTCCTGAACAAATAAAGCTAGACGGATATATTATACACCAAAATGTGTGTTTTCTTTTTCAATTCTTTACATATCATTACTCTTTATAGTTTACTCTATCTCTGTTCATTTTAAAATTATCGACGAAAAACTTAAAAGTCGGCGGCCATTTTCGAATATGGCGGTCGAAGCTCAAGGTCAATCTTAGGTGACTTTTAGTATATTAATAAGGAGGTCAAACACTACAACTATGCAAAGTTCCTTGCTTGTATGATTTTTTTTTTTTTTTTTGGTATAAACTCCTAATTTTGATCTAAAATTTCTGCACTACTTCTTCAAGAGCTGCGTTGGAGAGTCGCTCCGCTTCGCGCTAGCTCCAAAACATTCCTGGCTATATTTTAATAACAAATATGGTGTGTTGCAGTGATAAAACTCTGAGCCGAATTTTTATTTTCTCATTAATCGGGACAATATAATATGTTATCAAAATGTAACAATCCCGATTAATAAGGACGTATGGTCATCCTTGGTGTTCCTACCACTTCGCGCCAGTCGAAATATTATTCATTAACACGTGGTAAAATCAATGCATTTCATCGTAGATATCTTTCAGCCTTTCGATATACTAGGTAATGATTATTACAATGTAATAGTTAGAATGCAGACACAAGTAAAGAGAAACCAACAACTTTTATTCCAAAATAATGACAAACAATGTAAGAATACATGAATAAACGAAGCGTTTATGGTGCTACTTAACATTTTTTTCACTAAATACACTCTTTACTGTATGCCTATGGCAGGGCACAAAATTTCCGGTCGCCAGGTCACCATTAGCGACTAGAAATTTTGAGCTGGCGACCAGTGTTCAGTATGAATAAGTTCTGCCTGAACTCACAGGGCTGCGCAGTTTCTGTTTCGCACGAAAATAATTGCCACTGAGTGAGAGAAAACACGGAATGTGAAATCTTCACAACGCTGTAATTCGCCCCTTTTTCCCCACCCTCAATCGAAAATTTCATTGCGATCCCAAATTTGCTTCTAATTGCCACATTTTGTGCAATTTCACCTGTGGGTACTGCTTGATGTGAAAGAAGGTTCAACAGTCTCAACAGAGTTAAGACTTCCTACAGGAATTCACTGAAGATTATCACACTGGATGATTTGCTGACAATTTCCATCAATGGAACTTCAGTTAAGAACTTTGATCGGAAAACTAGAATCGACAAATGGTACTTCAGTACAGAGAGAGCGTTACAAGGACGAAAAGTCTTAAAAGGTAAGATATTTGTGAACATGTATATGAATTGTTCAATTCAAAATTGATTATCCTGAATCTAATTGTCTGGTTTTGAAATTTTATGCCTTGATGTAACGTCTTTGTTTGTCAAACCAAAGGCCGCTGGAGGGGGAGGGGCTCTCATAATTTGTACGTGAGAGATATTGGCGACCATCATTTTTGGATTTGGCGAGTGCGTCAGACTTTGTAATTTTGCGCCCTGGCCTATGGCATCGCGACAAACTTGTTTGATTTTTTAAGAATTAAAATAATATAAAGTATAATAGTTGGTGGCGTTCGCAGAGTTTCGTTAAAGGGCTCAAATACTAAGGCTGCTAACTCTGAAATATAAAATACTGGCAGCCAGTCGAAATCCTCAAAACAGATGTACAATAAAAACCTTGAAATACGAGGAGAAGTCAAAAATAAAGGAACGAGAAAGGCACATTTATTCTAATGATAGAAAATAGAAACATACATTATTTTTCTACGTAATCTCCTTGCACTTCAATGCACTTTTCCCAATGTTCCACAAGTCTTTTTTTTTTTTTTTTATTCCGTCGAAAAAAAAGTGAGTTTTCCTTTGACCTGTAACCAATTTTGCACCGCGTCAATGCCTTCTACAAATCTTCGTTCGATTGCGATTGTTGCGATTTTGTCCACTGTGATTCGTCTCTTTTCCATCACCATACCCTCAACCACTTTCAAATTGTCCTTAATCGTTCACGTCGATGGCCTGCCCGTTTTTCATTGTCACATAAAGAAGTCCTTCCCTGTTTGAAACGCTCTATCCATTCGTAGATCTTGCTTCCCGATAAACAGCTGTCACCGTACTGCGCTTGCATTCAACGAATAATTTCTGCAGGTTTAGCATCTTCCACAAAGAAAAAGCGAATGACTGAGCTCATTTCCTCCTTAGTGCAGACTAACATTCTAGCTGCCATGTTTATCGGTCTGCTACACTCCAACGACTAATGCGGGAATAAGAATGACACGTTTCATAGAAATGTTTCAGACGACACTAATTCAATGCTGGATACTAGCAGTGTTGCCAAACCAGTAGTGCGAGAAATTGCAAGTCCCTTTACTTTTTGAATTCTCCTCGTATATTCAAATATATGTTCTCGGAATACCAACCAGGTGAAGTATTTGTTGACCAGCGTTTCGAGAACACATTGTTTTCATCTTTAGGGTCAGTATGAAGAGAACACGTATAAATTGACCATTTTCAATACCAACCCTATATCAGACTTGAACCTAGAACTTAAGGTGAAATCTGGGCTATCATAATAGTTCAAATTTTAAGGCTGTCCCACTGCGAATCAAACACAGGACTCTGTGCTTCAAAATGAATATCCCCCTAGCAACAGATCAATGAAGAATGCTTCTACTCTCTTACTTTCTTAGCTGTTTCTAAATTGGCTTCAAATACTAATAATATAAATTTATTGTTGTTTGTTATATTCATCAGTTTCCTTGAATCTGTTATATGAATCACCTGTAATGATGAAAATTATTTTAAATATTTGATTGTATAAGTAAAATACGGTGAATAGAAGGAAATAGCTTCATTATGCAATTCTTCACAGAGTAAGCCCCATTCTCAAAAGAAATTTAGCTCTTTTGTTAGATGTATTCATACATACACTTCTGTAAAGATTGGTTGAAAATAACTGCTTTCTTGGTCCAATATACATGTCCAAACGGTTGATAATGATGGGATAAATAACGGTAACGTAATAATAATGGTGTTAAAATAATAAAATTCTTTTGTGTAGAAGAAAAATAATCTCTCATTCATAAATATTGAAGAGAACATATGCAGTGATGTAGCCACGGGGGGTCATCGGGGCCATACACCCCAAATGATTTCATGCCCCCCAGAAATGAGCAGCTTTCAAAGCATCATCGTGAGATTACCTCGCTTCAGTTATTTAAAAATAACAAAGTTTATATATAATTAATAATTTATGGTAAAATAATATGGAAAAGTGCTATTTTAACATGCCTATCGAAAAATAGTATGATATTTCTTAATTGTATCGATTAGAAAATAGTATGCTGTACTTGTTTTGTGGCAGCAGATTATACAATTTACTGCGATTTATATTTGACACTTTGAAGACAAACGTTTTAGCAAGGTACTATAAATATAAAGGTAACGAAGAAAGTTCTGTCTCTTTTTCACCCACCAGTTTCAAACATCAGATGTACCTGGAAGATCAAAAATAGTACCCATCAGCATCGACTACCTTTTGCCCTTCTGCACACATTCTCAAAGGCCATGGATTCCATCGCCGTACAACTTCGTGGGAAGTGAAGCGAAGAAGATATCAAGTGCATTTTGCAGCTCTACTACGGATTTGAACTGGTGATTGTAAAAGGAATGAAACAGGTAATAATCGGACGGTGCAATATCCGGGGAATATGGCGGATGCAATAGTGTTTCCCATCCAAGACGTAGAATGGTGTCCCGGGTCATCCTTGCCATGTGAGGCTTAGCGTTGTCCTGTAACAGGAGAACCCCTTTGCGATTCAGAAGTGCTGGCTTCAGAGTTTTGAGTTTTTCTTGAACACGGCTCAACTGCTGAAGTACACAGTTGCATTAATGCTCTGTCCAGCTGGTAGCAGTTCCCGATGCACGATGCCACGAGTAGTCCACCAAACACTCAGGAGAACCTTCTTCTGGTGTAGTCATGATTTAAACTGTTTTGGAAACTGATCGTTGGATGCTCACCACTGATTACGGGGCCGTGGAGCTTCGTACAGGACCGACTTCTCATCACATTCAACCCCCTGTCCAAAAATGGCTCCTTCCTCAGATGAAACACCGAAGGAACACAGGTGTCTGCTTGCCTTGCCTTCTGGCCCGAAGTCAAATATGTGGGACCAATCGGCCAAACTTGTAGTGCTTCCCAAGTAGATGGAGGTGCTGCCGAATGATTTCTCCACTCATACTGATTTGTAGTCCCAGTTCCTCACATATCTGGCCACTGGTCACCTCAATTGCTGCCTGAGAATCTTCATTTTGTACATGTGTTGGTCGTCCTGCACGTGGTGCGTCTTCGAGTGTTTCGTCACCGTCCTTAAACTTGTTAAACCACCGCTGCACTGTCTGCATAGTCACGACACCCTCACCAAAGGCCTGGCGTAACTTCCGTCCCGCTGCAGCGGTGTTTGACCTCAGTTTGAACTTGTACAGCATACACGCCCTTATGACGCTCTGTGAAGGTCTCAAGTTCACTCTGTCCTTAAGCAAGTTCACGATGTAACTGAACTGCCACAACCAGGTAGTATGTTGGATATACTCACACCAGCAATTGACCTTTGCCTTATCTTCATTCGCACTCAACTCACGGTGTGAGGTGCCAACTGAACAAAGATCTCCACAAAAAGCGACAGAACTTTCTTGGTTACCTTTATATTACTATAAAACAATGGCAGGTCTACTAAACTAATTAGTAAGTACGTTATATTATTTATATGATGTAGCTAGTGTTTTTAGAAACCTTTTTTATCAGATGGAAAATTTTGCGAAAAAGAACGTTTTTTTCTGTTTTCAGTTATGATTTCATTCCCTCATTTTAATGCTACTTGGTGTAAAACAGGATGTGGGATACATCTGTTAATAAAATAATTATGTTTGTTAGTCACAAATAATAAATAAATATTTTTGTCAGGAAATCTTAAGGAAATTAAGTGCAATTTCAAAGAAAATCAGTCTTGTGTATAAAAATAACCAAGATTTTTTTTAGGACTATTTCCCGTCAGCGTGACTTGAATGCGCATGAAGATAAGGCTAAGGCCAGTTGTTGCTGTGGATGTCATGCCGTTGCAACGGGGCGGAAGATAAGCCAGGCCCTTTGCGAGGGTGTAGTGACTACGCGGAGAGTGCAGCGTTGGTTTAACAAGTTTAAAGACGGTGACGAAAACACTCACGAAAGACGCACAACGCACCAGAAGACCAATACATGTGCAAAATGAAAATATTCAGGAAGCAATTGAGGCAAACAGTAAAAAGACATGTGAGGAACTGGGACTACAATTCAGTGTGAATGAAGAAATCATTCGGCAGCACTTTCATCAAATGGGGAAACACTAAAAGTTCGGTCGATGGGTCCCACATGATTTAACTCCGGGCCAGAAGGCAACGCGAGCAGACACCTGTTTTCCTTTGCTGTCTCGTCTGAGGAAGGAGCCATTTCTGGACAAAGTGTTAACATGTGATAAAGAAGTGGGTCCTGTACGAAGCTCCACGGCCCCGTAATCATTGATTAGTATCCCATGAACAGTCCCCAAAACAGTCGAAACCAGCACTGCACAGAAGAAGGTCCTCCTGAGTGTTTGAATTACTGCTCGTGGCGTCGTGCATCGAGAACTGCTACCAGCTGGTCATAACATCAATACAACTGTGTACTATCAGCAGTTGAGCCGTGTTCAAGAAAAACTCAAAACTCTGAAGCCAGCACTTCTGAACCGCAAAGGAGTTCTTTCGTTACAGGACAACGCTAAGCCCCACGTAGCTAGAATGACCTGCTACACCATTCTACGCCTTGGATGGGAAACCCTATTGCATACGCCATACTTTCCGGACATTCCACCGTCCGATTATTACCTGTTCCGTTCTTTTGACTATCATCCTATAGGACGCCAGTTCAAATTCCTAGTAAAGGTGCAAAATGCACTTAATACATTTTTCGCCTCACGGTCCACCAAGTTCTACAGCGATGGAATCCATGGCCTACAAGAACGCTAGCTGAAGATTATCGATGCTGATGGTGACTATTTTGATCTTCTAGGTACGTCTTAGGCCCAGATGACATATCGATGTTTGATGGTGGTGGATGAAAAAGCGATAGAACTTCCTTGGTTACCTTTATAGATAGGTTCTGTGTACGAGGGCGTAAATTAAAATAGTTATGCATAACGGTGTAATGTTTGGTCCGGGGCAGTAGTTCTTGGTTAAACTGATAAAAACTGATTGGGATATAATTTATGAAGAAACAGCAATAAATAAATAAATAAATAAGACAATAATAATAATAATAATAAGAAGAAGAAGAAGAAGAAAAAGACGACGAAGAAGAAGAAGCTAAAAAGCAATGTTTTTAGTTTTCCGGAAGGAAACCAAAATTTTTCTTTGTTTTTCAGGCCTCGAAAGAACCAACTGCAACACATTTTTTTTGTTTTTTACATTGTAGGTGCCCCCCCCCTTGAAAAACGACAGGTTCCTCCTTCATAAACCTCCTGACTACACGCCCGAATATATGGAACAAGTATAGCGTGAGTAAAAACGAAGTAAACGGCTCAAAACTTTATTATTGGTACAAAACGACACAGAATGTTTGTATACAAATAAAATGTTTTTGTCTATGTTAATAAACCGTTAATAAACCGAAGTGATGAAATTTAATTTATAAATATTAATTCAGTGTACATTCTAACGTCTTAGTTTTCTGCAATTATTTTAACTCTGCCTTAGAACGCTGAGAATATCATAATCCCAGTAAGTTCAACGTGGCGTATCTTTGTGCCTTACGTTTTTACGTTACAGACATTACTTGATTGCTTATTCTGCCGTCACAACGCTGAGAATATCTTAATCTCAGTAAGTTTAACGTGGTGTCTTATTGTGCTTTTTTTGTTTTTATGTTTCAGACACTACACAATTAGTTTGTTTTCTCTTCTACGCCATGCTTCACCTTAGGGGTGCAATAAGATGAGATGTAAACCTGGGATTTTGGTTTAGGTTGATCGAAAAGCAGAGGGTACACTATTGAATTTTGAGATCAATAAACAGAAAGGCATATCTCAAGTAAAACGATTCTACAGAAAATATGAGACAAAACTGAAAGTTCATAAGATCGTTTGTTTCTCGAAATAAATGAAAATAAAATGAGTTAGTAATTGGAAATATTGTTACCTCGCTCTCAATTTGTTAATTGTGTATATGTATTCTCAAGTGCATACTTTATTTTCCAAGAACTACAAAAAATATAAACAATGTTATAAACTTGCTACACAATAAAATTGCAGTTATACATAAATTATGATATTTCATTATGTCGATGAAGATATATGATCACGCAGCTCCTAACAATAGGACTAAATATTTCGTTTCTATCAGAGCTTGTACAAACTTTTGGCAAACCATCCATCATCAATTTCAGTTATTAGGAACATTTCACTCCATACAGATATCTTAACCGTTGAAATTTTAAAAGTTTGTAAATGGACTTTAAAATATTACTTTTACTTAGAAAACGAAGGATTTTTGGTGTTTTTTTTTAAATGTACAAAACAATTCGCGTAAATTTGTTTTTATTTTAAGAAAAAATATTTGTGTGAATACGACATGCAATGGATGCATCTTGACGGTTGTTCATACTACTGGACATTTGAATCGATTTCTGTTTAAAAAAAGCGTATTGCAGTAAACACAATTTTCGGGAAATGACTAAAAGCTGTTATTTCACGAGTCAGTTCGGTTGATGAAAGAAAGAAAAATATGTGTAAATGTACATGGTTACTAATTGTTTATGAGCTATATAGGATATAGTGTGAATTATGGTTTAATCCAGAAAAAACATTAAACTTTGGACACATACACCCTTTTAACAGAAAACATGGTGGCATAAAATGTGAAATCAGGGTTTTTCTGAAATATAGCTACAATTTTAGACACTGTTACATTGGTAGTATATTAATGAAAAACGAAGATACTAATAATAATAATTAGTAGTAATAATAATAATTTGAAAGCAAACATTTTTCTCCCAAAACTTAATTTAAAAAAAAAATAATCTCTGTCAGGATAAGTTCTGAATTAACACTTGTCGTCACTGTTTGCCTTACTTCGACTTGTAAAATACTTTGAATCCATATGGGGAAATACTAAGGTTAATGCTTGAATATACCTTGGTCGCCTACATGCTAAATAAAAATTCTGCAAACCTTAACCCAACAGTGCAAGATTTTTGTATTTAAGTGAAATATTATACAGGTATATGATAATGCACTTTTAACTAATATCTAAATATCAAAAATGTCCTAAAGCATTTTTTGCGCTAAAATACCATAAAAATACTTTGTATCATTTATGATACATTATGAATTAGTAGTTCATAAACCTCAATCTTTAGATACATAGCCTCTAATATATTTTATTTGTTTCTTAGTTCTATACATAATCTATACTCAGTTCTAGGTTTACAGGTCTTGAAGATAAAGACCATTCCTCTGTTGCCATTCCTAGTATTCCCTAGGTCTCTTAACACTATTTGCACACTCTCGTTGGAATTTGTTTCATCCTTGCACTTTTACATTCTTCCCTTACTGAGTTTGAAAAACCTCGAAAGTAGTTTTGCTTTGTGTTGAAGCACAAGGAAACAAGACATTTCCTCACAATGTACGACTTTAGTTTTGTGCAAGTGGGTAGCCTGCATCGTTATCTACTTTCTCACCAGAATTGCCAGTGCCAAATTTCGTCCATCCGAACGTCTTTAGGAGGTAGGCTTACCGTTCCTGGTTTTCCTTTCTTCGCTTTTCCTTACACCTCTGTTTCAATTTCACTTCTTGGTCGCCCATATTTGCTACCTCTCACTTCTCCACTTCTGCGAAGACATAAGCAATATATATCCAAAAAGCAGTTAGTTTTCATGATATCTTTATCATAAACACCTTTGGCTTGCTCTCGCCTGTAAAGGAGCGATGCGTTAACTATAGTCATGGCAAAGAGATGATAGAAAATCCTGATATACCATTTTCTGGACCTGAGAAGGATACGATATTGTTCCATCAGACTGTCCAGGAGATCAACTCCACACATTTGCTTATTATACTGAATTACAACCCCTGGGGGGTCGACAGTAACATGCATCTTTTGTTTCCTATTGTATCGTTGCATAGAATGATGTGGAAGCTCCTCAGCGAATGTTGACATCAACACAACACATTTGTTTTTCTTCCACATAACTGTGGATACATCGACAACGGAAACATTTGCTACGTACTCAGGAGTTGATTCTCTTTGTTCCTTTTGCCAATTCTTTTCGGTTGGAAATTTACAATTAGGAATTCAGTTACGTCTCACGTTTCCTGCTACTTGAATCCCACGCTGAGACAAATATGTTACTAGTGGAAGCGAAGTATAGTAATTATCGAAATAGAATTTGTGATTACAATTTTTCGGTACGCATCATGTCAACCTCATCACTATATTACGAGTCGCTCCTAAATCAGCTTCATCTTGTTCGAACTAGAACGAAATACAGGGAGCACTAGATGTGGACTTAGACAGAACACTAAACGTTGACATAGCTAAATCAGTACGTAGGAAGTTAGGCTGAGCAGAAACAAATGGCAATGTATTTCTTAAGACAGTATGTTCGCTTTTACTATCACTTTCTTCCGTTGGAAATACAGTAGATAAGGTGAAGTTTTCATTACTGTCAGTAATCAATACATCGTCCTCGGTACCACTTAGTATACCTAGATCCAACATAATTTCATCTTGGAACAATATCGATTTTCTTTTTCAAGCTATGATGTGAAAAAAGTAGAAGAAAAATATAAAAACTTTAAATGATTTATACAAAAATGGAATTCTACAGACACCCCAACCTTGTTAAGAAAATAAGAGTCATTAGAAATATATGCCATGATATCAACACTGCAAACGTTATTCTATTCTTATAACCGTAACTCCTATTACGCATCCATGTTTCCCAATAATCTGGTGTACACAGTGATGATTTCAGAGCATTTCCTCCGGGTGAAATTTCAGTACACAGAGGCGGGGGGAGGGAAAGATTGAAAACGAAGTATTTTTTCAGAAAGTTTGGTAGAGATCTGAAGTACCTGGAGAATTTCGTGGCTTTCGGGGGGGTCACTGAGATCCCTCCGCGTGAAACACTGAAATCAGAACTGAGGTATCTTATTTGGAAGATCAAAAACTTTGGGCGAAATTTTGAATACAACACATGTAATATAACAAATTGTTTGCAGGTTTTATTATGCAAAATATAATGTACTCATTTTCTGATTATAGGTCTCACTAACCCATCCCCTAAATCAGTCTGCGAGTTATCGCACACTGCCCTAAATACAGTATGGTCCACTACAAATATAACTTTCTACCGCTGTTAGTCAACCAACCATATTGTGTGATAAACTGTGCAGAAAACAGTAAAGAGAGAAGTGTTCATAGTAAGTACAATAAAAATGATGTAACCGTACTCTCAAATTACCCGCAATTGCATGACGTATCATACATGAAACAAATGATTGAATGCATTCTATGCTCTTCTCTCGCACAAAACTAAATTATAATACACGTAAAAACAATTAGGAAACTTACCTCATGAATTTGAAATTTTTGCAACTTCTAAACTATTCTTTGTCCTTTAGAATAGACGCCGCCAAAACTCTTCTATTCTCACCTTCGCTTAGCACGTGCAAGAATTCATTCTCTCTGTACTGAAGCAACATTTCCGTGACAGCTGCCGGATATATGGTGAACTACGTGCTCAGGAGAAATATCAGGTATGATATAATATGTATTTGTGATATAGCTCACGATCTGAACACCAATACTAGTCATAATTTATTTTGTATCAAATATGATACATGATGCATTATAGGGTTAATATTGTGCCAGAATGAAAGGTGAAATTTTCTCACGTTATCTTTTACGAGATATAAAACTGTGGCTACAAAGCTGAGACTGATCTTCACCTGGTGTAACGCCAAAGCAGACAATTAATAAGTTTAGGAGAATTTTTTTTTACGTTGTGCGACGAGACATAATTGGAAATTCAAGGAAGTAGCATTGCATAAGAAAATATTATTTTAAAGGTAGGATTTGTATTTTTAACCCAAGCAAGTTTTCTTTAAGTTTTATTCCGCAAATTCCTGGGCGTTTGTCCAAATTCCAGTACAGCTGATAGACCGACCACCAGAGCACATTAATATATATCATAGTATATTATTATAATAATATAATTCAATGGCTTATATTTTCAACACGTTCCAAGGAATATACTTTCTTTTAACACAAATCGTTGCATCTACCTCTAAAATACTCATTTTTAAAAAAAAATCAAGATCATAAACAATGTTACATACGCCATTTTAACAGAAATCGACTCATTTGTTCCACGACATAACGATGTCAGAAAGTTTTACGAGTTGCATCGCATGTAAGACATTTTTAATAGCATTGTTTTGCTGTAGACACTATAAAGCTATGTAATCCGCTCTCTGATACAATTAAACATTCTGCAGCTATCAAGGGTGCCGATCCTGGGGGACGAGGGGCCCGGGTCCCCTCAAAACTCATGTGCCCCCTATTGTATTTATGAATATACAATATTTGGCATAATTTGAGTGCAATTTTTCTTAAAATCTTCATATAGGCTTATATACCTTCTGTATCTGAATGAGCCTCCCCAAATTTACAGAGAAATCGGCGCCCTTGGCAGCTATTACTTTTTTTTTTTTTTTTAAATAAACCTTTCCTTGAGGAAGATTACGATATTTATGATAATATCCCCTGTTTCAAAGATAAACATCTTAAATCATACGGAATCATGTTATTTTCATTCGTTAATAAATGTGATAAAAAGAATGAGAAGCAAAGACATGTTACCTTTTCGTTGGATCCCACGATGTAAGATGGACAACTTATTTTGAGAAGAGTTCCTGCGAGAACCAGTGGCCAGCAAGCAACACCGTCCCAAATTGGAGCACAATAAAGCTGCCCTGTACAACATTAGAAGCAAGAGGAGATATATTAAACACTCAAGTGTTATTCAAAATAAATTAATTACCTTACCATAAAGAATAAAGACAATACTAGCTAAGTCATTTGCAATTAAGTCTTTTACCTTTATGTTCTACTTTCACAACGGGGTGTGGGGACTCAGTGGTAAAATTGTCATTTCGAATTTCAGGACAGAATTTTTGGTTAATTCTGAGGTCATGTCAGCTTGTAGTAGATAAAATCAAGTCCATGTGTTTTAGCAGGTTCTCCCAGGCATTAAATACATCATTAATTTTCTTTCCACAAGAAAATATACATTTTATTATTTTCTATTTCATTTTATTTTATTATTTATTTATTTTTGTTAGAAAACAAACATGTTTCATTTCTTTATCCTCAAAACGAAACAGCTCTTTAAATATTTATCCACAGACCAATCTTCCGAGTTGCAGTACAATTACCATACGTTGTTTCTGTCTTCGCTGTCTGAAGCTTCCTCCCGATGGGAAAATATATCATTCGAAAATTACTTCAAAGTATATTACGCGGAAGATGTTGCCTATGTTAGTTATAGTAAACGAATCGCTACTGCGCTATTGATACACTGTTAACCTATAATTGGTCGCTTCTTTATTTCTCACATTGTGATCCAAAGCTCCTTCGTGTCTGGTTAGCGTACGCGTCTTTGGTGTGGGAGACTCGAATTCGATTCCCGGCTGAAGCTTATGTGGTTCGGATTCCACGTTAATCAGTAGGTCCATGTCTCATATAGTCTCGCTGTTGAAAGGGAGCGTTGTTGTTAAACTCAAAATCAACTCAACTCAACTCTCATTGTGATCCGCCATGTATTCTTGGTAGATCAACAACTTTAAACACTTTGGGTCTCTGGTTCAATCCCAACTTTCACCAATATTCTTATTTTATACCTAGCGTCGTGTACTTACAGTTAGTACACCCTGTAACTTACTTTCTGCAGACAGTATTATATTTCCTACACGCGCGGGTTCTTACGTATACTCCAACTGACTCTCTACATTTACTGCATGGTTGTTTCTACTGTCGCCTGCCTTGTCTGGAACTTATCAAATTAACGTAAGACCCTTCCTAATTACCGTGTAAAGGGTATTCTTTTACTTTTCGTTCTGTGTAAAGGGTATTCGTGTTGTGTTAAAAGCTTCAATTTAATTTTTGGGATTCCATGCTAAATCCCTGCTCACGTTTCATTGCTAATTATACGTAAATTGTAAAATCACTTCTGAATACATATAACTTATAGTAAATACAGTACAGTACTTAATTAAGAAATATTCTTGAATTTTACTTTACAAAACGGTAAGGTTCCACTTGATTGTTTTCAAAGCATAAGATCTAGAAAATATATTTTAATGCTATTAATCACATATCTTAATTTGGAGTTGCCAGGAAAGCTTATCAGAATAATGAAATGTTAGTGAATGTAATGCATTTTTAACTTAAATATAAGACAATATGTTTAATGAATTATTATATCGCATGAAATTATTATGCGATATACATCGATAAAGGGGTTACCACTGTGCTTTCTTTGATTTAGCGACGTGTCCCATCTGGAGTTGATACATTGTCATTTCATTTACTGCTTGCTCCTGTTTCAAAAGATCTACAAATCTGTATATATTCAAGCCGCCGCCGTTTATAAAACAATCATGTTTTCCTTGATTTCTGACCTTAAGTTCAATTATACGGTCTTCGAGCTTATAACAAAATATTTTGTAAACAAAATTTCCTTTGATTCATATATGTCATCTCTGTAGGTTAGGTAGATATAAAATTACAAATGATAGGCTTGTCCCGTTTAATCTTGTTATTTGTTTCTTTGAAGTGTATTTTTCTGATTGCTTTAGCTGATTAACAAAGAAGGCAAATTTCATCAACCAGCCAAAGTGTGTCAATACGTGAAAATACATGGGGAAATATGGATGATGTGATACTGTTTTACATGAATTTTTTTTAGGAAGAGACACGACTTTGTCTGTTCCAGACAGGAAAGAAAACTTGTTAGAAACTACTTGTTAGAAATAGACACTTAATTGGACGGTGTTATGCATGAATTGACCAATCGCCAAACACAGTTCTGACAAGGGAAGAGAGGGTGATTATATATTGAAGTGGAAGATGGCTTATACACCAATCGAAAGAACTAATGACACCTATTACGAAACTGTAATAAAAATTTTCCGAATGCATATCCTGTGCGACTTATAAGTCGCATAGGATATGAATATACAGGGTGTCCAGAAAATTCGTTTCAACTCATAGAAATCGCAAACGGTGAACCAGATACCAAAACAGGAAAACACGTATTTGATAATTTTAAAAATACAAGGTACCAAAGCAAAAAGTGTTGTCCCAGGGCCACCTGCAAGGTCCCCGGAGGAGTCCAACTCAAAAATTGCAAATGGTAAGGGGGTCTAGAAGCATATCGTTGGAAACCTGTTGGAAAATGGAAGAAAATGGAACAAGCCCCGACTCTCTAGAATTATCCTAGAGTGTTTTCCTGTTTTGACATCTGTCTCACCGTTTCAGTTTCTTTTTAAGGTGGCCGTAGACTTTACAATGAAGTTTTTGCTGACATTTTGACCGGTCGCCAATTTGCACAGGATAATTCTAGAGAGCCGAGACTTGTTCCGTCTTCTTTCGTTTCGTTTCTCAACAGGTTTCCAACGATATGCTACTTGACCCCCTTACCATTTGAAATTTTTGAGTTGGAGTCCTCCTAGGACCTTGCACGTGGCCCTGGGACAAACACTTTTTGCTTTGATACGTTGAACTTTTAAAATAATCAAACACATGTTTTTTTTTTTTTTTTTGTTTTGGCATCTGGTTCACTATTTGCGATTTCTAAGGAAGGAAACGGATTTTCTGGAAACCCTGTATATTCATATAACTCGCACAGTATACGTATTCGGAAAATTTTTATTACAATTTCGTAATAGGCGTCATTAGTGCTTTCGATTGGTGTACAAGCCATCTTCCACTTCGATATATAATCTCCCTCTTTTCCCTTGTGAAATATTGAAGGAAATAAAAACCTGTTCCCATTACGATTCAGTACTTGGCGCTTGGTCGAATAGCTTTTCCTGAACATTTAAACAAATATGTAGAATTTCAAACCATTTTTTCATTATTTACATTGTTTCCTACTCACTGATGTAAAAATCTCGAAAATTGCAAAATAGCGCTTTGTCAATTGATGCATCTACTATGAATCCTGAAGAACTCGTAAAAGTGAGATAATTTTTCCAATTACACCTTTACGCATCGCATGATAGTGAGGCACTGGCATTCTGTCGATATTTCACTAACAGAAGACTTATTTCACACCAGTCACTCATTCCTCAGTTTTACCCAAAAAAAAAAAAAGCGTGCGATCAGAGGAACGTATTGAAGGTGTACTATCAGATGCAAACTCGGCTGGAGTTAGATATTCCAGTAATTGAATAGGGATCGGAGGAGAAAATGAAGAATGCTGCCCAATTACTTGTTTGGACATACCGCAGTATCAAATTCTTTTCTGAAGCTGGTGTATTGTAAATGTAAAACCCTCATGCCCTTAGTTCAACTGTTCTTGTTCGAGAGTGTTTTACTCAGACATGTGCATTAATTGTAGGGAAGTCACATTTTGGGAATCAAATAACAAGATGAAAGTGACATGTTGGAAATGTCTTATTGTTGAACTACCCTCGAATTATACATAACTTTTATGAATCTTTTGAAATTCCTTCTTTCTTATTCTTTTTAGTTTTTCAGTGTAATAGATATCTTTCCTGTTCTGAAAGAAGCAGAGTTTATTATATGAAACCTAAAATATTAAAGCATAAAAGCTCTCCTTAAAACTGATTGTTTCAATGACCTTTTCCATCTGAAGCAGCAATGGGTCTGATCCAACCGAACCGTATCGTTCATGTCCCAATAGTGCACAATGTCAAAGATGGGTTAATTTTTGTGTCTTTTATACACTATAAATTATGAATGAGGTGCAGGACTACCAACATATGCGAGCTAAACCAAGGTTTAAGAAAAATTCAACTTTCGCCTAATTTTCTTATCGTGTCATCGCCCTGTGTCATCGTTTTGATTGACGTTTGCATAGCTAGGAGGTATTAGGCAAATCTTGAATAGGCGAAACTTGAAGCCCCGACAAGTTTCGGTATCTTCTTTAGTGTTTCATAAGAATTGCAATTACAACTGCCCGGTATATGATGTTGGCGGACGAAATTAATGACTTTATTTACCTTTCAACACCCACTTGCTCAAGTCACTTTTCTTAATAGCGTTAGGGCTTTCTCTACGAAGGTACCAATAACTAAAAGTTTTATATATATAAAATGTATGTATTTCTATGTATGTATGTATGCAGTGGGGTAACTAGTTTTACTGCGTCCTGGATCGATCGATCATGGATTTACTCATACCCGACCCTGCCCCGTGCATTTCAGCTGTGTTTTTATATATATGTATATACAATAACAGCAGTGGCGTGTTTAGGGGGGGGGACTTTCCAGGCTTAACCCCCCCCCCGAAATCTTACTTACTATAGTCAAGTATATGAAATATCTTGCAGAATTTTCACATTTTCAGGCAAAGCCCCCCCGAAAGTTAGCAAAGCCCCTCCCGAAACAAAATCGTAAATACGCCACTGAATAACAGTATACAAAGTTATTTTTATTAAGAAACGTCTTTTTCGTAAGTTATCACTACATACTTAATATGAATTATATTCCTTGAAATTAAATTTAAAATGGTTTTAATGTACTTAATACAATTTAATAAAAAATAACGATAATAAAATAAAATAATACAATACATACTTTCCCCGGTTCTTTTTATTTATATTGTTCGTTATAAATAATTTTACCCTGTAAAACATTTTTCTTACGCTGAGTTGAGGAGGAGGGCGTGCGA
This sequence comes from Thermobia domestica, assembly GCF_964235325.1. Taxonomy (NCBI): domain Eukaryota; kingdom Metazoa; phylum Arthropoda; class Insecta; order Zygentoma; family Lepismatidae; genus Thermobia; species Thermobia domestica. Next base: position 208,883,825 of record NC_137466.1, on the reverse strand, counting down.
AAAATTCTTTTATATTGTATGTAAAAAACGTAAATTATATTTAATTATGAATGATCACTTTAGTACATTTTTATTTATTATTTTAATCAGGGTGGCTGAAATGGAAAAAGCGAGTTTTTTTTTTTTTTTTTTACTGCTACGTTTAAACTTTAAAGGTAGAATTATATTATTGCTTATAATTCTTAATATAAGTAGGGAGTACAGGATAGTTTTATAAGTGTTAACTACGTTTCAAACAGGCCAACTTTCGTGTTACTCCCGGGTCGGGGTGGAACTTGCGAAGAGGTGCGGCTCACCGATTGCAATCACTCATTATTAGAGCAACCCACATTATGCTTTATTTTTTGTTTAATTATGCTTTATTTTTTCCAAATTATTCTTTATTATGTTTTATTGTTAATTTCAATCATTGTTTTACATTAATCGTGTATAATGTATAATATTTACTATATATTAAATATTCTAAATATCTTGATCTATTTATTAATATTTTATGCAACCAATTTCTTTCATAGGGGCCGCGGTGGCTCAGTGCTAAAGCGTTCACCTCTGGTGCTTGGGGTCCCGAGTTCGATCCCAACCCCCTCCAAGTGAACTTTGTGGTGGATAAACACCGTTGGCGTGGGTTTTCTCGAGGTTCTCCCATTTTCTCCCACTTCCTTCATTCCACCATTTCACTCATCTCTCATCATCACCGTCTCCTTTAGCCTAACCGGCATAACCGTGGGACGTTAAACGTTGAACTTAAAGATTTCATTTCATTTCATTTCTTTCATATTTAATGAACTTTCTATTTAATGCACTGTAAAGAGATATCTGCTCAAGTCAGTTTTCCTTATCACTTCTGTGCACCTTAGAGGTGCGTATATACAGAAATAGAAAGTAAAAGATGCCATCAAAAAGTACAGAAAGTGCTCAAGTTCAAGAGGTACACATAACAGTACAGTGTGGAGTTCTTGTATACTATTCGTTGTTGGCGGAAAGTTTTCTTCTTCTTTTATTTTATCTTCACATCAAAGAATTACACCGAAAAGAAGTTTACACGAGTAAAAATAAGCTTTTCATTGTTGCATTGTTATGTTCTCAATGATTTTGCGTTGTAAATACTGGTTTTAAAAAATATTAATACAGTATGTTAAACTTGCAGCTAAACAGAATTTTTCAAGAATTGCATTATATATTTTAAATTATGCTTTATGCTTTATTTTCTAAAATTATGCTTTATTATGCTTTTAAAATTAGTTCCTTCTGGGCCCTTAGACAACCACAATCATATGTGTAAATTGCTATTATGCTTTTTATGCTTTTGCGTTGCTCTAATCATTATGCAAAACTTTCACTAGGCAGCTAGCTAGACAAACATTGCAGTGATGATTGTCCGGGTATCGTCCATTGGGAATCCAGAAACGGGGCGCGGGACTCGCGCGCCCCTCCATGAGGAGTAATATATATAAATTAATCCCTAATTAAACTCTTGTTTAAAGGCTGTGGAAAAAAGGTTTTAAAATTTCTCTCAAAAGAAGATTCTGATTGTGTTCTTCACTCATTACAAATAATGTATGTGTTTCCAGTTCATGGTAATCCTGGATTCTCTCGTGTTGAACAACATGGCTTTCCTCAATGCCGCCTCCAGAAAAGCGGAGATAAATACATATTATGAAGCACTGCAGTCCACATTTTTTAATTAGCAAACCAAGTACCGAAAAATGTCATAAGTTTATTTCTCAGACCTGCTCCCTCCTTAAAATTTCCTGAATCCGCCCCCAGTATCGGCTGTTGCCAATTAACTGCTAATAGTCATAGCGTACCTTTTGAAATGTTTTCAAACGTTCTTTGCGTAAGGAACAGTTTTCCGTGTTCTTTTTATTCGCCCTTGAACCCTCGTACTGTGCGCCCTGGAGCAAGACTGATCCACTCGCTCTATTGTAGTTACGCCACTATATGTATGTATGTATGTATGTATGTATGTATGTATGTATGTATGTATGTATGTATGTATGAATTAATATATGTATGTGTGTGTGTGTGTGTGTGTGTGTGTGTGTGTGTGTGTGTGTGTGTGTGTGTGTGTGTGTTTGTTTGTTTACCGAACTTGTTGAATATGCTACAAGCTTAACAAATTTATTAACAGTACTTAAAATAGCATATCGACGGATTCCCTTTTGATCTACGTATACCTCATTGTAAACAATGAAATTCCTAGAAGAGATGGAGGAAAGGTTTTGTATACATAGTGAGTAAAACATCGAAACTAGTGCAAAGCGAAATGACTGCTCGTTAGTCGCTTTGACTTTGAATCGCTGAAATATCTTAATTATTAACAGTTATTCCATACGTACTATTGAATACAATGTAGTGAATATGTATTGCTATTGGTTTAATGAGGGGTAAAAGTGAGGGGAACACAGGGGGACGGCATCCCCTCACCTCCAAAAGTACATATGTGCGGCGTCCCCGCAGTTCCTAAAATTACAATGGGCAAAGATAGGCAGGGGAACGGCGTGATGTCATGCAGCTACCTACCGTCCCACTACCTATTCAGACCCACTTATCCCTGGGTTTAATATTAAACGGTATCTAAAATTTGAACAGATGACATAATGTGACAACATATTTTCATGTAGATCGTAACATAAGCACAACATTCACAACGTGCAGATGTAAGACTTCGACATTCATTTCAATGCAACGAAGTTTTCACTTACTAGAATTATAAATAAAAGTAGTATGTGTCTAACCGTCTTAAGGTATATATGTTAGTATTAGAAGTAAGTGTGTGTCACCATTACAGTAACACAAATAATAAAGTCTGCGAACAATATGCTACTTAACAATCCATTTTCTATATACGAGGGAAGATCAGAAATTAAATTTATTGGGCCGATATTTCTGAAGTTTTGCCTGTTATAGAAGAACGAGGAATGTGTGGTAATTTTAATACATGGAGTTGGCAACTGTGCAGAGTTTCAGCCACTCGCCAGCTATGGCGCTAGTTGTAGGTAAACATAAATGGCGACTCTTTTTCAATACTGGTCTCGCGAAGAAATCCGCTCAATTATTCGATTTCAATGGGTGAAATATGTAACCGCCGGCTGATATTCACTGGCAGCAGGTAGAGCTGTTCGGAGAGACCTAATGTCTCGTCAACATGTCGCAGAATGGTGACGAAAGTTTGCTGCTGATAGAGACAACGTCATCGGCGAGAAGCACAGTGGGGCCGACCACTACGCTGTTGAAGCTGTTTCGCCAGAACATCATCATCCACCACCCTCCCTACAGTCCACATCTGGCTCCAAGCGATTTTCAGCTGTTCCTTTACGTGAAGGAGGACCTCAGAGACCATCGCTTCGCTTCAGGGGAGGAGGTGAAACACTTCATGAGAACGTGGCTGCACACCCAGGGACAGGATTTTTACCAGGAGGGAATCTTCAAACTCATCCTAAGATGCGACGAGTCCCTCAATCTATATGGAAGTTATGTTGAAAAATAACCTAGTGTATGTACTCTCTTTTGGATATATTGGTTGTATGAAAGAATATATAGATGTTTCACTGCAGGCTTTGTAACCTTACTTTCAGAGCACACCTCGGAGTATGTATCTAACCGTCTTTAAATATTATTATTATTATAGTATAATATTAGTAATAGTATAGTAATAGTATAGTATAGCATAGTAATAGTATAGTAATAGTATAGTATTAAAATAGTATTATTATTACGAGTATGTTTGCGACCATTAAAAGATTACAAATAATAGAATCTGTAAATATGCTAGTTAACAACGCATTTTCTACATATATAGCGCTTAGCAGAATAAAAACTACAAATTATTATTGGCCACGAAAGCTATACAAGGGTGTGCAAAACTTAAGGGACAGAAAATAAGGCAACGTAAAATATTGCGTAGTCGGTAGAAATGAATAGTCTAGCATCATGTTGCCAGAGATCTTCTACACGTACACATGAAGCAAAATGTTGTATAGAGTGACTTCAACGTGAACGTAGCGGTGAATTGGCTGTCCCCAACATGAAGCAGATGTATGAAAAGGACAAGACAGTGTATGCCAGTGAGAGAGTTGTTAAAATCCATTGAAATGGTTTAACAACATGGCTCAGAGACAATACTTTGATAACTTCACATTGGGGAAGAATGATCGGGAAACCAGAAAGACAGAGTGTGATGTGTGTGGTAGAAGGGTTTGATATTACCCACTGCATTGTTCCACGTACGTCATTCCGAACCACAGGCAATGCTGTGCAAAGGAGAGGTGGTCGTTGAGGACAAAAAAACTTCAGCAGAGGACGACTGTTACATCGTGCAACAGGCAAGAAGAGAACGACGTGAAACAACCGGTCAAACACAGTTATGATGACTGCTTGGGTGTCCAATCTCACACTGTACAGTGCCACGTTCGATGCATAGGGGTGTCCTCCTTGTCCGACGGCCACTCCGTTGACACTAGTTAATCGGTGGCACTGTTTGCGGAGGTGTCAGGAATACCAGAATTGAATCAAGAAGGCGTGAGATCGCATTATATTCTCAAATGAGAGAATATACAATCTGAGTAGTTATTTGGGACGAAAATACGTAATGATCCCAGGAACATTGTCAACTATGATTGTTTTGGTAGTCGATGTGTTCTTGTCTAGGGACATATAATATTGTATGGGCATACGATCTCAAAACTTTTGGACCCATTACGCTCAGTTGACAACGTTATTGATATACTGCACTCCTTCTACAGATGCCACTTTTCGCAGGTGAAGTTATCGCGGACTTCATCTTTCTGCATGATAATGCACGACCGCACCCAGCATCGCAGTTGGTGGAGCACTTGGAACGACAAGATATCCGGTGAATTGACTAGCCTGCTCGTTTCCATGACTTGAATCTTATCCAGCACGAGTGAGATGCTATTGGAAAGCGTGTTATTGCACTTCCAGATGCATCAATGGCAATTCAGTAGTTGTCAGCAACACTGGTGGAGTTATACAACCCCATAGAACAGCAACTCATTATCAACCTTGTGAGCAACATGGAACTACGTCCCAGCGGATGCATAGCTATTAGTAGTGATCACACACTCTTGTAAGGGCCATAACAATCCTGCAATTTTAGAAGAGGGACTATTAAGAGTATCAGTGACTTTAATATAAGTTATCATTTCTGTATATAAGAGTCATTTTCGTTATTGTAATCAAATGTTTCTTCCTCTTGTTTTTTTGTATCATAGTTTAGCACTACTCTCTATGTGTGGCTGAAGTTTAACTGATCCATACCAATTGGAAGTGACACTAACTAACTTTAAGAGCTATGGAATCCGGAGGTTCAATGCCGCGTTCACAAAATCTTTCCATTGACTTCTATCTTTAGCCAAGTAGATCCAGTTTCTACTTTGTATTCCTAATTCTGCGAGATTCATCTTAATATTGTCCTCCCATCTACGTCTAGGTCTTCCTAATGGTCGTGTTCTGATCAGATTTCCAGTAAAAACTTTAAAAGTGTTCCTATTTTCGACCTTCCCACCTGAGCCTCCTAGACTTGATGACCCTTACAATACTTAGTAAACGGTATAAACTATGCAGTTTTTTTAATCATGAACTTTCCGCCATTCCCCATTCCTGTTACTCTTGGGTTAGAATATTCGTCTTTCAGAAATGCTCTCACTCTACGTTCTTCCCTCAGAGTAAGCGACTATGTTTCCCAGCCATAGGGAACAACATGCTTGGGAGTGACAGAGCATGCAAAAATTACTCTTTGCACTCCAGTGTAGTTTTAGCGATATATATATATATATATATATATATATATATATATATATATATATATATATATATATATTTGTATTTTTTACGATTTTCTCGACAACTTTACATGGGTCTTTTCCTGAAACATGGTATTTTCTTAAGCTCAATGCGATCTATTAAGTGATACATGTATCAATTTTGAATATTATTTAGTTAGACCGAAGTTAATGTTCAAGTCTGGACGATAGATTGAGCTACGATTGTCATTTCATAAATAATGCACACTATGGAAAAATTGCGAAGTTGACGATGAAGTCGAGGTAAACATTTCGTCAGTTGAAGATAAGATATTGAGACAGTAGGACGTGTTCTTGTGCGCTCTCTACTGAACATAGTGCGGCTAGTGTTTGAAATGGATACGGGAGATGATTGGGATAACGTGTCTATTGAAGATCAGAGGTCGTACATAAATATTGAAACTTTACGTGGCAAAAACCACAGAAATTCTTAGTGCCATATGTGAAGGTTGTGGTGAGACAACTGTGGGTCGTACTACAGTTTCTTGTTATGGTACTCGTTTCCGTAGTGGCCCTGTGAGCATAAAGAATGATGCAAAACCAGGAATTCCGAAATCATCAACCGATAAAAGAAGTATGCAACTCGTGGCAGATGCACTTGAACAAGATCACCGTGTGACATGTGAGGAACTTTCTGACATCACAGGGATTTCATCTGCGTCAGAAAATACTGAATTCTGACAAGTGATTTACAGAAGAGAAAAATTTCCGCCCTGTGAGTCCCCCAATTCTTAACTGCTGAACAAAAGCAGACACGGCTGGACAATGCAACGGTGCAGCAGAGATTTCTCACAGCGGTGAGAAATTTCTGCGCCTCATTATTGCTATTGATGATGAGCCGGTGTTGAAACCACAATCCAACGAATGGGGAATCAATCTTCTCCAAGAACAAAAAAGTGTCGACAATCTCATTCAAAGATTAAACAAATGATTACATTTGCTTACGATCGCCAAGGCATTATCTTAACGGACAGAGTTCTATGTAGAAAAAGTGTTACACCAACGTATTATTGTGCATTAGTTCTAAAACTAAGCAGGAAAAAGCACAAAGGCCGACCGCAATTGATCAGACTGAGTCCCCTGATTCTCCACGATAACGTTCACCCCGCAACGCTAATGTTGTGCGTATAAAGCTTCGCAATACGGTTGGGAAATTTTTACTTCGTGCTACCTACACTCCGGACATGAATCCAACAGACTACAACCCGTTCTGAAAGTCGATACAACGTATACGTTGATGTCAGTTTCCATTTCTGAAATAGCCTTCTGCAACCGTTACCCGAACCATTATACAGCTTCAGAAAGATGACGTCCTTGTTGGACTATGGTAGCTAAATGGATGTGAGGATTCCATCATTGCCAAGCAGGGAGATCATATTGCCTGTAAGGAGATTCTGTCCAAACAATAAACATGTAAGTCACAAAAATTAGCATGCATTATTTATGAAATGACATCCTTATAAGACATTAACGATATTATGTCCGTACAGTTGTCTTGCAAGCATACGCGCTCGATCCTAGCCATAGGAACTAAATATATGTTTCTGATTGGTTTGAGTTATCTGCTGGCCCGCTCCGTAGTACACATATTAATCGAAGTTGCCCCACCTAAGTGTGACGTAATGTCACATGGTATTAGCATGGGGGGCTTCTAACCCTGGGGGCAAATGTGCGATAGAACGAGCCTGCGGTGCTTCTAACCCCTTTCGCTCGCTCAGCTGTTTCGTAACGTAAGTAAATCACATTTTCTATCAATAAAGATGTGTGTGCGAAGTGGATTAATTATAACGTGATATTACGTCAAGACAGGATGGTAAAATTTCAATGTAAGGCAAGAAAGCGTATGCTTACCTTTTACCCCTCCTGGTGCCTCCGTCAACTCCCGCCTCTCTAACTCCCTACTAAGTCCTACAACCTCTCGCTTCACGAGGGCCCCTCTTCTTACGCTCTGGTGTTCCTACTATCAATCTCCAAGAGTTCCTACTCTCCTGTTGATTTATAACATCATTGTTTATAAGGGCTATCAGAAATCTCTAGGTAGATGGTGGAGAAAGCACTATTTATGCATTATATATTACGTACAAGGGCAAATGAATATAATTTTCATTTTATTTTAATGACAAAATTGTTACTAAAAATTAAAAAAAAACTTTTCTTGGGCCGGGTTTGAACCCAGCTAAAAGAAATTTTCATTAATAGCCCACTTGCTAGCATACTCGGCTACTAGCACCAATAATATTTGACATTTATTTCTGCTATATGTATCCTACGTGATGAGAAACGGACTTCAACCAATCAGAATCGTGTATTTAGCTCCTATGGCTAGAGTTGAGCGTGAATACAATATACTCTATGCGTCTTCCTAGTGCCATTCTGTAGAACTTAACGAGGAATTATTTTAGTGTCATTTCTGCCTTAATAGATGTCAATTTTGTCTTATATAATTAATTTATTGTTTTGTAAATAGATTTCATTTTCTCGAAAACTTTGTATGAAATGTTATATTTATTCACATGTTTAGTTCAGCCAGTAAGAGGTATTGGTTGGAGTAAACTCTAGTGTGTGGACGTTGGCTTACATTATATCAATAAACGCTAACACACTTGTTCTTCGCTCGAAGAAAAAAAAGGTTTGTGAAACATTATTTGCAATTTGCCATACATCACAACTCGTGATTCTTTCTAATATTTCAATCAAAGTGAAATGTGATACACACAAAACGCGACTGCTAATAAACTTAAATTCAAAACCTTCAACAGTAGATTAGATTGGATATTTTACGAATCCAGTAACGAAAAGCAAAATATTATAGAAATAACACCTTTACTCCCTTAGAATTTTAGAAAACTGATACACCTACCGGTACTCGCTTATTTTTAATAAAATACTTTGAATGGAATATCGTACTGTATGGAGCAGAAACATGGGCAGTACGCAAAAATCATGAAAAACAACTGAAAGCCTTCGAAATGTAGTTGTAGAAAAGAATGGACAGAATTAGCTGAGTCTAGCAGGAAACGAATAAGAGGGTGTTAGAAATGATGGGGTAAAAAAGAACAATTTTAGGTATTATTAAGAAGAGGGAAAGAAACTGTTTGGAATATTGAATGAAAAGGAATTGTATCATGAGAGAGATGTTAGAGGGTACGGTGGCTGGAAACAGAGGGAGGGGGCGAAGGAGACTACAATTGATGAAAGATATGAAAACAGAATAATCGTACGTGAAGACGAAGAAGTTACTGGAACACTGTGGAGCATAGAAGCTCCTCAGTTGCGGCAAATGAACTGTCAATATGGCAGAATTCTTTGATCATGAGGATATTATGAGATGCATTTCCTTAAGTTCAGAAGATCATGAGATAATATATTTCTTGCATACATTTTGTGTCTAGTCATGCCATTTGGATATATTTTGATTAAAGTGCTACATCCGACTGGACGACAGTGTTAAAAAGCAATGAATTTCACTGGTAAGTTGTTTCTGCCATATTCTAGCCGAAATTCATTGGGATCCAAGAATTTCTTGAGATTTTGTGTTCCGGCTGGAAACATGGACAGATGTCTTAAGGAGGTTTTGGTAAACCAAGCTCCAATGATGCCAACCTGAAACGTTATAAAATCCCATCTCGAGAGGCAAAAATTCCCATTTTACTCTTGAACTTCCCACGATATACTAATATTAAAATTTTCAAAAAACTTTGAATGCATAAACAATGAAACTCACGTATATCAGTCACTTCTCTTCAATATATGAGTGAATTATTTAAAAAAAATCTGATCGTCTACGTTTATCAAACAGTTTATAAACAAGTATTTTTCGGATTGAAAGAGACAACTGAAAATGTTGATGCAGATAATTACATTTTGTTATGCGTTTATTACTTCCATCGTGCTTTTTGTGCCATGATCTTCCACTAAGTGTACTGGAACTAAATAAACTTCATTCTTCTGTCCATTTCGTATGGAATGATTTGGAAGTTGGACGCTTCTCGTTTTATTTTCTTCCGTTAATTCTGTTCTTTCATTTCTCTCCTTTTACTATACCAGAGTATAATTGAACATTCCTTGTCGCTTGTTTTTTGAGATTCACAAACCACTGAATAAATCACAAACGTTAACATGCATTTTATACTAACAAAATTTGGCAATTAGCATTAATATTAAATTTACTGAAGACTTATTTGTCCTACTTCACGTCCACAGATAATTTTGTTGGCGTCAATCTAATAGACATGTAAAAATACCATAAATATGGTCAATTATTACCCAAATTCTCTTTATCTCATTTCGAGAATCTCACACGGGTTGGCATCAGTGCTAACATCCTTAATTATCCAAAACGGTTTAGCACTTCCGTCTGTATATTTTACACACAACAACTAAAAAAAAAATTCGAACAATAATTATCCCCTGTTCGAAAATATGATTAGGATGAACTTTACAAAAATAACAAATGAACTAGTAGCGAGAACGCAAGTAAGTTTGTTGAGATCTTTTCGAAATTCAAAACGATCTAATGTTGAATGACAGTTAGTGTTTCTCCTTTTTATAAGATAAAAATTCGGAGTACTTTAGAATGCACAAGTAAAATTAGGTTTGCAATTTGTAACAAAGGCACACTAAATTGCTCTCATGAACATCTTGTGAGTTTGGATGTTACTACTCAAACGGAAAATGTAAAATTTCGGGGAAGAAATGCAAAACCTTTCAAATCGACATTATAAAGAAAAGACAAAACAGAACTATCAGTGTCGTGCCTTGGAAAATCAGCGCCCAGGGCGAGAGTCTAGGACGGTGTCCCCATTCGTATTAGTTAGGTTGCCAGACCAGCCGCGAAGCGTCACCATGGTTGGCGCGAACCATAAGAAAATTTTCAAAAACAATTCCTTGCGTTTCCTTGATTTTGAGCTCTTTTTATTACTTTTTTCCTTCCATTTTATGTACGGGTGGGGCGCTTTCAGCAAGTGTCTAGAGACGCAAAAAGTATAAATCTGAACCTGGTCAAATTAAAATATTAGATTGAAAAATACTGTGTGTTACGAAAGTTAATGTGTTCAAAAGGTTGCGTTATATAAGATAGATAGACCTAAATTAACATTAACTTCCGTAACTGGGATTGGATTTCAATGAGACGTTGCTGATATATTGAGTGCCTTAATACCGCGGTCCAGTTAGGCGATGGGTGTCGTGGTTGCAAAGAGGAGCTAACCCCTTCTCCCATATAGACGTGGCAATGATCATGGAGCTAGAAAGACACAACGAACGCCACTTGCAAGCATTTGTTCCTTCAGAAAAAGTGTTCCGGGAGGACACACGTAGTATTCCGGGGAGGACACTGCTGGTACTTTTCTATTTATTATTAGGGGCCGCGGTGGCTCAGTAGTAGAGCGTTCACCTGTGGTGCTTGGGATCCCGGGTTCGATCCCAGCCCCCGCCAAGTGAACTTTGTGGTGGACAACCACCGTGTGCGTGGGTTTCCTCGGGGTTCTCCCGTTTTCTCCCACTTTCTTCATTCCACCATTTCATTCATTACTCATCATCACCGTCTCCTTTAGCCTAACCGGCATAAGCGTGGGACGTAAAACTCGAAGATTTCATTTCATTTTTTCTATTTATTATTATATTATAGACGTACTATTTTGGCCTCCTCCAGGGGGCAGTGCCCCTCAAGAAACATGTCTGGAAGAAACACTGCTCGCAAGCTTTAGCACAATCGATCACAAACAAAAGCGGACCTAATTGCTGAAACATGAATAGTTTTTGAGACCTAGCATGAAAAATTTAAATTTTTCCGGGTTACGGCCATCGTGACGCACGTGCTTTCTTCACGTTTTTACCATGTCCTCACTTTTTTTTTTCATGTAATGTCAGTCGTGATTCTTATTTGCAATAGTTTGTTTGCATAGACTACCGAATTACTTAGTGGCCTAAGCAATAATTTTTAACACTTTGTCCTCTTGAGATATTACGCCCCCAAAATGGCATGAAAATCACAAACTTCAAATTTCGGACCCCCATAAATGTACAGTGCTAGTAGTTACATAGCTGTGGATATTACTTCAGACTCTTTATATTCAATAATATTCAGCACAAAATTTATGAACCCCCTCCCCCCAACATACAGCCCGTTTAAAAGTGTAATTTTCTGTACTTTTTTCTGGTGATTTCATGTATTGGTTTGCAACCCTGCGTATTTATTTACAAGCAAGAGTATATATTCTTCGTGTACCTCAGTCTCTCCTGCAAACATTCGTTTTTGTTTGGTGTTCGTCTGATTCGTACGTCCTGACCAACTGTAGTTTTCATACACGCTTGCAAATGCAAAAATTGGCACTGCACCGGCAACAAGGATAGCCGCCATTTAGGAGCACTTGTAGATACGACAAGGTGAATAGTGTTATTGACCTTCTCATCAGGCCCGTGTTGTCCCACCGGGATATGTCCCTGTGCGCCTTTCGAAACATCACATTATAAACAAAGGTAGAAGTATATACAGGGTGTTTCAGATAAAACGTCCAGTGCTTATAAATCCGAAACGGCTGAGAATAAAAAGATGAAACAAAAACTGAGATAGGAAAATGTCTCCTATCTCAGGGGACGTTTTATCTTATATATGACCCATATTTTGGGGCCATTTAAAAACGGTGGCCCAAATCGAAAATTGTTTCCTACAAAAGTTGTTTCGTTTTTCAAGTACTATTGAATGAGGTATGATTCAATACATGTTCCTATTTGAAGATTTGAAGTTGGCCCCTGGGCCCCCTTGAAGGAGGGCCTTGGGGGTCTCCACAACAACACCATGTGATGTGCCCTATCACATTTTCCTATCTCAGTTTTTGTTTCATCTTTTTGTTCTCAGACGTTTCGGATTTATAAGCACTGGACGTTTTATCAGAAACACCCTATATATATATATATATATATATATATATATATATATATATATATATATATATATATATATATATATATATATATATATATATATATATATATATATATATATATATACTATATGCTCTAGCTATCTTAAAATATTAAAATAATAGCAACACTTAACTAGAACTCAATGTTTTACAGATAGTCAATCAGTAATACCATTCTCAAGGTCGGTCTTGGGAGGTGCAGAGTCCGATTGGGAATAATATTGGTTGGTCCCGGTTTCTAGCCAACCTCCACCAGGGACTGAAGTATCAAAAATAAATAAATAAAAGTCTATTATACTCTACCGTGGAGCCCACTTAGGAACACAGTCCAACTGGCTTAAGGTTGGGCTTGGATGTATTACTAGTGCTTCTCAGCAGAAGCTCTGTAAACTAAAGAACATAAAATCGAATTGTCCTCCATTAGAAGGTAAGAATAACAGAAAGCAAAACTCATTGATGGGAGGTGATTACACTGTATATTTGCTCAACTCGTCATTACTTGCGCTGATCAAAGCGAAGAACCAAACAAATAAATAAACAAACGTATGTATAAACTATTTCAAACAAATAATACTTGATTATAGGGCAAGTTACTTACAGCACAAAAGTCACTAGATTCGTAAGAAAGTCACCAAAATCATAATTTAAAAATTACCAATCAGAAAAATGAATTTCTACCTTAAAGGTCGAATCCCCCAGATTTAGCGACTTTCCCCCCAAATTGGCAACACTGCATGATGTTGTCCACCTTAAACATACTTGGCCGGGCATCGAACCAGGGACCCCATGCACTAGAGGTAAAGGCTTTACCACTGAGCCACTATACCTCCAGGATATGTTTGTTAGAGATATAGAATTATGTAGGGATTTCAAGTATTAGCGTCTTTGAAAATATCGTTTCTTAAGAGGAAAATCGGGACAGTTGCTGTAACATTTAAATTTATGTTTCTTTATTCAGAAAATGTCGAAAGTGAGGATTTTTACTTGAGTTAACTCTTAATTATAAATTACGAAATACACGATTTTAATGCCTAAAAGGGAAAGGAGGACATTTTTTTAATATCAAAATTTTCTTTTCTTTGTAGTCGCTATTTCAACTTTAAATTAAAACTTTAACGAATTTGTATTTCTGAGTTTTCGAAAATTACATTTCTAAAGCCAAAAAAAGTTATATTTCTACAATATTCAAAATTCTGGTTTTGTATTTATCAAACCTTGCTCTTCCGTGCGAAGAACTGACACTTCTACTAGTAATAGTATAGTTCATTGTTCAATATTCGCAATACTAATGGTTTCTATATACATAACAGGTTGGCATTTACTGTTTTGAGTCAAGTGGATAAGTTGAGTTTGTATTTGAATGGTGAATAGGAATACAAGTCAGCATGCGCGCCGCCTACGTGGGTGCTCCGGGGCTCCAGCACCCACACAAATAATCTTGTAGGTGCGCCGCACCCACAAGATTTTTAGTTTCATAGAAATAAAATAAAATAAATCTTTCTCACTTGCCATTATCAAAAAATAATAATAATGAGGAATTAAAACATTGAGATGGAAGTTAAAATTTCTAACCTCTAAAACATAATTGTTTGTTCCAAATGTATTTTTTGCAAAGCCAAGCAAGCAACACACCTCCCCTTCCTTATCTCTCTCTCTCTCTCTCTCTCTGTTCTAGTCAAAGGTAGTTCTCACACGCAAAAAAGGAACTTTATTGTGAACAAAATTGAACACAGTCCTTTATGACAGTCTTCATAAAAGATTTTAACTGAAACGTAATCAATCAAAAATATCGAGCCTTCCCTGAAAACATATAACCTGTCCCGCCATTGATATTGTGTCGTACCTTATAAAATAATAATATTGAATCTTATACATGCTAACTTGATAATACTCTTTGAATAATATTTTAAGAAAGAATATAAGAATATTTAAGTATATGAATATCGATATGAGAATACATTGATTTGTAATGAAGAGGGTTAAGGTTTGTTATTTAACAGTTTATTAGGTTCGTTATCTGAATTTAATTAATAATAAAATCAGTGGATTTTGTGTATAGCTTTCATAAGGCACAGTTAAAGGGAACATTCATTCTTTGCATTAGATATAGGCTAATTAGCTTATACAGCAGCAATCTATGAATATTTCTTATAAGATATTCAAATAAGAAACACAACAATGATAGTTTTATCTTTACATTTGATGGGAGCCATTATAAATGAAACAATCTAAACTAATCTAAGATTGAACTAAAACAAATCTGAGACAATTCTAACTAATCTAACAATTTTAACTAATCTAACAATTCGAACTAGTCTAACAATTCTAACTAACCTAACTAATCTAACAATTCTAACTAATCTAACAATTCGAACTAGTCTAACAATTCTAACTAACCTAACTAATCTAACAATTCTAATCTAACTAATCTTACAATTCTAACTAATCTAACTAATCGGTAATATAAGTGATGTATCCATAATGTACAATTGATTATAATGCCTGTATAAGGAAACTTGATCAACAATCATGAGTAGCGATTGTCATTATAACAAAGATAAAAAGGAGGGTAGAAGGATAACTTACTGGCCAGGAGAGTGTTCTGCCATTGTAGAAGCCTTCGACGTAGAATTCTAGATCAGAAGCCAATCTGAATTCCAAATTTAATTCATGACTTATTATTGCAAGTGAGGCTTTATATACATTTTGGCAAGACAGTTTTCCTTCCACCAGAAGTTGTTTGTGTTCTGTTACAGAGCTGATGTAAACCTCTGACGTGTTGCAAAGAATGTTGCTATTGCTTTTTCAACTTTTATAAAATGTGACATTTAAAAAAAAAAATTTACTCAAATATATCACGCAAAATATGATTAAACAACACAATATGCAATATATAAATTTTGTGAAGTCGGCGCCGTTGCAAATCAGTTTTTACTTGCTTATTTGAAGCAATAATACTTCATCTAGATATAATACAAGGTTTGTTATATATACACAGGTAGTAGACATTGAAACTGAAACACTAGCGCAAATAGCATAGGATTTTCGCCGGGCTCATCAGAGCCATCTGGTAGTTTATACCGTATTTTTGGGCAATGAGTCATGTTTGCGGGGCCTTGGTAGTCACTCTATTCACAGAAGTGAATATACACCTCACAGAATTTGTGCACATGAAACGGGTCGGTCGATACGTGCATAAGGCCAACATCCATGGTAGGATTGCTATATCGAAGCATTTCATCAGTAGCTCACTTGCCGCAAAAGGGGTTAAGTGGTACGAGAAGCATAATACCTGGATGTTGGATGACCTAAAACGTGTCATATTCTCGAATGAGTCCAGTTACACTGTTCTCCAAACAACAGAACAAGGTTTATGCAGTTTACTGAGCAAATAATTCATATAACAACAAGGTAACATGTTTTTCTGTCTCTAGATAGGAACCTTCAAGTACACTGATTAACAATATTAGATAACAACCTGATGAATTGCACAGTATTCAACGTTTCGATAATTGACGACAGTGTTACCATCATCAGGGTATTTCCGAGAAAACGTAACAAAAGCATTTCTGAAATATGCACTTTCACGAAAGATTGAATGCGATTGGTGAATATGATTGTCCAGTCAGCTGTTCGTTTGTGGCCTTATTCTGATTGGTCAATAGGTGTGTATATGTAGGCTACTTCTAATTGATTGATAGCTGTTGTTTAATTTCATTGAGGGAAAGTTATGTTTGTGTTCAGATGTTTCTGTTAAGATTGATAACATTGGTTAACCTCACAGAAACAACAGTCAAGCAAACCTGCGAGCTATCACCTGAGCTCATTCGTGGCTAAGCGGTTTGCGTACACGCCTTTGGCTTCAGAGACCCGGGTTCGATTCCCGGCGGGAGCTCATGTGGTTCGGCTTCCTCGTTAATCAGTAGGTCAACGTCTTATATAGTCTCGCTGCTGAAAGAGATGTTCAACTCAAAATCAACTCAACTCCGAGCTATCACTATAACTCAAGGTGATATATTCATACACAATGCTAGAGCCATAAAGAATACTCACAAATAAAAAAGAACACAAAACTAAATACAAAGAGGGGCACACACACACACACACACAAAATAAACGCAACCATAAATAAACAATACAAAAATCTACCAAACCCAATATCGCACACGGCGATAATATTACACAACAAAAGACTACACCTGCTGGCATATACACAAACAGAAAAGCACCACAGCGAGCTATCAGAACACAAAAGCAGTAAAATGAAAAGCAGAACAAAGGAGTAAAAAATCACCGGAAGGTACGACGAACAATGTTGCTAAATCAAAAACAATTACCTTGCCTCCAAATCTACCTAACCTACATAATTGCAAAAACCGATATACACTCCGTTCAGAAACTAAAGGAGATACCAAAAGCAAATTCTATCACTAAGCGGAGTAGCGTTGGGTACTGGAAAATCTTTCATTCCAGTTCAGTTTATTTCTGTTATCCTTTATCCTGATGAATGGAACAATGCTGACAGTTCTGGTAACGTTGAGCAGAGTCCAATTCACCTCGTTTATATCCCGCAAACGATTATTCGTCCCAACACCAGGAGAAATTCAGTTCTTATTTCAGTATTAGGAAGCTAATTACATTAAGAGCCTTCATCCCGGCAATATTAAAATATCGCTAATTTTACAGTAATTATGTGATATCTTCAAATAGATAAAAGATAATCGAAATGTGGAACAAGAGCGCCATAGACAATATTATTTAACATGAGAAACCGTTATCACGACTCACTTATCTGCTTTCGATTTCGAGCCATTTTGAAAATCGGCATTTATTTTCGCGTTTCTAAACGGCTGAAAACGGAAAGCCACTAGGTGACTTGTGGTAACGGTACCTCACGCAAAATAATATTGTCTAGGGCGCTCTTGTTCCATATTTCAATTATATTTTATCTATTTGAAGATATCACATAATTACTGTAAAATTAGCGGTATTTTAATTTCGCCGGGATGAAGACTCTTAAAAATTAACTACAAAACCCTTACCATCATCTGGAATCACTGTTGATTTTATCTTCTCCATGCACTCCTGTTCCTTCACACGTAGAGTTCTTATCTGAGCCATCATCGTGTCTTGCAGAATAGATCGGGAAACTCAACCTTAAAAAGAAAGAACATTTATTGAGATTAAGAAATGCAAGGAGTACATACCGCTGCGTGTTTAATATATTTGAAGCAAGTTTAACTAAATGCCAATGGTGATTACTTATTAAAAGTAGATGTCAAATATCCAGACTCATGATCAAAGGTATAGAACGGGCAATTTAGGTACTATCCCAGAACCATACTGACCAGGCGGGAAACCGGGAAATTTCCCGGTGGACCCTGGACGGTGAATTTTTAGTGGGCCCTCATCCTCGTATCGTAAATAGCGGTATATGTACAAAAAGGCACACGTCACGCACTCCTCACATACGGGAGTAAGGGAACGAATTACGATAACATGTCTAGTATCGCCAACACAGTCAGCTAGTCCTAGACCAGCGTTAGTTACCCATGGTATTGCGGAAACAGCCTTTCACATTGTTCGTAATTCAACACTTGAAAGATTCCTGAATTCCCACTCCGCTTTGTATTTTTGCTAATATTGAAGTAATCTCAAATGATGCCATAACTTGAAATTAAAACATTTTACAGTACTGTTGTTTTCCGTATACAGTAGAAAATATACAGGGCCTGATTAAGATCATTGGGGGCACTGGAGAGGGAAAATACAAGGGGACCCATCATCTCTCAATATGTTTAAAAAGGTCCATGAATTATATAGGAGTGACTCATGTTATGTTTTTTAAACTTTTATGGTGAAAATATTTTCAGTGATTTTTTTAAAATTTTTACTGCCTCCTTGGTTACTGTTAATACAGGACAATGGAGAAGTGTTCCATTTGTATAAATTAATAATTACTTTCTGATGCTTCATATATGTTCGTATATGCACCAGGTGTGCGTATGAGGGTTCTTGGCACAGGTGCGCCATTGTTATTTTAGGAGGAAATGTGAAGTAATGGAGCTTATGTAGATGATTGTATAGTTGCAAAAGAAGAATGAGGAATTGGGCATTACTTCAGGTCATTCAGTGTCAGGGGAGAAATTACTGCATAAAAAAGTTTTAAGTCTGCATTTTAAGGCTTTACCATACTTGATCCGATTGCCAATCCCAGACTCCCTTTTATTGTCAGGGGAGATGGCAGTACGTGGGCCTCGTGGAAAGTACCTTTGTGGTGAGCCTTTGGGTTGCAGCACGGCCCTGTACTATCATACGTATATGTTGGGTGATTGAAACAGTACTAAGTACTGAAACTGTTATAGTTGAGTTGATTTTAGTTTAGCGCCCCTTTCAGCAGCGAGACTATATGAAACCTGGACCTACTGATTAACGTGGAATCCGAACCACATGAGCTCCCGCCGGGAATCGAAACCGGGTCTCCCACGCCAAAGACGCGTACGCTAACCGCTTAGCCACAAGGGAGCTCTGAAACTATTCATAATCTGTAATATTGATTATTATTTATTAGAAAAGTATGTGCATCCCTTTTTCTTACATAAGAAAACAGGTTAAATCATAACATGTGTACGTGTTATTAACCACCTTCTTCAAACGACCATATTGATACTTTTCTGAAGGAAGTCAATTTGGTTGTCGGTAATAACTTCATGATTCTGTGCTCCAATTCTTCCACTGTAAAAGATATGGACTTGTACATATTCTCTTCACTGTCTCCCTACAAGAAAAAAAATACATAGGGTGAGATCTGGAGTTCTTTCTGGCCATTTGTGAGATCCACGCCGTCTAAGCCAACGTCCAGGAAACTTCTGGTTTAACCACTTGCGAACAATTACTGCAAAGTGAGGTTGTGCATCACTTTGAAAGAAAAGGAGACCAACTATGTTTTCCAGTTCTGATACTGTAGGTCACACGTAATCTTGAAGCATCTGAAAGTAGGGCGACGGTATTTATAGTATCACGCAGATGATATAAGTCATGGAGTCTTGTCCCCGTCACTCCACACTACATGGTCACTTTAAGACGAGTTTGCATCCTCTCAACAGTAATTAGGGGATCATTGTCAGATGGTGTTTAGTAATGGCATTTAAGGCAATTGTCAGACACCCCCCCCCAATATGGAAAACGGCCTCGTCACTCCGCAAGGTACTTGCAAATAGTTGAGGCCACTCTTCGTGCCAAGGCAGCATTAATTCCCCGAGTTCCATCCTTCGGTCAGTCTTCGAATTTCAACTCTTGTTCACAATGGGTTTCCATGGTCATAAATATATTGAATCCTTTATGCAAAACCACTCTATTCCACACCTTGATAAGCCATTTCCACGAGCTTCTGGTATCTTGATATTTACGGGCTGCGTAGGTCAGTGGCCACTTCTTACGTCTTTTATAGAGCTTGTGGTCATTAGCGTTGTGTGAAATTTCTTAACTGTTTCTGGACGAATTGTAGCATTCATCCTATTTACTTTACGCCACAATCTCTGGACTGAAATGATCGGTTTCCATACTTCATAACGCAAACGATCTGAGTGAGCTCGCTTATAAACAGATACGTGTATGTTTGCATTATATATGTTACTTCCAGCAGTAAACGATTGAACAAAGTGAAGTCGGGTGTGTGTAATCTTAATAAATACTTTATATCTTACTGTGTCCAAAATGAAATCGGTAATATTATAGTTTTTATAGAGTATTAAAAATAAATGCAGTAGTTATTTTTGACCCACCCGGTATATAATGATTGTTTATTGGTACATTCCCTACAACTTAAGATTCTATCTTCATGCATTGTGATCATCCATATTTCAATAAGGTAGTACACTGAATAATAATAATAATAATAATAATAATAATAATAATAATAATAATAATAATAATAATAATAATAATAATAATAATAATAATAATAATAATAATAATGTTTGCGTGTATGTATGGTGAACTATTATTGATTTCGTCTCCTAAACAAAGATTTTTGTTTCCATTTTGAATAAAAAAAAAAAGTCTGCTGGGTCCCTGGGAAAGTAATGAATCCGCACTATGCTAATATTTCTGATCAATCTGACACAAAACGAAGAAAAAACTCTCTCAAAGTTTGGATTGGCAATAATTTTTCATCTTTTTTTTATTTGCATCGCGTTGATTGGTTCACGCTCAACAAGTGTTCTATGTGTGAAAGAACTGTACTTTGTTTCAAGGCAAATACAGCGAGAATTTCAATGCATATCAAATTGTAGCTCCATGTTGTCTATAATACGGTCAATAGCGAAGAAGGATGCTAAAACGGAGCTCTCCCTTTCTCTCTTTCTATATATATTGCATCACTGTAAAACGGCTGAATCTTTAGAAACAAACTCTTGAATATAATTAGTATTAGTCTATAAACTTCGAGTAAATTACAATAATAATTCCGTACGAGCTTTTACAAGAAATACCTGGGTGTAACAGGGCTATACAATCTTAAAATATCTTCAAGTGAACTAGTTTATACAGGGTATACATTACAGATCACTGGAAAGCAGCATGTGTGCTTTTCAGAATATTTTCTGCTCGAGCTCGTCTGCCCTGACTCTGAGCTCTCTGTCAACAAAAATTAATACATCTACAGAAAATCACAGCATAAAAATATGCTTACAAACTTTATCAAGAAGGCTTGTGGAGTTTCAAATGATTTTGTAAGTGCAATTTCATTTCCATCTGAAGACGAGCGGACAACAGAAGGTAACGCCTTCTCTTGGGCTATAAGCGTTCATTTATTTGTAGTTTCATTTGGAGATAGGTAACAGGATTTATTTATTGATTGATGTGGTTTGCTGAGTACGAAATAAAAATACAAGATACAAAAATACCCACAACAATACAAAATAAAACAAGAAAAATGCATCTTATATGACAAGCAATTTGAAGTGCTAAAGTGCTGAAAAGTTTTCCTGAATCAGTTCCAAGATTGGAGGGGACATGTCCTCAGGATTTGCGCCAGTGTTCAAAGGATGAGTTATCATCAGGAAACGTCTTCGGTGTTGAAGCTGCAAAATGGTGTGATATTGTATAGCCTCAGGCCTTGAAGAGGATGTACTAGTTATGCCTTGAAGAGGTGCTGAATGTTGGATTGTACTTGCTGATGTTGTTGTCCTTTCTGCTTAAATTTGTTGCATTCTCGAATATCTGGAATAATGAGCAGGATGAGACCCTTTAGAGTTTTTCCGTTGTCTCTATTGTATTCGGTAGCCTTGTAAAACCACATCAAGACTTTCAGATCAACTGCTGCATCACCGAAATCCCAGCATGAATTGAGCAGCTTTCAATTGAATTGGAGAAGAAAATTTTCAATACAATAACTCATACATTGTAAAGCAATAAGTTTACAAAACAAGTTTTCCCAGGTATCTGCGTATGCATTTTCGAAACTAAACTACCAACATATTGTTCTATCGTCCGATCCTAACCCATTGCATCTAATGATTCAATTTAACTAGAAGTGGCGGTTACAGTTGTATTTCCCGAGTCATTCAATTCTTTTGCACACTTTGTGAAAATATTGAATAAAGAAATTATTCGATGCATATTAATAAGATAAATAAAGAAATGAGTTTAGTTTGTTGTGTGAGCGAAGATTTAAACGTAATTTTATTACGTCAAACATACTCCTTTCCATTAAAAAAAATTAAATCTTTGAATTTTACGTCCCACGGTTATGCCGGCTAGGCTAAAGGAGACGGTGATGATGAGTAATGAATGAAATGGTGGAATGAAGAAAGTGGCAGGAAACGGGAGAACCCCGAGGAAACCCACGCACACGGTGCTTGTCAACCACAAGGCTCACTTGGCTGGCCCGAGACCCCAAGCACCAGAGGTGAACGCTCTACCACTGAGCCAGCGCGGCCCCTCCTTTCTATTTAAAGTATTATGAGGTATCCAATATAGTGGAATCCAAGATGGCTGTCATGATATCCACACCCACATTCAGTACAGTTTTGGCACAAATACATACTTGCAACATTTACTTTTCCTCGGTCCACACGTATCATTATTATTGGACTGTTGTAATACTTTTGATTAACCTTGTGGATAGATCAATATTTATGTTCTTTCAATACAATTAAATCAGATACTGTTCACAGAATCATTTTCATCTAATAATATTTTTATACTTTTCCGGCTTTTCAGGCTATATCTCAGGCTTTTTGGCCTGGGGATCTTGATGGTCGGGTGGTGGGTCGTTTTGAATCAGACCTTTTTGTAGCGGAGCCCTTTCGACTCAGAACCTTTTCCTTATGGCTTACGTGACCCTGCTTCTTTTCAAGAGAAGCCATTTTGATGCGGGGCTGTTTTGACTTGGACCTTTCTGTGTTGGCCCTTTTGTCCAGACCACTATGACGTGAAACCATTTGATACAGTTTCAGCTCCGGAAGCAGTGTTACCAACAACCTCTGAAGAAAATAGTCTAGATGACTTTCAGAAAGAAGTTTTTTACGCAAAAAATGGCTAGATTTTGAACTGCTAACCTATAACCCACATTGTAGATTTTAAACCCCCTTTTTACGTGTAGAATTATAAGTGAGTTATAGTAAAATTTGAAATGTTGAATTTTATTTACTGAAGACTAACAAGCAACAAACATAACTTTAAATTACAATAAAATTCACCAACAACTCATTTGATCTGTGAAAGTCAACAGCCATATTAACACTTGTACTGAAATAAGTCATCATTGATAACGTTGCAGCTAGACGAGACGCTGGAACTGGATGCACCATCGTCGGATTATGGATTGGTTGTGTTTCTCCCAATTTTCAGTAGTACTTCCTTCAGCAGGTGATACTCCTTACCAGTGGCGAATTCAGGGGGGGCGATCGGGGGGGGGGAGTAGCTCTAAGTATAAGTATTACAACCCACCGCCCTCCCCAGAAGTGCATCCTGGATTCGCCCCTGCTCCTTATAAATACTTCTTATTTCTCCGTACAACCACATGAATCATCATTAGTGCATTGAGAGTTTTTCGAGCTCATTCGATTTGTTTAATAAACAAAAAACAATCTCTGTGCCTTGAAGAACCGAACAGTTTACTAAATTTATATTAGAAAACTTTCGTTCTTGCAATTAAATGCGAAAATTAAAATTATTAAAAAGTAGCAAAGGGGGCGTTACGAGAGCAAAATTAATAAGCAAGGGCGCCCATCAGGAGGGGAAAGGTGGGGCACTCGCCCCCCTTTACAGGAAATTGTACTTCGGAAGATCGAAAACCCAATAGATTTTTTTTAGAATAGTTACCGCAAAATTTGAGACTACATTTGAAATGTCACTTATACTTGCTTCCCCTTGGAAACCACAACATGGGCGCCCTTGTCAATAAGTATTGTTAAGTAGTTGTAAATTAGTGGGTGGAGAGAGAAGAGAAGAGTAAGAAACAAATGTTTGTTGCGTAATAAAACACCCACTGTCTAGAGAAATCAATTAATACGATAATATATAATGACAAATAGGCTAATTAAAAAAATACTTTATTTTCAAAGAAAAGTACTTTTAGGATAAATTTAACGGGTAATAAAAAACACAAAAATGACAAAAGAGTTTCATAAAATAAACTATATTTAAGGCTTAAATAAACTATATTTAAGTACTTCATAACAGAGGCTGCAAATTAAAAGGGAAAACAGTTATCATCTTCGGTATGCATTGTAAGGAAACCAAATGCGCCTGGGTTTCAAAGTGACCAATAAACCAAAACTGTATTATGGCCATATATGGAAAAATATATAAAACGAGGAACAAATCAATCATCTCCGAGTTCGTGTGTAAACAGTACGTTATAATAAAATATTAAAATATAAATTATTGTCGCTTATTCCCGCTTATTTCACAACCGAAGGAGGATAATGGACTGTAAGAAGAATATAAGATCTACGTCTTCTGTCTATCTAGCAACATTTTCCGGTATAGATAAAATTATGAATTTTTCACATAAAATTCGTAGCGTTATGCGGTGCACCGTCACAGAATGAGTGTTCAACAGAATTTTTAGAGTCTAACACAGTATGAGTAACGTGAGATGGAGGAAAAGTCTTACTGTGACACCTTTGAAAATGTGACAAGTATTTGTTATCTAAATGGTGCTGAATTGGGTATAATTATACCAACTTTTTCACAAAAGGGGCTGAAAATACCAGCGGGGTACCAACGGGCCAATGAATGACAAAAAGGGCTGAATTTGGTACAATTGTACCAAGAGTGGCAACACTGTTTGGAAGACTAAATTCCATCTGCTCCCTTATTCACATATTGAATCTACACCTGCAATTGTGGATAACTGTTTACCACATAAAGGTAAATGCATTTTGACTTCAGATTCGGTTTTCTGCTAAAATTCTAGGCTATGGTCATGTATCACATGACCCACGTAGCGTTTGTAATGAAAAAGTTAATTTCAAGATGGCGGCACCAAGATGGCGGCCGTCCGCATAATTTACGTCAGAAAGTGTCCCCCTAACCCTCAAGTTCATCTACCACATCAAATTCGCTGAAAGTACATCCATTTGGATTTTAATAGGGGTGGTAAGGGACTTTTGAGACACCCTGTAGAATTAAAGGACATTGCTACTATCTTATTACTCTATGTTAAAGAACATGCTGGTCCAATAGGGATGCATAAATTTGATATCATAAATCTGTTGTAGTTCTCTAATATAAAGCAGAACTCGCTCTTCTAAATTGGAAGATAAATTACTTGTTCAGAAACTCGGAAACCGTAAATCCTTAAACAACTAGCTGATAGTTTTTAAATCAATTGATATGTGTAAAGCTGATTGTGTTGAAAGTTGTTTATTAGTAACGTTTTAATGAAAGCAAAGATTCTAAAAAGCATTCCACATGCCCTGCCCTCTTTGTACAACAATTTTAAGTTGTTAGGTTCTAAGAACTTAGGAACGAGTTTCTAGTTCAGAGACTAAATTAATTGATTTTTGTTAATTATTACTTTTACCGTATGTTGTAAATAAAAAATCTCTCTCTCTGTTTCTCCCTAGCTAGCTATCTACATTTATTAGCTCGTTATTTTCACAATAACTCTTTAATTAGTGTTATTTTGAACACTCTAAAAAATAAAGAAAGTAAAAATGTGATTATCAATGGTATTTTGTTAAAATACTCTTTATATTACTGTGAATACCAACAGGAATGTGCTACTCATTCAGTTGTATTTGCTAGAGCAATTCTCTTCAGGCACGTAGCCAGGATTTCTTAATAGGGGGGCGTGGCAAAATACTGTGGTTTTCACACCAGGGGCTCGATCATTCTAAACTACTTGACTTGCAACATATATTGGTTCGTTTGGCCACGATTTCGTAATGGGAGGGCGTGACATGAAATACTGTGGTTACACACCAGGGGCTCGATCAATCCAAACTATTTTACTGGCAACATACCCATACTGGTTTGTTAGGACAATAAAATGAGGATATGTTAGTAAGTATTTCAATAACAAACTGTGAAGAATCTCGAGTACAAGAATATAAAAAAGTATTGAAAAGGGTGTAGTTTTCCAAGGGCATTCGAACTCTCAGTCAGTTCTCTTGTCTTCTTATGTTTCTTATCTTCGTTTAATGCCGTCAAGGATATAGTCTATCAGATTCAGCAAAATTTAACATCACTAAAAGGGAATAGCTGCAACATACTTTAAATTGTTCCGTATAGTGCCAACAGTGAAAAAAGGCATGTTGCCCACTCTGGAAGAGTAGCTTTCTTAAAATGGCGGCCAAAAACAAAATGGTGGCGTAAATTCTTAAAACCGCCATAAGTCTCTCAAATAATACCCATTTTATTAACTTTTTGTTTCTATTCCATGGTTTTGTGGATCAAGGTATCTATCAGTGCAATGTAAAACATGGTTCAAATATGTTTTATGGTCATTATATAATAATTTAAAAGTGGAAACTAAAATTTGGTGTTATATAAACTCATTTCGACAATTAAATTCCATGATATTAACAGATTTTTCTCCCGAGATTCAAGATGGAAGCAGGAGGGAGGTGCATTATCTGTTTAGCATCTGCATTTGACCTCACTGAACGAAAGGATGTGAAGGCTGCCTGGGATAGACTGAAATATGTTGCAAAAACCAGAGGAAATCATCATATGTACCAGTGTGATTACTGTACCAGTTGCAGATATTAGATAACACCGAAAATGTTACCAGGACTTTACACATAAACAAAAGATTCAGAAAATGTTAGGAAAAATATTCAATCACAAGATGTGGGACCACGTCGCAAGACAAGTAGGACATGTGTATCATCAAATATTCTGCCAAAGGATGTATTGTGTAAGAGAACAAAGTATGTGAAAGGAGCAAAAGCACGTGAATCACTCTTTGACAATTGTGAGCTGGGAGTAGACAACAGTTCGCTCAATAGGAAATCAACATCTGAGTTTAAAGACTGAACAAGCAGAATTGGCTATGAAAATATTAGGTATTACTATTAAAGACTTAGTGTCAAGCGAAGCTAAGTATCATTTTACTTGTTACAGAAATTTTGTTAGGATAACACACAAACAGAATGACGCAAAGCCAAGCAGTGACAGTTTGGAAATGAACTGTGGAAATGTTGAATTTGTTAAAGTTTCAAAGTTAGGAGAAGACCTAGTAAAGAATCCTCGAGCTATTTCTTTTCAACGATTTATCAAAGTTATGGGACAAGAAATTTAAAACTTAGGAGAAGAAATAACTTTTTCGAGAAAAAGTAATCTTATGAGGCAAATTTCATTGCACAACAAAAACTTAGTATTAGTTAGTACTGAACATTGAAAAACATTAGTGTACCCAGTTTTGTTACGCACTGAGAAATTAGTTATAGAAAATGATAAACTGCAACAGGAAATCCAGAATTTACGTAACATTCAAGCAGAAGATACAACAATGGATCTTGCAGCTCTAACTCTAAGAAAAGACATTTCAAATGTTAGTAAGAGGCTACCATGCCCACCAACAGAAGACGACTTGCATCCTGAATGCATTTCTCCGTATGTACCTCCAAGATTAGATACATTTGTTACATTTATGCTTAGGACACATCTGATTCCGATAAATGCAGTGCAGTGCGGTTTAAAGTACTTTTTGGCCCAGGACTTCGTGCATAATGTTCCTCAAGGTGAAATTAAACCCCCTAAAAGTGTTTTACTCCCATCTGCAGTAAAAGCTCTGTGTAACAACACAGAAGTTATGCGGCTCCTGAATAGACAATGTCATGGTATCAGCTATGAAATCATTAAATAACTAGAAACAGAATATGCACTAAATGTTATATCTAAACATAAACAAGGACATGTGGTACTTCCTGATAAATTTCTAGTGTCAATGAATACAGAGAGAGAGGTGTTATCCTACTAATTTCAGATATCACTGACAATTTAGAACAAACATTAACAAGTGGTGGCACATCACATCGTATAAATTCAATAATTGCTATGCTACAAACTGGCGAATCACTGTTGAAGGCAAAAAAACAGACTTGTCTTCAAGAACCTGGAATTTCATTTACAACTGCCACAGAAACTAAACAACCATCTAATACTCCAATCGAACCCATCAAAAACGGTCAAAGAAATCATTATCTGAAGATTTGACGACGAGGAAAATGCCAGAATACTACAATGGCTTCCACTAGGTAAATTGACACACATTCTAAATTTATGGAATTCTACTAGCTACAAAGTAGTTTCAACTCTGTAGAGGGCACAGTACATGTTGTGGATTATCACCCGTTGCCTGAAGACTAATCCAAGTCTTCTGGCACCAGGCTGGACAGGGTTTTTCATCACACTACGGGATCGGGTGGTTGTCATAAAAGCAGAAATTGGTCATCTAGATACTGTTTATTTGCCAGCCATTGACATAAGAACATGTTTTGGGTACAGTATGAGCAGTAAAAGACTAAATGAAGTTATCCGCTGTGGTTTGTGTTTCCGATCAAGCATTTTATACTAAAGCATGTGAGGTGTACTGGAAGCACAAGGACTAGTTCAGGAGCATAGTGCTGATGATGAGAGGATTCCACCTACTGATGATGCTGTTATTTATAATTGGTTATAGGTTTGAAGCTGCTGGTTTAAAAGACCTAATTGTCAACAGTGGAATTGTAGTGGAAGGGTCAGTTGACAATGCAATGAGTGGGAAAAACTACAATCGAGCTATTCGAATGAATAAAGCAGTTCATGAGGCATTAGGTTCCTAACTGATACAGGAAGAAGGAAGAAAGTTGTTCGCTACATGTGGAAGTGACTGCTGGAAAATTGAAAAAGACAATGTTTCATTAGTAGAACTGTGCAGTACACAAGAAGAAGGTGACACTAGGGTGTTTCTGTGTGCCTGCTCCCTTCAACAACCATTTGTTATTCATGACGATGACACAAATGTGCTTGTTCTATTGCTCTACCACTCTATGTATATTAAGAATTCTGGATACATCTATATGGGAAAAGTGGAAACAGAACATTGTCACAGCTATAACCAATTGGCTATCTACTGATATCACACTTTGAGACATTCTTCTGGCATTAACAGGGCTTCATGTCATATCTGGTTGAGATACAGTGTCACCCTTTTGTGGAAAAGGAAAGTTGTCTATTTTAAAGATTGTAATTAAATCAACCACATATTTTTAAATACTCTACCACGGTTGGGTTCAAAATGGGGCGTCGATGAAGAAACTTTTTTGTTGTTAGTAGAACTTGTTTGAAAATTGGACACCAAGGACAAAAACGCAAAAAACATAAACTTGTTACGGTACAACCTTCATTGTGTTATAGGGCACACTGTTCACCCAGAAGAATGTCGTTCTTCATTCAGACTGCATATTAACTAACTAACTAACTCTATGGCCTATGGAACCCGGAGGTTCAGTGCCGCGTTCACAAAAGCTCTCCACTGACTTCTATCCTTAGCTAATTGCATCCAGTTTCTACTTTGTATTCCTATCTCTGCGAGATCCATCTTAATATTATCCTCCCATCTGCACCTAGGTCTTCCTAATGGTCGTTTTCCTATGGGTCTACCAGTCAAGACTTTGAAAGCGTTTCTACTTTCTTTCATTCTAGCTACATGACCTGCCCACCTAAGCCTCCTAGACTTGACGACCCTAACAATGTTGGGTAAACCGTATAAACTATGTAGTTCCTCGTTATGGAGCTTCCGCCATTCCCCATTCTCGTTCCTCTTGGGTCCGAATATTCTTCTCAGGATCCTGTTCTCAAATACTTTCAGTCTATGTTCTTCCCTCAGAGTAAGCGACCATGTTTCGCAACCATACAGAACAACAGGCATGATTATCGTTTTATATATTTTAAGCTTCAAATTCCTCGACAGAATTCGCGACGACAAGAGATTTTGAACCGAGTAGTAACACGAATTCCCTGCTTTTAGTCGACATTTAATTTCTTCGTGAATATGATTTTCGTCTGTTAACATTGATCCTAAATATTTGAAAGTATCCACTTTATCAAAAGCATTATTTAATATTTTAACGCCTCCACAATTTGCCGTATTACGGTCCCGACGCACTTCCATGTATTTAGTTTTCTCTGCATTTACTTCTAAACCCATGTCCCTGCAAGCGTTTAATAAGATCTCTGCATTTATTTCTACTGTTCTCCTATCCTCCCCTATTAAATTTACATCATCAGCATATGCCATAACCTGGTGAATGCCGTTCAACTCTAAGCCCTGGTTGCTATCTTTGATTTTCCTTATGGCGTATTCCAGCACAAAGTTAAATAATAATGGCGACAACGCATCTCCTTGTTTTAGGCCATTTTCGACGTGGAAGCTCGTGGACAAAAATTTTCCTACCCGGACTTTACTTTGGGATTCACTTAAACATATCTTAATTAATCTAATTAGCTTTCTCGGTATTCCAAGTTCTGTAAGAACGTTGTATAATGTTTCTCTCCTAACCGAGTCGTAAGCCTTTCTAAAATCAATAAATAGTTGATGTACCGGGGTATTGTATTCCCACTTCTTTTCGAGTATTTGGCGAATGGTAAATATTTGGTCGATAGTTGATCGATTTCGTCTAAATCCGCACTGATAATCTCCAATAATTTCATCCGCGTATGGGGTCAATCTTGCTAACAGAATATTTGAAAGGATTTTATAGGATGTTGACAGAAGAGAAATGCCTCGATAATTATTACAGTCAGTTTTGTCGCCTTTCTTGTGAATTGGAACAATGATTGACTCTTTCCACTCTTGTGGCAATTCTTCCTTGTTCCAGATAAGGAGAATGAGTTTGTGTATCTTGTTCCACAATTTTTCGCCTCCAGCTAAAATTAACTCAGCCGGAATTTCATCTACACCCGGAGATTTGTGTTTCTTTAATTTCTTTATAGCGGCTTCCACTTCTATTCGATTGGCTTCTGGAATATACGGTTCTGCGGTGTGTATCTCCTTTTCTCCACGCACATTAGTTTTTGGCTGCGTGTTAAGCAAATCGTCAAAGAAATCTTTCCATCTATTTAAGATGCTATCCGTATCAGTGAGAACTGTTCCGTCAGATTTCTTTAATATATAAGCACGAGGTTGATAGCCTTTCTTAAAATCGTTGATCCCCTTATACATGTCCCGAATATTTTTATTTTTACTATTATCTTCAAGTTCCTTAATTTTAGCTTTCAAAAAATCCCGTTTCTTTGTTCTAAAAGTTTTGGAAGTTTCCCGCCTGATATCTGCGAAATTTTGTGTAGTTATTTCATTCGGATTTTGTAGCCACCGTAATTTTGCCTGTTTTCTCTTCTCTGCTAGTTTAATGCATTCTTGGTCGAACCATGGTTTGTTCCTACGTATTTCCGCGTGTCCCAATTTTTCTATTGCTGAACTTTTAATGCTATTTCTAATTTCAATCCAAGTATCCTCAACACTAGTGCACTCCGAGTCTTCTAAGACCGAGAATCTATTCGAGACTTCAATCTGGTATTTCTCTCTTACCTGGCTCTCTTCTAATTTCTTTAAATTAAATCTCTCCGTTTTCGGACATTGAATATTACCTTTATTCAACGATAATCTCTCCCGTATTATCGCTACTACCAGGTAGTGATCAGTGTCACAATCAGCCCCTCTAAACGACCGGACGTCAATTATGCTAGATTGTCTTCTTCTATCTACTAAAACGTGATCAATTTGATTATGTGTTTTTCCGTCTGGTGATGTCCAAGTGTATTTATGAACGTCGCGATGTGGGAATTTTGTACTCTTCACGATTAGGTTTTTGGATGTTGCAAAGTTCACGAGTCTAACGCCGTTGTCATTACTTTCCTTATGCAAACTTTCGTTCCCTATAATCGGTTTGAAAATACCCTCTCGTCCTACCTTCGCATTGAAATCCCCTAATAGAATCTTCATATGGTATCGTCAGACTGCATATTAGGACAGCAAATTTCCAAACTGTTGTATGGAAAAGAGCATTACAACAAGAACCTGACCCACCATCTCCAGATGGCCATGGGTGGAACATTAATGGCTCAACTATCATCATACAATGGATTGATGGCAAACCAGCTTTGGAAGAAATACTGTAGTTCGCATCATGCAGCTGTATGAGGAAATGCAAGAAGGACAGCCGCTCCTGTGTGAACGCTGGTATTTATTGTAATGATTTCTGCAAGATTCATTATGAGAATATGATAAATGATGTAGATTCTAGCTGTGATGAATACACTAGTAGTAACAGTAAAGAAGATTAAGAGACATTACACTATCATAGCTTATCGCGATAAAACTATATTTAATATATTATTTTGCATTGCTGATTATACTAAAATAAAGGTGCTGCTAATGTGGTTCACATATTTGTAAAATACTATATTCAGAGATGTCAGACAATATCTACGTCAATCATATTAGCTATGTTAGGAACGTTATCTAATTTACACACAATCCCGCAATATGTAGGAGAATTAAATAAACGTAGAGTTTTAGGGTAAATGTATTGCTTTATTCATTGTGTTTTGTTAAATTTATGCACGTTACATACAACAAAGCCAGTTTATGCATTTTAAATCAAAATTAATATTCCTTAAATCCGAAAACCATGTGATTGAGCCTCAAAACTTTGAAAACAAATGTTATGTGAGAGAATTGTGATGGTTTTAAGAATTGAAGCCACCATTTTGTTTTTGGCCGCCATATTGGGAAAACTACCGATTCAAAGTGGGCAACATGCATTTTTTTCACTGCTGCGACTATGTTGTACGACCTTATACTGGTTGTAGCTCCTCCCTCTTTGTGATGTTATTTTCTCATTTCTGGTGGTCTATCTGACGGACTAATAGCAACGAGACCTCTTTTGGCAGCAAAGACATCCTATAAAATGGATTAGTTTACCACGAAAATGAACATTTCTAACAAATGTAACTGGAATCTATGTTGCCAGGCTTATGTTATTGGTGATTGTGGGCATTTCTTAAGTTCTACCTGAGAGTCTATCTGATCGAACTGGTTTCTCGTCATTTGTAGTCCACAGGATAAACATGGAGCTACATGGAATTCGGAATGCTCCGTTACAATAATATCCATTTACAACCGCTCCCCCCCCCCTTGTTTCCTTCATACAAAGCTCCTCATAAGAAAGAAACCAAAGCCTTGCTATAGCTTTATATTTTTAACGCCGATTTTTCTTTTTCCTCGTTTATTTTTGTCATAATTCCTTAATTTTTTCCATTTCTGGCTCCAAAGGGGGGGGAGCGGACTCCCTGGACTCACCCCTTGGCTACGTGCCTGATTCTCTTGTAACACTAGAGGGTACTAAAATAATAACCTTTTTAACATTTAACCCATTTTGCCATGCATAGAATGAAAACTATATTATATTATATGGAAAAACTAAGTTGAATAGTAGCCTATACTGGGGTAATTAGTCTGACTAGTCTAAAATTCCGCACCTGCAGAAATATTTTTAACTGTCATATTAGTGCATTATCTCATTAAAATTGTTATTCGTGAAAGTAATAAACATATCCTTGTGGATTAGTATTAATATAATGTAACACTATAATCGGAGTTACATATCCACTATTGAAAAGAAATAAAATCGCTAAATAACGACGCTATGCATGCTAACCGCAGAGTAATTACTGCGCATATATTAGGTGGCTTTTGTACAGCATATATTTTTTTGTACGTTTTTTTTTTTTTTTTTTTTACTTTATCCGGGTACTACTAATCTACATTAGCTCACATACAAAAGTTGACCAAAAAAAAAAAAAAAAAAAAAATGCTGAATGCCGAAACTGTTTCCGTATAGAGAGGTTTTCAAGTTATGGGTTATTAAATATGCCAAATATTATGGTAATACAACTGTCATTTGAGAACAGGATCCTGAGAAGAATATTCGGACCCAAGAGGAACGAGAATGGGGAATGGCGGAAACTTCATAACGAGGAACTACATAGTTTATACGGTTTACCCAACATTGTTAGGGTCGTCAAGTCTAGGAGGCTTAGGTGGGCAGGTCATGTAGCTAGAATGGAAGAAAGTAGAAACGCTTTCAAAGTCTTGACTGGAAGACCCATAGGAAAACGACCATTAGGAAGACCTAGGCGCAGATGGGAGGATAATATTAAGATGGATCTCGCAGAGATAGGAATACAAAGTAGAAACTGGATGCAATTAGCTAAGGATAGAAGTCAGTGGAGAGCTTTTGTGAACGCGGCACTGGACCTGCGGGTTCCGTAGGCCATAGAGTTAGTTAGTTAGTTAGTTAGTTAATACAACTGTCAAGAGTTACTTTGGATCACCTCTACAAAATAAATATTACAATTTAAAAATAAAATATAACAGTAAAACAAATTTCTTTTTTATATATAAAATATGTCCTGAAAACTCGAAACTACATTATGCACAACAGAAAACGATTAAATATTGAAGTACTAAATACATGCATTACAATGTGCGTAGCAGCTGGTTCTCACTGGTGTTTGCCAATACAGTCCCAATGTCCTTCTTCGAGGTACTTACGTTGAGCATCACCAATAATCAATGTTCTGATTAAACGATCATTTATTATTACACTCTTTAACTGGCTTATTAATAGTTGATTATCCGCAATTGTCAATAGATATCATCAAAAATGAAAGGTTTGCACCAAAATATTACCTCGAAATTACCTTCAAAAAATGTATTACTTCATTCAGTGCCCACCCCCACTTATGTCCATGACGCCACCCAATTGTCTATCCGTAGGTGTCCTTCCATGAAAAAAAGAATATTTTCGATTAATTTTTACACAACCTCAAACATATTTATATAGACTTATAACCCCCCCCCCAAATATTTCAATGACGCAGTTTGCGTCATAGCCACCCTTTGTGGGCACCCCTGCTTCATTCCTTTAAAAAAAAATATCAAACAAAACCACTTGGCAGCTGGCATGTATCACCGTCCTTTGTGGGCCTGAGCCGCTCCAACGTCATCTATTAGCATCTGTCTAAACTACTTCCAGTCTAGTGATTAACTGGTAGTCCCAGCCAAGGCCGTCGCGTGCGAGGGGCGACCGGGGAGATTGCCCCGGCAGCGTGACCAAGGGAGCTCCCGAACGACAAATCAACAAAATTCAAGGAATCCAGATTATGTTGGTAAATGAAATTCTTTTAAAAAATCAATGTCAATTCAGATATTTTAAGTTACAGTGTCGTCAGGGGCGGATCCAGGACCGACTTCTCGGGGGGGGGGGGCGATGGGTTGTCATACTGCTTCTTAGAGCTACTTTTAAGAGCCTCAAATTCCGGGATGGGTTTTATTTATATATTTAAAATAAGAAAGTTTCCTCTTCTGGGGGGAAGGGGAAATCGCCCCGATCGCCCCCCCCCTGGATCCGCCAACATACATTATTATACACACAC
This sequence comes from Thermobia domestica, assembly GCF_964235325.1. Lineage (NCBI taxonomy): Eukaryota > Metazoa > Arthropoda > Insecta > Zygentoma > Lepismatidae > Thermobia > Thermobia domestica. The sequence goes on along the minus strand of NC_137466.1, from coordinate 208,848,133 downwards.
AAATATGTGTCATTTAATTATGCGGAAGTTATTGCCTGACAATTATTTTGAGCTCGTTTCCGAACATACTAAATAGATCTATTACATGAAATAATACATTAGGACACGAAATAATACTTCTGAAACTAATTCTGGACAATCAATTTTACCTTTTAATTGTTTCTGTAAGAACAACACATCAAACACTCATCTTCTTTTCTGGAATGTTTGAACACTAAAATTCGTTACTAAATCTTCATAGGGGAAATACATACAGTACAAACCAGTTCTCTTGTATGGAAGCATGTTTTAAAGTTTAAACTGAGCATTTTCTATTGTCTTAGAGTATTTAGCGTCATTTGGTGTCCAAACTACAACAATATTCTAATTTTGATTTCACATACGAAAAATATAACCTTATAAATGGTGATTCTTTGTGGAAATCCTATCCTATCTTATAAATTAAACCTAGGTTTCTATATGCACTACTCGATATTGCGTCAACGTGTTGAGCAAAGGTTAGTTTGCTAACAAATATAACTCCTAGATCTTTGATAGTATTTGTGGTAGACAAGGTAGTGCCACTTATTGTGTAGGTAAAATTAATTGAATTTTCTTTGCTCGTGAAAGAAGAGATTTACATGTGGACACGCTCAGGGCTAATTTATTCTTATCACACCATATTTGAACTCTCTGTAGATGCTGTTGAAGTTTCACGCAGTCATCAATTGAACTTAGTTTGAAATATGATTTGAGATCGTCGGCGAAGAGAAGAACTTGATAAGTTTAAATACACAAGACGAATGTTATTAATAACAAGAAGGTGCAACAGGGGACCTAGATTATATCCTTGAGGATCTGCTACAAAGTAGTGAACTTGAAAATTACCGGTAATGTAAAACATCGTGTAGGATTATTCAACTAGAACTCTCTCCAATCTGCGAGAAGAATTTATTTATCTTGGAATTTAATTTGCTATTAATATGTTGATGTGCATCAAGTTCAAAATAAACAAGAATAACATTAACTCGTTTTAGCTACAAAAGCCATTCACTTAAAAAAAAAATTGGCATAGTACCAACTTCTTTTATCTTACGTTATGATCTTACATTCCATTTCAAATCTAGAAATACAGTGTAAACTCTGGTTGTTTTTCATAACACACTGGGGAAGGGGGGCGACTGGGAATGCTCGTCCCGGGCGCTTACAACCCACGCGACGGCCCTGGTCCCAGCACTACGTCGTTTTAGCAGGCGTATCAAGAGCTTTCTAGATCAAATTTTACTTCCTTTTTTTTTTTTTTTTTTTTGAAATGTTGACTTTTTTTTCCTCGTAATACTAGTGACCGTGTCCATGATCTAATCTGAGAACGTGGATTTAAATGTTTTTCGTCATTCATTGATTTTTCTCTATTGTCAAGGACGTTATATATCTAATTCATCAGATCTGGATCAAACTTGGCTTTGTGGTAAGTTATGTGACGACGCGTTAGATTTGTAATGAAACACACCGAAGGCGCTGGGTCAAAAACCCACACAAAATAATTTTTAAAGTTTTACACTTAAGAGCGTTGTACAGTAAAGAGACGAGTAAATACGATAATCGACCAAAAAAAAATGTAGTGTTCTGCCAATCATATAAATAAAATTCCATTTTCTATTAATTAAGATATAATATTCTAATGAACACTTTAGTGCAGAAAGTCCAAACATTACACAGTCTTTCACAATAGCACTGAAAGTAAAACAAGTTCTCGAAAAGTTGTATTCATTTTAGATCTACAGGACAACATTCGCATTCTACCATTCCCGATTTAGCTAACTTCTGAATATTCATTTTCTTTTTTCAGAATTAAATTGAACAAAATATAATGTATATGTACAGCTTACCAGTAGTTCATTTTAGCATATCGTAACTGAAACACAAAATATAGAATAGCAGGCACCACAAGTGACTTCGAAACCTTCCAGAATATACGATATAGACGTGTTAAATAAGTAATTCCTTATATCCACATATAACATCTTAGATGGCTATAAACGTTTTCAATATAAATCTCCACTACACAATTTATAGCTTGCCAACCATTCTAAACACGTAGAAAATTCTTTATAACATTCTCTAAAGATAATAACTGTCTTATCGGAGGCCACTTAAACAAGTAGTTTTTTAAATGCACCTATTTTGACTTCTATTCAGGTACATGTTACCTAAGTCTCCTTCAAAATACGAAAGGCTTCCCAGCCACCTGTCTCCACCCACGAAGCGTTCATAGTTATCTAACCATAAGACTCTGCTTAACTTTCGGGGCGCTAAAACTTACTTTTTTCTTTTTCTAAAGTAATATGACCTATCTCACAACATATTACAGTTATAATCTGTGCAAACGTGTGAAATGTTATGTTTTGCAGACTTTTCATTTTTGAAAAGGGGCCAATGTGGTGACAAAAATTTGTTTTAAAAGTTGATGAATGATAATATTTTTACTGCAATTACGGAACGCGTACTAGGTAACAAAAGCATAATATTCTTGAGAAATAAACGCCAGAAGATCAATATTGGAATCTCAATTACACCAAACAATAAAAATAATTATATAGTTGTAATTTCGTTATATAATTTAAACTCTTTACTATGTATGTACTTAATAACAATCTTAACTTAGAATAGTTGACATGAGTAAACCAATAAAGAATTGCAAATAAAATTATTCATGTTAAAAACTTAATTGGAGTTCAAGTTAATTTGTTTACGAATTACGTAAGCCCTTAAAAGGATGTCATTCTGTAAATTTTGACTAATTGGATAGCGTAATCACCTTTAGTCCATTTCACTTTTCTAATATTGCATTGAAAGAGAAGAATAAAACTAGAAACATATTGATTGGATGATTTAATGATTAATGCTAACCTTGATTCTTGTGTTCATTTTATTTACGCGATTTGCTCAGAAAGAGAGGGAATCTCATTTTCAATATTGATTTGTTTTCAATTAGTATTCGCCATTAATTGTAGCATTACTATAAACGGATATCAATTTGGCTATTCGTTATTTTTAATTAAGCGTGTAATTAAGGATTTCTATTAAATTAGCTGAAGTACTCTTTATTGATTCGATTGCAACGATAATCTTCCTATGGAATGGTAAATGTATAAACTACATTTTGTTGCAGCAGGAACTACTCAGGCGAAGCAGCTAAAAATTAGTACAGAGAAGGAAACTTAGAAATGCCAAATATAGGTTAAGTGGAGTGGTTAATAAATCATAATAACAATATTTTATTTACTTATGGTACTTGTACCGATTACGGCCCGGGTCCCTAATATGGCCCACCCACCATATCTCTGCAGATTTACGTTGGTGATACTAGATGACAATATAAACTATGTCCTCATGACAAGCATAAACATATTTGCGCGGGTCAGAGTACATAGTTTATATTGTCATCTAGTAGCAGCAACGTAAATCTGCAGAGATATGGTAGGTGGGCCATATTAGGGACCCGGGCCATAATCGGTACAAGTACCATATTATATATAAATGTATTTATTGTATGTTTATGTTCCAGCACAACTCTGGAACACCTAGCGCAATTCCCAAAAACTTGGTACGCATATTACTTACAAAACAATTACATTGGGGTAAGATAACTCTATTAGAGTAAAAAAAAAAGTGTCGTGTAAAAATATTAAGAAAACTAGAGTCGGATTCATATTTTCCCTGGACGCTGAAATGAATAGTGTCACTTCCGATCACTTAATGTGGGTACAAGACTCCCTTGGCAGTCCTGAGATGTGGACTATAAATGACTGGAAACGACCGTGTTAATGTTGAATCCATAGTTTCCGGGGTCAATTTGATCAATTATGGCAATCTCAATGCCGTTTGAGCCCAATCGGCATGGGTGTGACAAGGAGTCTTATTTAGTCTGATTTTGCATGACAACGTTAAAGCTAATCATGCCTTTTCTCTCACGAGGTGGAAAGTGACATGTTAAAATGACCGACATTAGTATCGAAACCATAATTTTGGAGTCGTTAAGCTGACTGGTGAAAGTCCTGTTTACTTTTAAATCCAAGTTTAAGCAAGAACGAGCATATCAGCTGGCCCAAGTTGATTTCCCGAACTATACCGTTCCTCAAGTTCCTAAAGCGATCTCCAATAACTAGAACGTGAGGTAAAGATGGTAAAAGTGTGTCTCGATGACAAATACCGATCACTGTTTTTTAATACGATATGAGTACTCAGTCATGCCAAAATAAGACTTTGCTACAATCCTCATTGTAACAAAGAGTTGTCTCTCGGAATATCATATGTTGTTTTGTCTCTAGTCTAAAGACTTGAATACATCTTGTTCAAACTAATTTTTCTTTACGAAATAATGCTATTCAGATACTCCGAAGGGGCCGCGGTGGCTCAGTGGTAGAGCGTTCACCTCTGATGCTTGGGGTCTCGGGTTCAAACCCTGTTCCCACCAAGTGAACTTTGTGGTGGACAAACACCGTACTCGTGGGTTTTCTCCGGGTTCTCCCATTTACTCCCACTTTCTTCATCCCACTATTTCATTCATCTCTCATCATCATCGTCTCCTTTAGCCTAACCGACATAACCGTAGGACGTAAAACTGAAAAAAATCATTTCTCATTTTCAGATACTCCGAATTATTCAAACATCGTGAGAGATTCTACAATACATTCAAACAAAGAACTGTTAGTGACTCGAGAGGTTCCGTCTCTAGACTCGATGTATCAGAAAGTGAATATTTTGATTCAGAGCATAACAATATCAAACACGATAACAGTTTCTCGTGAACTGCCAGAGGAACGATATGTATAATTCTAATTATCCAGTCAAATCCCCTCCTCCACCTCGAGATACTACCCGCACAACTACAATCATATTATATCAATTTGACCGTGAATTCAAGTTCGTGAATGAAGGGGTGAAGACACTGTTACGTGACTGGAGTGTCTATTGCACTCGAAAATCCTTCTGGACACATTGACATCGTGACTTTTGTTGATTTGCACAAATTGATAGTTGTTTGAAACATTCATTGAGTACCGTACTCAGTTGTTGACTGATTTATTACCATGTTACAAGCGACAGCCTCAGTGAATCTTTATTCTTTACATGCATGTGCATTCACTCCCTAGGATTACTTCGTTAACAAAAAGACTTTGATTATCAAAACCTTGACAGATGTTTAACTGTAATGTCATACTGCATTTACATTGTGAGTAGTCGAAGCAAGGTCTTTGTACTTGTACATTGCTTCAAAACAACGAATATAATAAGTTGAATTGATTCAAGAAAAAAGTCAAGGTTATTGTGTAAAGGAAAATATTGTGATTGATTTTGGAGGAATTTTGTTATCGAAAGGGACTCGAGTAACGTATGCCTGTTTTTAAGCTAATTTTTTGATAGCCGTTACACATCATCACGAAGTTAGAATAATGTCGTTAGTGCTTTTGTTACGTTGGTCTGTAAAATAATAACTTAACATTTTCCTGTTCCCAAAATGCATTCATAGTTGAAGACATCCCTTAACGTCCTGACTTTTTAGCTTACAAAGTAATACTCGGATATGAAAAAAAAAAACAAGAACTCAGCTTAACCCTCGAAAGCATAATGGGGCCTGAGAGGCCCCCTTGATTATATTTCATATTTAATTTTATTCTAAATATTTTCCAATAGAGCTAAAACTTTGTGACATCTTATAAAGGGTTTTGAGTTGCATTGTGCACACATTATTTTTTCAATACATACTTTCTATTTCAAAATATATTTATTAATTTTATTTTCCCCAAATTTGCACTTTGGCGGCCTAGGAGGCCCCTACTGAAATTAATTGGTTTTGAAGCTATATATGTTGTTCAAACAAGTTACGTATTAGAACACTGATGGCATTACTATTTATTTTATGAACATTGAGGTAATTCTACACTTTTAGCAGTAATGTACTCATAAATTAGTATAATTATTAGATCTACTTCATATCTAAAGTTTACACAAACCTTTGCTTCGGTTGTAGGGGTAGCAGTGATAGTGATTCCCACAGTATATCAAATGCTTTAGAAAATATGAATAATGACGTGGAACTTACTTGTTCTGGCACAAGTTAGAATGAAATTCAAGAGCCTTCAAATTCAGACAAGATATCCCTCCAACACTGGTGATGCAAGTTGTGTTCCAAAGATGGTAATGTTTGGTCACTTACTCCATCGAAAGTGTGTCAAAGTAGGTCACAATATTGTACGACCGACTCCAGAACCACGTCAGAAAACATTCTGTGGTTCACGTCGGTCAGTCGTTGATTTATTTCTAACACCAGACATTTTGGAAGAAACTGTAATATGTGCTCAAATTAAAAAGGCCGCCGAGCAGCAACCGAGAAATTGAGAAAAAAGAGGTACTGGCTGTCTTTGTACTTCTACTTTTAGCAGGGTTGACAAGAGTTGGGACGTTTCTGTTAAGAAACTTTTTCAAAATTCGGAAATCTATAATATAGGCCTATATCACACGTTTTAATTTTGTTATCTAATTGTTTACGATTTTTCTCTGTCCTTGTCAAGTTTGTCTCCCACTTCCCCTTCACGATGCATACAAACCGTGAAATTATTGAGGGGTTATGACTGTACCGATATGGACTTGTGTCATGAAAATGCAGTCGAATTTCAGCCGACGGAACACGTCCAGTCATGTGTTTCTCGGTCTTGTTATGTATATTTAGTGTTTTCATGAGTACGTCACTAACGTCTGGGCTCATATAGAATGTCAAAGAAAGTCAGAAATACAATATTATCTCAGATTTAATGATCCTGCATTTAAACTTTCGTTGCGTTTTACATTTTTATGGTTATCTTAGGAACATTTTTTTTCCTAGTGACTTCTGTTGAACTTTGAAATTTATTATATAGCACGTACCATATACACAATAACAATATCAGCGTATAAGTTTAATAATGCACATGAAGAGTGTATTCTGTTGTTCAGTTGCAGGGCGTACATCTTTAGTGCTAAAATTTATGATTTGATCTTAGACCAAGTAAGATTTTTGTTTAAGTTCTTCGGTTTCCACCAATTACAAAATCAATCCCTTCCATGAATCATTTACCTCACTTAGCATAAAGAGTATATTCGTGGGACGGAAAACTAGAAATATCATTCATGAAGTGCTTGTTGCATAACATCTAATAATAACCTTCTCGACACTATTCGTAGGTTTCTTTTTAAAATTCGCTCGACTAACACAAAATTTTAAATTTTGTTATGAAGTTTTTCCTAGTTTGTTGAGTGTCCAATTGCTATGACAGAAGTTATAAGATTAATTTAGATACATTAAAGAAAGTATCAACCACATTCGTTTTATTGGTCTGCTTTTTGCTTCTTTTTTTATTTTTTCCTTCACTTTAAAAAAAATCACACAAATACATCCAGCCAACATACGGTACAAATATACTACTTTGTACACACACACACACACACACACACACACACACACACACACACACACACACACACACACACACACACACAAACTATTATTATATTGCAATGGCGTATTTAAGGAGGAAGCTTCCGGACTAAAGCCCCCCGGAAATTTTATTTACTATTTTAAAATAAATGAAATACTTTGCAGGATTTTCACATTTCCATGTACAAAGTTAGCAAAGCCCCCCCAGACGCAAAATCGTAAATACGCCACTGTTATATTAGTTCATGTGTAAAGAATAAAGAGAAATTGAAGTATCTATACTGGTCAATCACCCCGAAAATTTCCCTCGATATTTACGTTTTATCGAAAAACTCCTTTTCTGCTAAATTTATCTACGAAATTTCCCTCAAATTACAAACACTGCTTCTCGACAGTGTTTGATCTGTAAATTTCTGAGAAGAGTGCTCACCTGAAAACACATCCAATAGAAAGCAAAGCTAAAGAAGTGATAGTTTGATTGTACGCAACCGTGAAAACAACAATGTTTTCCAACTGCTTGTACAAAACATTAAAATAAACTTAATTTAAACAGTTTTTTTTTTTTTTTTCACAAGTCTTTCATTCCCATCAGACGATGGGCGGGCTGCACATTGTTACTCTCTGCCTGGGAGTGTTTATGTTCCTGAGAATTACAAAGTACTCTTACATTATACACGGGCAACTGGAATAAAACTAGGTAGCTAAGATTTGATTGTCTCTGACAGTGAGAGCTACAGTTGTGCTAATAAAGTGCTGTAAAATTATACAAACAACAAGTATAGATTAATGTTTATTATTGTGACCTCTGTTGTTTATTACTTGATAATGTTTTAATGAAAAGAAATCAAAATACAGGGATTTACCCCACCGGTAGAATAAAACGGAGTACACATCAAAATCTTAATTAAAACAATAAAATATACTTTTCTTCTTTAAATAACATGTAGCATTGTGGATTGTAGTCTACATTAGATTCCTAATTAGGGGTGACCATGGGACTCGGTTTCTGTCATTATTTCCTCCCTCCCTCTGAATCTTCCAGCCGTTTGTTATTATGTATGAATGAATGTAAAATTATGACGATTTAGCCCCGCTAATAGTAATCTCAGCCCGTGTGTCCTAGTGTCCTACAGTGGCGGATTTAGTTCGGGCCGTAGGGGTATAGGCTTCCCTTGTTTCTGAGTGACAAAAATAATTTAAGCTATTATTTATATATTTTTTGAAGTTTATAGTACACTCATTGTATGTTGCGTACTTAAAATCGTATGTTACATTTGTAAATCCTGAAGTTTTTGGACTTAGGGTACAGCAAACGAATAAACGTATAACTGAAAACGCATGTTTTATAACAGTTTCTGTATAAGTTCTCCATCTGAACGTACTTTCCGTATGAAACAATATAGGTGGTCAGGATCTCACATACAAAAGGACGTATATAACATATAGCTAACAAAGGTAACATACATACTGTATATGTACAGTCGGCAGACTGGTGGGAAAACGTCTAAACCAAACACCTCAAATTTACTTTCGTCCACGAATAAGACTTACTCACTTACCCACATGTTTTCTTGCGAATTAAATCTGTTCTTCTATTGACTTTACTTACGTACGGTTTCTTATTTGGTACCCTACTATGAAACACGGAATATCTAATACTGTGTTGACTGTTTCTGTGATAACATTCTTGTCTAACTCGGAGTTTTGGGATGCTGTAATACTTACTGCAGTTACAAGTAAAGGGTCCAAATGGATGAATCGAGATGCAGGATGAGACATAGTGAGTCTTATAGAGGATGTGAAAATATGTGCATGTGCAAAGTTATAGCGGCTGAGCGCCATAAGCAACGGAGAGAGAGGAGGTCAAAGTTGGTGAGGAAGGCCTATGCTATGTTATAGAAATTAGGGATGCGCTTCGAGACAAGATTGTGGCTGTCTCGTCTCGAAAATTTACTGTAAAAGTGATGTCTCGACTCCAAAAATGTATATTTCACTATTGGAAGAGTGGTGTCTCGACTCGAATTTTGTCAGGAAAATCCTGTCTCGACTCGTCTCGTGCGCATCCCTAAAGAAATACATCAAATAAAGTGTTGAGTCCTAAAAATAGTGGAATATAGACAATACAAACAGTAGTAGTTTCACATATTGGCAAAAGAAGAATGGGCAGAGTAGATCATGAACCTCCGCCGCCATTTTGAAATCCGCCATTTTAAAATCTTATTTTTTTTTTTATATATGGAAAGGTAGTCATATGATATATCAATTAGGGCTAGCATGCTCTCAAAAGTCAATTATGAACGTTAGTGATCGTTATCTGTACTTATTTGCAAGATTTAGGATCATCTTTACAGTTAATTGCGAAAATTTAGGAGACTGATACCCATATGTTGAAAGTTTGGATTATTACGAAAATACATTCGACTGCAGTAGCCCACTTTTCATCCAGATATCACATGCTACGCTCGTCCCAAGTTACTTTTGCTTACGAAGGGGGACAAAGAAAGTTGAGTGAAAATATAGCAAGTTGGGAAGAAAATTGTGTTCTACATGCAGTACCTTATAATTGCATTCCAATCTTATCAGATTTTATTGTGTTATGGTCTATATTAGTAAGTATGTTATTTAACAAAAGTTAACTATATAACTTTGCTTCACATTCTTTTAAACCAAAAGCGGAAACGGTTCTTCCAGACCGTTCCGAACAGTTCTCTTCGGCACTATATGAAGCAAATCGGAAGTAATGTCATAAATAATAATGCACTAATATACACCTTGGATATCAAATTTCACTGTTAGTTTTCTTAGCTTGTAAATTTGTTTTCGTGATAATCCAAACTTTCAACATACAAGTATCAGCCTCATAGATTTTTGTAAAAAGGCATAACTATAAAGTTCATCCTAAATCTTACAAATAAGTACAGATAATGATCACTAAAGTTCATACTTGACTTTTTGAGAACACGCTGACCCTAATTGATATATCGCATGACTACCTTTCCATTCAAACAATATCACAGATTTCAAAATGGCAGATTTCAAGATGACGGCGGAGGTTCATGATCTACTCTGCCCATTCTTCTTTTACCAATATGTGAAACTACTACTGTTTGTATTGTCTACCTTTCACTATTTTTACAACTCAACAATTTATTTCATGTATTTCTATAACATATCATAGGCCTTCCCCACCAACTTTGATCCCCTCCAACGGCGTTTCTTATGGCGCTGGTTTTACAAATTACGTTACTAAGCAAACACTGTTTTTCAAAATGAACAACTTGAGCACATCTACACAAAGGAAATAGATTACAATATTTCATGCTAGTGATAAAATTGTTGCGCTGAAGAAAATTACGACATTCTACATAAAAAGAGTCAGAAATAAGAATTTGACATGACTTCGAACTATTTAGAACAAAGTAACATAACAATGGACGAATCATTGCCAGCTATAATAAAAGGACGCATTAACAATTCGCTTCAAAATTTGAATTCATAATCTTCATGGGATATTCTTAAATCGACTCGAAAGAATTCTGAGTAGATTGTAAATCAATTCATTATCAGTGACGTCAACGGGAGCAACTTTCGTTGTGGCAGAATATGACGCTCTTATGGACATTTTTAAGGGTAGCATTCAAAAAGTAAGCCACTTTCGAACTTTTAACTCCGTTAGGAGAGGACTTTTCGATATTAGGTTCAGAATCTAAATTTCTCTTATTACCTTTTGGTATTACGTAAATCTGTGAAAAGACCTTTTCGAGAAACATGAATACAAAATCTAAATATAGGGCTCATTTGGATGCAAAGGACCGTATACGTCTTCAACTGAATTATGTGAATCAGGACATTGACAAACTCTGCCGCAAGAAGCCTGCATATTTTGTATATTAATTTCGGGTGTATCTGTAACGTTCTAATGTTCTTCAAATATCTTAGGAAACTAATTGTATAATTACATCATTTTGTACATTTCACTAATAAGTAATATTGACTACAGTTATTTTTTACTATTGTTTGTAATAAATAAATAAATAAAATGCATCCTGTTCTTTCATAGATATTTTATTAAGGCATAATATACGAGGTTAATTCAGAAAGTAATGCTTCCAAGGTGATATATTTATTTGTGTTTGGCAGATAGCACGAATACAGGTATCAGTGGAAAGCTTGCAATGTCAGCTACAAATGGTGACATCATTTTTCAACATATAGTCCCCATTACGGGCAACACACTTGCACCAACGCGAAACAAGGTTTTTCATGCCGTTGGTGAAGAATCATGACGGCTGTTGGCAACGCTATTGCCGAACTGCTGATTCCACCTCCGTTTCACAACTGTATCGTTGGCTCTTAAGGTGATCCTTAATTTTGGTGAAGAGCAGGGCTCAAGATCCGGACTATAGGCAGGATGAAGCAGAATGTCAACAACACTTCGGCAGCAGATGGGACAACTTTGATTTTTTGGCGGTGGAGAGGTGTGGCGGTACTTAATCCACTGACGCTTCGTTACGGGGTCATAACGGTGTATCCACGACTCGTCTACCGAAATGAATGTTCCTGGGCGCACAACCTTCCACAGTCAGAAATTCAATGACAGCCCATGTCTCAACCAGACGTCGACACTGAATGCCATAGATTGCTTCATTACTCTGGAACGAGAAGAGATAGGAGGTAAAACAAGTGACATTCTATAACTTAAACATCAGTGCATTAATGATAAACAGTTCAGAATGTTTGCCAAGTAGTTCAGAATGTTTGCCAAGTTTCAGTACTATTGGCCAAGTAGTGGACTTGGAGGCATTACTTTCTGAATCACCCACGTATATTAATTTAGAACATACACAGATTAAACTAAACACTGTTAGTGCCTCCAAAAAAAAAAAAAAAAAAAAACTTTTGCTTCAGATTCGCTGCTGAAAACGTTTGGAAACCACTACTCTCGCCTAGAAGAGACGTCCCACGGTTATGCCGGTTAGGCTAAAGGAGACGGTGATAACGAGAAATGAGTGAAATGAAGAAAGTGGGAGGAAACGGGAGAACCACGAGAAAACCCACGAGCACGGTGTTTGTCCACCACAAAGTCTACACGGCGCGAGCTGGGATCGAACGAAGGACCCCAAGCACCGGAGGTGAACGCTCTACCACAGAGCCACCGCGCCCCAATGTTCATAAAGAGTTACTGAAATGAATATGTGTCAAGAAATGGTAGAACTCTGTGAAAATCCTGGAGCATGGTATAGTCGAGTACAAGCTGATTTTCACTAAGAACAAATCTGAGTTTCCTTGCACCAAAGATGAGTGCTCTACCTAGAGGTCTGTACGGGACTCGGGCTCGGGACGTAAACTTTTAAATATACAACCATATTTCTCGGGCCTATCTTTGTAAGTATACTGTACAACGATATTTATTTAGCCTTTCTTTCTAGAGAACTTTTAAAGCTCAACCGCAAAATCGAACCTCTATAGTTGCTGTAAGTAAAAAATACAATTTTGCGTTAATCATTAACTTTCTGTAATTCAATCTTATTTCGGGCTCATTTGATTATCACACGAGCTCGGGCCGGGCTCGGACCTAAATGCTAAAACAAATTTCGGACTCGGGTCGGGCTTCACATTATAAATTCACGGGCCGGACCAGGCCCGGTCTAAAAATGCGGGCCAGTGCTGACCTCCAGCTCTATCTTCGGTCTTTTTTTGAATAAAATAAAATAAAAAATAAACAAATTAAATAAATAGACCCAGGGAACATGGGTACAAATTATGATACTTTTAACAGATTATAACGAGATCTCTATTTACGTATAACGTGATCTATATTTTTACATTTAACTATATGTAATTATATTAATAAATAATAAGTTTTACCATTTGCTGCTGTGTGGAAGATTTTAACACTTCTTTTATTCTGGACGATGACTACAAGTATTCACTACATCACAAAATATTTGTCGAATATATATATCTTCGTGTCATCAACTATCTATCTTCATAACAATCATACCTTCTTGACAACCTAATTATCCATGACAACCTAACCAACAAACTTTTTATTTTTTCAATATACATTCCTGCTCACTTATTGCGCCTCTGATCATATTCATAAAACAAGTACAGATTGATAATATTACATCATTATGATATTGCGCCTCTGATCATTGATAACATCATTATGATCGTATCGTTATATAATATGTCACTCGAACGGGAATTCCGTAACATTAATAATGTGAAGGAAAGAACCCTGGATTAAGTATTTCCAAATATTGACCTTTTGAATAGCCCTCATATGAAATTAAAATTACATTAATAAAAATATTTTTCTTCTCTTTTCCTTATATATATATTCATATAGTATTAATTATATCATCGTATATCCATATATTAATAACGTCGATTCAAAATAAAAAAATATATAATCGATGAGACTATTTTAAAAAAATGAAAACTAACTAATGGATTCTGCAAGGGTACTAGTTACATATTCCTTCCCGTATTAAATAATGTGACATCATTTTTATCTATATTTAACATATTCATCCATGTTCTAGCAACATTATTTATAAATAACGACTATCATCCTATTAAATGTTAATAAAAGGCAATATAACATGCAAAGATTGTGAGCAACAATATAACATAAAACAAGTACAGATTGAAAATATTATTACATCATTATGATATTGCGCCTCTGATCATTGATAACATCATTATGATCGTATCGTTATAAGATACACACACACACACACACTCGCTATTGCTATTGTATTGGCTTATTTCTGAAGAACAAAGAAAAAATTAAGCATATACATTGGTCAATCAGTCATAGTGAGAATTTTCATGAATATCTAAAAAAAAAAACTTTTTCCCTTTTTTGCCAAATTTATCTATAAAATTTATTTCCTCAACCTATGAACAAAGCCCAATGAGTGTTGCTTCTCTTATGGTGACCCTTACACCTATCTTGTCCCCATACGGCGTTGCCGTTGCTGATTCATCAGCGTTTAGAAGCTCGGGTTTCATGTCAATGGAAGTTCGTGTAGTTGGAATCTCACGTTAATGCTTCATATAAAGTCGGTACTGAAAACGAATATTAAAAAAACAAGAAAATTTCTTGTATTATTAATCCCATCTCGCACACAAGGCACGACTTGATGAGACATCAAATAAAATCATATTTTCTCTTCAAGATGTAATCCATAAATTTTCCTTTTATTTTAATATAAAGGAAAATGAATTAGAAACAGGTAATTTTTCACAAATTATTCGGAATCTACGGTAGAAAGATTTAAAAATCCGCCTTTGAAGTTATCCCGAAGATTAAAATGAGAGAGGTCACAATGAATTGAAGCTAATAATGACTATATTAAACGAATATTACGCAACGTTACAGTATTAACCTAATCTGTGATTCATTTAGATAACTCGTATATATTAAATTGTACGTAATGGAATATTATGAACGACGCATTAAAATAATTATAGAACAAAGTAAATGAAAAGACAAAATCCTAGTGTAATTTCGATGAGAACTTAGTGACATTAGCTACGAAATATTTGATGTTAGAAAAATGTTCGTTACATGATTGTTTCTAACGAAAAACTTAATTTAAAGCTATTTATGAGAAGTTTCCGCATAACTGATTAACTTTAAAATTTTGAACAAAGAACGTTGTACATCATAGATGTAGAAAATCACGAGACCGAGCCGATCCCCCTAATGAAATAAGTGATCGCGAGCCCAGTTGAAAGAAGTGAGTTCCAGCCCAGTTGAGAGAAGTGAGCGTGAGTCCAAGTGAGCGCCTAAGGCAGCGTTTCCCGACCTTTCTCTACTTGCGGCACACTACGGGTGTAACTTGAATTCTCGCGGCACATTCATAAATATTATTATTTGTAAATATAAAATACCGTTTGTTTGTTTGTTTGTTTGTTTGTTTGTTTGTTTTTTAAGTGATTACTGATCTCCTCACAGAGAAGAAACCTCGATCACTGGTTTTCCCCGTGGTAAATCATTATCTTATTTTTCGTTCTAATTTTAAAATAGAAAACAATTGCAATGAAATATTGTACTCAGGTTTTTAAAAATACGATTTCTTTTTCGAAAACTGTATCCAACCTTTCACTAAGAAGGAAGATCGCTAAATAACGAACGAACAAACAAATCTCTTGTACTTTTAAAACAAATGTAGATAATTTGTATGCATGTTTGGCATGTTTGCTATGTCGAAAGGATTAAATGATATTTTAAAATTTCAAGTTACGAAATATCTGCAACAATAAAGAAGCAATAATGGTCATAACAATGATAACAAATACTTTTTTCGACATTCAAAATGTACAGAAAAGTAACAAGGTATGAAACTTTAAAATTGTAGATTCATAATAGAGGTTCATTGTAATGTGAAATATAATTATACATTTTCCTCCATGTTTTGCAATTTGATACCTATAGAATTAACAATTTTGTTTCGATTTCCTCGCGGCACACCAGCGGCCCATTCACGGCATACCCGTTGGGAAACGCTGGCCTAAGGGCAGCGCTAGGCATCAATGAAAATAAAGGTGTCCTGCTAGAAATAGTAGGGATAATGGTATATATGATGATTAGATGCGAAGAAAATGACTATTTGTAGAGTATGATTTGAAATATAATCTTCTCGTGTTTGCTGATACAACAATGTAGATCTAAATGTTTGGTAGAAATATAGAATGTTAAATCGAATATTCTAACTATTATTAAAGTACAAGGGAAAATAACTTCTTCCTCAGGACTTCTAGTTCATGTTTTATGCCTCAGAAAACAAATACCGTTTCAGTATAAAAAATGTCCATTTTGGTTGAAGCGAGTTCTCATTCTTCTTGATCAGTTTTTCAAAAATTCCAATTATTTACTTTTTATTAATTGTCTCCCCATCTTTTCACAACAATATAATTTTTCCTTTAGATGCATACATTTCTATCGTCGGCTTGTCATAAGGTTCTCCGATCTGTTTCATTTGCTCTAGCAGATGAATTCTCAGAAGTGCTTTAAATGTAGTTATTTTTTATTTCCTATTTGTTTTGCCAATGTGACATAGGGCCTAGTTAATAATTCATTTTAAATACATATAGCGCACTGTATGTACAATATAAATAAGCAAATAGGAACATAATGTAATACTAATAGTATAATTATAATTTAGTTTCCCTCTACAATACAGCTGAAGAATATATTCCAATCGTGAATGTAATAAAACAGGAAATTTCTAAGGATATACACTTTGATGCAGGGGAAATATTTCTCACTGTAGGCAGCAAACTCCCTTGAGGTAGATATTACATAGAGTATTAGCTGATGTGTGCCTCTTCTGCCTCCATGACGATGGAGTTGAATTTGAACTTAGCATTGAGAGTATCACTATTCATCTCCAGCAACTTCGAAAATTACAGATTCAATATCGGTCGTTTTGGATTATTTTTACATGCTATCCATCTAAAACCTAAGGGTGCTACTGGTGTTTTACACACAGATTCGGAAGTAGTCGTATTTGTCCCAAAATCCCAGAATTAGTGGCTTCCACACTAATATCGTCTACTTTCATTATTTTTACGTCATCCTGTCTCCCCTTCAATGGCTGCTGAGGTAGTCTTGTATTTGTATCCAAATTTTAAGTCATATATATGTGTATCAAGTTTCGAAAACAGCACCAGGCGTTCCAGAGTTATGTTGGAACGTAAACGCACCTTACATGCATACAGTTATATCTTCTATAAAATATGAAAATATTAAATGTCCCTTGCCCCTTTATGTCTTGTAAATGGAGAATAGTTGTCTAGTGAACCAAATAGATTTTATAAGTGTTATATCTATTTCTTTCTCTTCTCTTTGGGGATGTATCGCTGACAAATATTGTTGTTTTTAGTTTAACATATTACACCAGACACTAAGATTCTGATTTTTTCGGAAATGATATTGCACTGATGCTGTGAATCTCAGTCGTAATCTCATAGAACAACTCCTCAATTCTTTCTCATTAATATAGTAAAAATATATCAACATTCCGAAGTAATCTGAACTTCCTATAAGTAAATTGTGGTCACTTATTCTGTACACGCCACGCCACTTGTAGGACATGTAATACAACAATACGCGATGTCAAGGCACTTTATGTACACTTGGAAAACAAGAAAGATTCCCGTCATTCTTCGCACGTTAAATGTTGCAATTAAGGGATGATGATATATCCTGCTCTACAAGCAACCAGAAATAATTTTAAATAATGAAGGTTGCATATTGTTAAGAATATGGAGAATATTCTGCTATCAACTTCGTGAACCTTATGTGTTCTGAACGATCTCGAAAACCTTGAAAAGAAAATAAGGACACGCTATTTGAAAATTTCAATGATAATTGGCAAATATATGCAAAATATGGAATTGACCAATGTATATAAGTAGCATTTTAATATATAGTGATTAACATTGTTTTAGCAAAAATGCAGAAAATGTAGCCAGTTTTTCGCAGGACCTCAGTTGTTTATGCAGTTGTATTGCTATATTGTTTGTCAACCCTTTTAATAAAGTATAGTGGTGATTTCACCATCGTTGAATGTGTATTATTTAAGGAATTTAAACAAAGTCTCTTGCTTATTAAACATCAAGACAAATAATGGGTAACATGGTTGCAGGAGTCTCTACTGAATATGTTCATTTCTGCATGGTTACTTAAAACATATTCCCAGAAACATAACAGAGCCCTGTCTGTTTTCTGACTACTATCCTTGACAAACGAACCAGAAACCTATACTGATATCTCTTGTTTTTGATTACATAGTGTTCCCTATCAAAGAACAATGCTTTAAACCATGTAATAGAAATTTCGGAGCTGTAAGTAGAAATTTAAATACACATGACAAATATTTCACTACCTACATAACTTATAATATTAAATATTAAATCTGGCAAATTTTTGGTGAAGGATGTAACAGTATCTGACATCGTTGACTATAAATGTTGGCGGAAATCATTTTGCAAAAATCTGTCTCCGAAGAACTTAAAACGAAAATATATTTGTCAATTTTCTCGGTAACTGTGTAGTATCAAAAAAAAAAAAAAAAAAAAAAAAGGTTATAAAAGAGCAAAGTATGATTTATCCGAATACTGTTTGGTTAGTAGTACCCTACAAGATTTCTTGAAAAGGGTTGTCCTAACAGATACTTTGTTACCTTAGCCTTCATTCGTAAATCATGAAGTGAAAAAGTTGTACTTTCTCTGAATTCTTTGATGACACAAAGAGAAAAAGGTTACTTAAAGAGATACGGCATCATCAATGATCTCATTCATACATTGCTTCTTAGTCAAGTTCAGGAACCAGTAACACCTCCACGAATTAAGGCCTATCCTACAGAGAGAGTGTCAATCAAAGCATCAAAGATCAAAGATTAAAAAAAAAAAAAACTTCGAAATACATACATGTGGAATTAGGTGTATAATATAGGGGTACATCGTAGACAGTGCATAAGTATATACCTAAGTTTAAATGTCGTTTCTACATTCCTATCCCAAAAAGATAGCCGAAAATGTGGAATGCATTTTCTCCCTTTGCGAGCGCTCAGGAATGGAGGTAAAAAGTGCAGCTGGTGTGATGAGCTCGTTGTGAAATTGCAATGGGAGTGCCAGTTATACTGAGAGCAATTATGCGAACCCTCAAAATAAGTAAGCTAGTCAAAACAGAACTGAACTGGTAAAAAAAAAAGTTAAGCGTCCAGTAAATCACTGGATAAATAGTGAACAAATGCAGTGTATAATAACTACAACATAAATAGGCTTAGGCCACGAAAGGTGAGCTGGCATTATTGCAACGGAAATGCGAATTGGACAGAGATCAATCCTGTGGGTCTTGGTGAACTGTTCCAAATTAACTGAACTGATACAAATTTAAGCATAAGCGTCCAGTAAATTGCTGGATAAATAGTGAATGTGTGAACAAATGAAGTGTTCAACAGCTAGAACAGATAAACCTACCTCACAATTACAACGGTACGTTTGTATATTTGTATATTTTCTTGATGTAATTTCATGAATATGATCAGAGGCGCAATAATTAAGCAGAAATATGTATATTGAAAAAGAAAAGGTTTGTTGATTAATTATTGATGTGCTTGTCAGTATGAAATGGTTGTTATGAAGACAAATAGTTGATGGAACGAAGATATATTTGTTCGACAAATATTTTGTGATATGTAGTCATCTCTCAGAATAAAAGAAGTGTAAGCTGTTAATAGCCATATAATAGTCTTTGCTGCAAATATTATATAACGATAATACAGAACTTATATAATATTTGCAGCAAAGACTATTATATGGCTATTAACAGCTTACACTTCTTTTATTCTGAGAGATGACTACATATCACAAAATATTTGTCGAACAAATATATCTTCGTTCCATCAACTATTTGTCTTCATAACAACCATTTCATATTGACAAGCACATCAATAATTAATCAACAAACCTTTTCTTTTTCAATATACATATTTCTGCTTAATTATTGCGCCTCTGATCATATTCATGAAATTACATCAAGAAAATATACAAATATACAAACGTACCGTTGTACAATCAGTAAGTTAAAGGCACGTAAAAGATGGCTTACTGCAGTGTATATGCCAGTGGGATTGAAGTCATTCTGTAAATCGTTAAAATGAGTGAACAGGTAAAAATAAACGAAACTGGCACAAATTATTGTAGTGGAAATGTGTCATTAAGTAAAGTGTAAAACAACGACAACAGAAGTGAGCTTACGACACAATGGGTAAGCTAAAACACATACAAATCTGAAGTTTTTTTCACCATACGCCGAAACAGAAGTTAATGGAAAGAGGAGAGATTGTTACGAGTTGATTTTGAGTTTAACGTCCTTTTGAGCTGCCAGGCTATATGAGACGTGGACCTACTGATTAACGTGGAATCCGAATCACATGAGCTTCGGCGGGAATCGAACCCGGGTCTTCCACGCCAAAGGTGCGTACCCTAACCGCTTAGCCACAAAGAAGTTTCAAGATTGGTATGAGAAGAAATAAATAAATAAATAAATTATGAATAATGAAATTTTAATCCGAAGAAATGGATTTCCTAATCCTCAATTAACTAAATCGAAAGCAATCATAGGTATTTTCTTTTGACACAAATACAAATAGAAAGGAGAATTAATAATTGTATTCTTCGTTACGAAACTACTTCATGAGTTTATACAAACAAAGTTTGTGGTTTTATGTAGGTTGAAGGTGGACAGAAAATATTTCACTCCAAAATTCGGGAAAGCTGGTTGGAATTACGTGGCAAACTAGAAAAAAACCCGACGCAATTAAAATATAATAATGAATGAAAGAAACCCACTTTAAGACGGGACCCGCGGTTTTGCAAGAGCAGTCGTTTGTGTTGGAACCTAGAAATCACTTCGAAGGGACCAGTGAGCGGCAAGAACGCTGTTTTAACTTAGTAGTGTGGCAGATTCAAAGATTTTTCGGAATTTCCGATTACAGATGTTTCCTTCTTGGCCAGATATTGTTAAGGTGAGCCGATGAGATTTTTGCCCCATCTGGGTAAGTGACTTTATAACGATGCACCTACTGCAAAGAAAGTGGTATAGGGAGACTATGTTAGCATTGGCCGGTAAAAGTTTCTTAGTCTACCCTAAATCGGAGTTGTGTTCATATTTTAGTTTAACTCAAACCTTACGAATTTACAGGGAATTTAGGCAAAAATGTCTTTGATATCTAACAGATATTCGTTAGATTATTTGTTTATTTTTCCCACTTTTTCCACTTTTTAGGGAAATCGTTTCATTTTTGCGAAACAACAAAAGACAGCATTGCCATTTCCTTTGGGAATAATGGGTAGTAACATTAAGTTACCCAAAGTGTTAGTAATATTTTATGATTTTAAGCAAAGTTTTAAGCAATGATGAATCAATTTTTGTAAAAGTTTTCAAATTGTTATGTAAACAGGCATAAGCAATCTAGATCTATGCCAAAACAAGAGAGAGAGAGAGAGAAAAAAAAATTAAATGGCTATATAACTAAATGTAAAATCTTGTTAAAGAATGCAATACATGTGTCCAAACTCTAAACTCAGTAGTCGTAATCTGTTAAGAAATATAAGCATATATAAATAACCTTTCCAGAATATTAGCGAATTTAAATTCCTTCATTTTTTCTAGGTTACCAGATTTTCCCAACATTTTTTTTTCGGGTTACCGGGGTGAAAACTATAAGTTCAGACAGAGGAAAGAACGTAATTTCTGACACAATTTTGTACCGATTCCCGTCATAATAGACTTATGTTCTGAGAATTGGCTATTGACTTGATTTTAAGATCGTTAGGCTTTGAAGTCTAATGAACCAGGCTTGATTCGTATTTAGTTCCGGACAATCCCAGAACGTACTACAAAGAAGCATTGTGCCCAAGACATCTTTCACACGGAGGCAAGCAACAAACTTTTGTAGGTTTATGTTTCTCTCACAATTTTCTAACTAGTGGGGGACGCCTTAGCGACGTATTCCCAGCAAATCTGTCATGTATTAATGGTAGAGATGCCGGCGTTCCATACACTTACGCGTCTCATATATCAGTGTGCGAAACAAACTGTAAAAAGGAAATTGAGATATAGGGATGCTCCTTTAAGTACTAATAGCGCGTTCGTTTCGCCGATAACGGAGGATGGTAAAACATGGATATTTAGATAGTTCGCATACTAGTTCCTGTGTAATTCCCTAAACCCCTTGTTATAGTTCCTATAGTTTCTAAGGCAGAGCGTTTCGAAATATGAGTTTTCGTATTTTCGGCGGTTCATAACTCTGAAAGGATACGTTTTTCGTCCCATGTTTATTAACACTTTTTTCTTTCATTTCATATAAAGAATCACCTCCCAAAGTTTGTCGGTGGAGTTACCTACCACCCTGTATATATAAAGTACAAGCAGAAAGGAAACCAAGCATGTCTATGATTATTTTATTAATCTTCCTTTCGGTTTGCTTTGTTTTCTTTGCAATTTGTGTTGTTGCTTCTCTGTATTATGTACTTTGTAAAATAATATGAATAAATAAATAAAAACTGTAAAGTAACTAGGGCATGATTTAAACTATTAGGTGTCATGCTATAACAAAAGAGGCTTGCTTCATCTTAAACTGATACTAAATAAAATAGGGGATATTTTCCAAAAAAGTTAAATAGTAGGTACTTATATAGAGAAAAAGAAGAGACCAAAGGAAACTGTAGTCTGCCATAAATAATATCTTATGGAAAGGCAAAGTCGGGGGGAATTGGAGGCATAAAAATAATTTTAAAATATAGGAAACCCCACTGCATCTGCTTATGTCTGTAAGGGACATGTCCCGCATACAATTCTGACTTATAAAAGCAGTTCCAACTTGGCAATCAATCGAATACGCTCCACTGGATAGCTGTTAGATGTAAATAGCTTGGATGCCAATGGCCTACTCCTAAACGATAAAATAACACTAGTTAACAAATTTAAACTTTTTGTTTGTTACATGAGAAAAATCACCTGATCTTAAAGGAACTTTTTGCGCTGAATTCGAATATGCACTCGGTTTCTCTCCATCACGTACAGTTTTCCCGTAACAGAGGGATTTTCGGGAAATTCCCTCAAAAATTTCCCTTTTTCAGATATTTTATTCCCCTAGCTCCTGTCCCCTTACATATAGTAACATAGAAATTATACCTAAGTATACCTTGATTTATATTTAATAAACCCTAA
This sequence comes from Thermobia domestica, assembly GCF_964235325.1. Lineage (NCBI taxonomy): Eukaryota > Metazoa > Arthropoda > Insecta > Zygentoma > Lepismatidae > Thermobia > Thermobia domestica. The sequence continues at coordinate 208,824,917 of NC_137466.1, read as the reverse complement.
ACGTTTCGTAAAAATCGCTTTGTTCTTTCTAGAGAAATAAATATATTTGTATGTATACTGTGTGCACTGTTTATTGCACCTGATAGTAATGCTTTCAGATCTCCTGAGTTGGGGTAAAAACGATTTGCTTTATTACTACAAACACAGACATAAAAATGAATATTTACAATAGTCAACAACACACTTGTATTGCTCGCTGTAAATTAGAAACGTGTATAAAAATAGAATGTACTTCCAACGTATATATTTTTTTAAACGTACAGTATATGTATATCTTAATACATATATATACAATTCTCCAAGTTTTTTCGTTTTGTTCCTGAAATGGTTATCAATATTTGTTATCAAATGTAACAGAATGCAAAAGAACTTCCACTTCCCGAGCCCCCACCAACTGGGAAGAGATATGGCCAAAAGACTCTGATGATGATCATGACCTTGATGAACCATCGACATCAACATGTACATCCAAGGATCCAACGTTCATCCCTGACTGTGTTCGCGAGCCACATTTCATCCGGCAATGTGAACTTAATAACCTAGTCCGTGATTTGCACCTGACAAAACAAGAGGCGGAACTTCTGGGATCAAGGCTCCAGCAGTGGAACTTATTGGATGCAGAAACGAACATATCAGTGTACAGGAAAAGGCATGTTCAATTTTCAAGCTATTTCTCAATGCAAGATAATGTGTGCGTATGTACGGTTATAAATGGGTTGATGGCGGAGCTAGGAATTCCTTACGTTCCAGAAGAATGGAGGTTATTTATCGACGCGTCAAACGTCAGCCTTAAAGCTGTCCTTTTACATAATGGAAATAAAAAACCTTCTATACCACTTGCGCACTCAGTGAAGATTAAGGAATCCTATGACACCATGTCAACTTTGCTAATCTTATAAATTACAAGGACCATTGTTGGCAAATATGTTGTGATCTCAAGGTACTTGGTATTTTGTTAGGACTGCAGTGCGGTTACACGAAGTACCAATGTTTTTTATGTTTATGGGATAGCCGAGCTGATGACAAACATTATGAAGTGAAGGAATGAGAACCTAGAGTGAATTACGTACCTGGAGAATGCAACGTCAAATACGCTCCTTTGGTAGATCCTAATAAGATATTACTACCGCCACTTCATATCAAGTTAGGACTTATGAAAAACTTTGTCAAAGCCATGGACACATCTGGTGAAGGTTTCAAGTATTTGCGAGATAAGTTCCCTAACCTGAGTGATGCTAAGATTTCAGCGGGAGTGTTTATTGGTCCCCAAATTAGGAAATTAATGCTTGATGATAACTTTGACAGCAAGTTAAACAGTGCTGAGCTAGCTGCCTGGACAGCATTTAAGTGTGTTGTGCGCAACTTTCTGGGCAATAACAAAGCTGAGAGTTACACAGAAATCGTACAGGACATGATACAGAAATACAAAGAGTTGGGTTGTAGGATGTCTTTAAAAATCCACTTTTTGCACTCCCACCTCAGCTGCTTTCCTGCTAACCTAGGTGCTCTCAGCGACGAACAGGGGGAAAGATTCCACCAAGATATAATGGCAATGGAGAAAAGGTACCAGGAACGATGGGATCCTTCAATGATGAGGGTCTATTGTTGGGGTCTTGTTAGAGAATGCAACATTTCTTACAAAAGAAGGAAGTAGTGTACGTTTTTGTAACCCAATGGAAGTTTCATATATTGCGATAGTTTTGATGGTCTTTTCATGACCTTTTGGTACATTTGTATTATTGTTTATTGTAAATTGTCACACTTGTAAATTATATTGTATTATATTTTATATATGTGTTTGTGGTAATAAAGCAAAACGTTTTACCTCAACTTAAGAGATCTGAAAGCATTACTATAAAGTGCAATAAACAATACACACAGTATACATACAAACATATTTATTTCTCTAGAAAGAATAAAGCGATTATTACGAAACTTGGAGGGTTTGTTAAATATGAATCAAAGTATACTTAAGTATAATTTCTATGTTAGTATATGCAAGGGGACAAGATCTTGGGGTGTAAAATAAACGAAAAGGGAAATTTTTGAGGGATTTTCCCGAAAATTCCTCTGTTGCGGGAAAATCGTACGTGATGGAGAAAAACCGAGTGCATATTCGAATTCAGCGCAAAAAGTTCCTTTAAGAACAGGTATTTCCTTTTATGTAACAAAACCTTTGTTAACTAGTGATAATTAACTGATGATTAAAGTCACTTCTACATACCGGTTTCTTTCTTTAAAAATTTTGCAGACAGTATGGTTAACTATTAGTTAGGCCACTTTCCGTAACTACATTTAACAACCAGATTTAAACAATTTGAGCTTGTTTTGGATACCACAGTACATTTCTGTTATTTATTGTAATATGTATGCTATTATATAGCGTAAATTGGTTAATGTGTTCACTAACACTGAAACTACGATCAGTTTTCCATAGGTACACCTTGTCGTCTCTCTTCGCCTTTATTCAGTTATATCTAGTTTTACTACCATGTAATTTTTCTTGATTTCTATAAAATCACTGTTATTGAGAAAGCTAATTCCACTGAGCGCCATCCATTGAGCTTTCTCAATATTTACTTGAAGCGGAGCTGTTTCAAGTCTAAAATAGAATTTCTCTCGAAAACAATTCCATGATTATTCTTATTCCATAAATACACATTTTACTAAAGCCCGACAGTTTCGTAGGATTCGCTTCTATCAGAAAAATGCAAATATTGTAGTTTACAGTTGGGAGTTTCGTAATATTTGACAGATCTATACATGGGTGTATAGGCTTTATAGAGAGTTCCATTTTGTTGAGAAAACAGAAATTGTTTCTTATTTAGTGGGGCAAATTGTGTTTGATTACTTATGTCTGTAGAAAGGGTACAGCAATCTTTACGCTAATTTTGATAATTAAATGTTTTCCTACCAATTTACAAAAATTGGACAAAATTACGAGTTAATTAAAGTAGGAATTTGCAGATGTCACACCCACAACAGGTAAGTTAATTGAAGTGGCTAAATTTTGAAATGGCACTCCTTCGTTAATTTGAATGATACAAATGTTTTTCTTGGTTCGACAAAGATAGACAAAAGATGGACAAAATTCTGATCTAGGTAAATTTCGAATTTGAAGATGTCGCACTACAGGTCATTGAGTGGCCCAAATTTTGAAATTGCCCTCTCTCGTTTATTTGAATGGTACTCAATTTTTCTTGGTTGGACAAAAATGGACGAAAATTGGACAAAATTCTGAGCTACTTAAATTCAAATTTGAAGATGTCGCATTACAGGTGATCGAAGTGGCCAAATTTTAAAATGGCCCTCCTTCGTTTATTTTAATGGTCCAAAATTTTTTCTAGGGTGGATAAAACTGGACAAAAATTGGACAAAATTCTGAGATAGTTAAAATTCGAATTTGAAGATGTCGAACAACAGATGACCGAAGTGGTTCAAATTCTGAAATGACCCGCCTTTGTTAATTTGAATGGTGCAATATTTTTTCTTGGTTCGACAAGAATGGACAAAAGGTGGAAAAAGTTATGAGCTAGTTAAAATTTGAATTTGAAGATGTCACATTACAGGTGATCGAAGTGGCCAAATTTGAAATGGTACTCCATCGTTTTTCTTGGCTGGACAAAGATAGACAAAAATTGGACAAAATTCTGAGCTAGTTAATTTTCGAATTTAAAGATGTCGCACTACGACTATTAATAAATAGACCCATTCATATTCTATGTTCTAATATTGAAAAAAAAGGTAATAGTAGCAGGGCCATTGCGTGGGTTGTAAGCGCCCGGGACGAGAATTTCAAGGCGGCCCCCAGTTTGCTATGAGAAACAACCAGAGTTTATTCTGTACTCCTAGATTTAAATATGGAATGTAAGATCACAATGTAAGATAAAAAAGTTGGTATTATGTCAATTTCTTAAAGTGAATGGCTTTTCTAATTAAAAGATAAAAGTTAACGAGAACAGGTTTTGAATTATTGAAATCGAGTGCTATTCTTGCTTATTTTGAACTTGACATAGTAATAGCATATGTCAAGACTTTACTAAAGAACTAATATGTGCTCTATCCAAAAATACATGTTTCAGAATCCTGCGGTATTTCCGCAACAATTTTTATAGAGGTAGTTAATGAGTTCTTCAGATTATATTCCCGTAACCAAACTGCCTGTACAAAAATTGTTGCGTGAGTACCTTAGGATTCTGAAACATGTATTTTTAGATAGAGCACAGATTAGTTCCTAAGTAAAGTCTTGACCCGACTATGGTAGGTCTCATAGTACTGGAACTATGGACCTTTAAAGTTCATTTTTTCATGTTTTCGGCAGTCTGTAACTCCGAAAGAAAGCATTTATACACCGAGGTTGGTCTGTACTTTTTGTCTTATCTTGGTGTCAGGAATCATCTTCCAAACGTTGTCGGTGTTGTTTTGAAACACCCTGTATAATAAATTCATCTCGTAATCTCTAAATTTCGAACTCCAAATCGGCGACACTGTCCCATTTATTTATTAAATCCATATTAACACTGCACTGAACGACAGCAATACTGTATTTTCAACAACTCGTTAACGTAACTAATCTTACAAAATGGATGCAGGGTTAGTATTTGCCAATTCAAAAATAGTTATTGATTTATTCTAGCGGGAATGACTGTTAAATCTCAGTGTATGTGTTCTATAATTATTTAATGCACACCTACAATTTAATTGTGCATTCAAAAACTGCAAAAAAAAAGTGTGCATTGTAAAATTACTGTACGTTTACTATTGACACAAATGCATTATAGTACATAGCATTGGGGCTTAAATTATAGAATATCACGATAAATTATGTCATAGTTAGCAAGTCTGGTACCGAAGTGAGCAGGCGAGTATCTCTTCTTTTTTATTTTTATTATTTGTTGTATAGCAGAACAGTAAAATTTGTGTATTTTTAATGTGAATAAGAAAAGATATAGTGTAACATACCTTTAGTCGTTAAGTTTTCCCCGCTCATAGGATATTAAAAACATTGATCAAATAAAAAAGTATGTTTATACAGTATCCAAGGAAACATCTGCACACATAAATTACTAGACTGTCATTTTGTCAGTAAAGCTATATCAAGTGATCACTAAAGAGATTGGTTTCAACCAATCACAACAGAGAATCATGCTCTGGCTTACTTTTCTAAATTTAGGGAGCTCTCTTCGCTAGATTTAGTTCACTACGTTGATGTTAGTTTTACAGGTGTGGCCTAATCTGAGATAATGCGTATTAATATTTCGTCGTATTTTCCAATATTTGGTTTATCTTAGATACCCTTACGTCCAATAATCTAATGTGATATTCAAACGAGAAGCAATCTTTAGGATAAACAATCTGCCTGTGATGGATTACAATATTCATAATATTGAATTTGCAATTAATATTTTTAAATCCTTAAATTCAATGTTGAAAATGCTTGTTTATAATTATTAGTGATACACCTTGCAGGCACGTAGCCAGGATTTCGCAATAGGGGGGGGTCCGTGACGAAATACTGGCGTTATCACCCGGGGGTTCGATCATTCTAAACTCTTTTACTGGTAACATGCATTCGTTCGTTTAGCCAGGATTTCGTAATGGAAGGGGGGATGCGTGACATGAAATACTGTGGTTACAGCACCAGGGGATCGACCAACCTAAACTATTTTACTGACAACATATCCATATTGGTTTGTTAGGACAATAAAATGAGGATATTTAGTAAGTATTTTAATTAAAAAAAACTATGAAGAAATCTTGCGTAAAGCAATAGAAAAAGTATTGAAAAAGACATAGTCTTCCGAGGTCATTCGAACTCGGTTCTTCTCGTCTTCTTCTTATTTCTTTTATCTTAGTTTAATGTCGTCAAGGGTAGCAACAAGATCTCTTTCAGGAGTAAAGACATCCTATAAAATGGATTAGTGTTGCCGCGAAATTCAAAATGGTTCATATTATTGGTAATTCTGGGGATTGCTTAAGTTCTACCTGAGAGGTTATCTAATCGAACCGGTTTATCGATCGTCATTTGTAGTTCATAGGGTCACTGGCGCAAATCCAAGGGGGATCAGGAGGACGCGTACTCTCCAATCTTAGAATGGGGAGGACTTCCTCCCAATAATCCGATTTGAAATGCGTTTTTTGGGGAGAAATGTGATGATTTGTGTTCGATTACCACAAAGGAAAGTAAGATGAAATTGATGTCCCCACCCCAGAATAAGCCTCAAATCTTCCCGTCTCACAATTTTGAAGACAACTCTACTCCCCTGTTCCTCCACAGCATTTTTTTTCAACTTCATAAATATTTTGAACATCCTCAAAAAAAAATTATGAGAACTGTCTTACCCGTCCCTCCCAATGTTGAAGACAGATTTGCGCCGCTGCATAGGGTTAACATGGAGCTAGATGGAATTCGGAATGTTCCGTTACAATAATATTAAATTTCAACTTGATCCCCCCCCCCCCCGTTTCCTCCACACAAAGCTCCTCATAAGAAAGAGTAACCAAACGCTTATTGTAGCTTTATATTTTTGAGGCTGATTTATCTCTTTCTGTTTCATCTTTCCTTTTCATTTCTGGATCCGAAGGGGGGGGGGGTCCGGATCCCCCGGACCCACCCCTTGGCTACGTGCCTGCACCTTGCGTTACTAAAGATACATATTTAACCCTCTACCGGCCATTATGTATTTGAAGTCACAAACTACGTCGTAACACTTGACGTGATATTAGTGGTGGATTTGCTGCGTTTCTTAACCGTATGGACTTCCTTTCAAAAGTCAGCACCTCTGCATTCATTTTTCCCAAAATGATTATATTTTAGTTTCTAGGGACAAAATTATAACATATAAATACAAAAAAGGAATTTTTTGGATGCTGTTAAATAATACCGCCTAATTAAATAATAAAGGGTTAATTATTTTCTGTATGGGCAAGCAGTGTGCTTAGTAAAGTTCACTAGGCTTAGAATGAGTTTGGTTGCGCGATTAGGGGCTCGTTCGTAAGGAACGTGCAGCGCTGAGTCAGCATCTCAACAAAGTTGCAAAGCTCTTGTAATAAAGTAACGAACTCTGGTCTACAAGAGCAGAATTTGGAGTTGTTGAGTTGATTTTGCGTTTAACGTCCCTTTTCAGCAGCGATGCTATATGAGACGTGGACCTACTGATTAACGTGGAATCTGAACCACATGAGCTCCCGCCAAATTTGGAGTTGTCGTAACGGATTTGGTGATTATATATCACCTTAGCAAAGCTGTCGGTGAAAACCTTCGTGAGAATAGGATGAAGGTATGCACTTCCTGTGCTAGAGACTTGGATTTTCAGTGACAGTTCATGTAATTCGAATTCCACGTTAAGGTATAAGTCCACGTTTCATATTGCCTCAGCGCTGAGAAGGCACGATAAAGTGGAAATTGACATTCCGACCAGATCTACTAAACTACAATCGAGGTTCCGAATTTTTTTACGAAAAAAATGAATCTGGAACTATATGTTTATGTATATTCATTACTAAAGGTACTACAGTAACATTCTATTCGTGCTTTAAGGGGGAAAATATTATATATCAGTACAGGTCCGTATCCAGGGGGTCTAGGGGGGCCACCCCCCCCTAAAATTTTGCTGTCCCTCCTAAAAGTTTCACGGTAGGCTTGCAAATGAAGTACAATATGGTGATGAACTATAACATAATTGGATCGGGCCCTCCTAACTTCAGCCGCCCCCCCCCTATATATTTGGGCTGGCTACGGACCTGTATCAGGATTTATAACTTTTGTATATCTTGAACACAAAGTTATATTAAGTGGTGCACGGTGGCTCAGTCGCAGAACGTTTAACTATATTGTTAAGGGTTTCTGATTTGAAGCCAAGTGAGGGTGTAATAAGCAATAAAGTGTCCATTGATTTTCCTGGAGTTTTCCATATTCTTCCATATTCTTATTCAACAATTCTTTCATAATTATTAACTGTCACTAATCACCTACCTCCTTTAGTCTAAGTGCATAACTGTGAAATCTTATAGATTTAATTCATTTTTAATTTTATAGAGTTCTCGCCTTTGCCTTTGTTCTCTGTGTTATTTTTTTTTATATTCTGAAGACGAAATATCACCAAATGCATCAAAGCGTTATTTTCAGAAGTTGCTAGGTCTGCATTCAATTATAGATCATTCCTAAAATCCACATAATACTTACAATTCTGCATTTTCTTTGTAAATATTGAAGACATTGTGTTTTGAAATATAATTATAAACAGTGCGCATGAAAATTTCTAATACTATGTGTCGATAAATTGAACGCTCTCAAATAGCTAACGTAAACAACAACAGATCAAAATCATGTCCATGATGAAATTTAATGTCAACTGAAAACAGGAAATTTCGTGTTGTTATACACTCCAAACCATTTTTTTTTCACGAATTTTGTCGACGAATTTGAAGCTTGAAGTGGGGGGGAGCGGGTGCTCAGTGGTAGAGCGTTCACTTCTGGTGCTTGGGGTCCCGGGTTCGATCCCAGCCTCCGCCAAGTGAACTTTGTGGTGGACAAACACCGTGTGCGTGGGCTTTCTCGGGATTCTCCCGTTTCCTCCCACTTTCTTCATTCCACTATTTCAATCATTACTCATCATCACCGTCTCCTTTAGCCTAACCGGCATATTCGTGGGACGTAAAACTCAAATATTTCATTTTTTTAAGCTTAAAATATCTCAAGTGATAATTATGCCTGTTGTATAGTTGAAAACACTGCAGTTTAGTTTGAGGGAAGGTACAAACTGAAGGTATTTGAAAATTTATTGGGTTTATCTAACATTATTAGGGTCATTAAGTTTAGGAGCCTCAGTGGCGGAGGGGATGTAGCCAGAATAGAAGTAATTAGAGTCGCTTTCACAATTTTAACTGGAAAAATCAATCGAGTAAAGACCATTAGGAGCAGATGAAAAGACAATATTAAAATGGATCCAGCAGAAATATGAATACAAAGTATAAAACTGGATCCAGTTGGCTAAGGACAGAAGTCTTTTGCGAATGCGACAAAAATGCGTCGGATTTCATATGGTATAAGATATGTTTCAGTTATATATAGTAGCTATCAGAGATGTATTGAATAAAACATTATATAATTCTCCATTTTGTTTCTTTCTGGTTAAGCGGAATGAAAGTAATGTAATCAAACATAATCTTATGAATAATTAGTTCTAAGAGTCATAAGAAAATATTCAATTTTCCACCCGTATACTATGCAGAGTGAGCACGATAAATGGGCATAAATTTAGTAAAATAAACGAATTGCAATGAAACTTTTACCTTTTGAAATATATATATATATATATATATATATATATATATATATATATATATATATATTGGTTTATTCTTATTTGTAAATGCATAAACAAAATCTTCATTTTTAACTTCTATAAGGTAATTCTCTATTTAGACCTAAAGTCACAATAGGCTCGATTCTACTTGTACAAGGCACAAGGTCCTTTAACTTCTCTCTTTAAAAGGTGCCATCTTTGTCCGGATAAATTCTTCTGGTCCGAGAAGGAACTCATAAATCTAGCTCATTGGAAGTTACTAGTTTATCTGCCTTTTAATCGCCTTTCCTCTGTCCGCTGTGACATAAATGCCCTCTTCAAAGAATATAATCGGTGTATTTTCAATTACAATTTTGCAAATCGTTACATTCAACATGATATGTTCTCTTGTTATGGAGCGGATTGACTTCCCGGGATCTCAATTGATGATCTTGTGAAATATGTGCATGATATCCGGACTTGTGCGATCCTTGTGTACAGTACCTTATGCTGTCTCTTTGATAGTGTAGCGACATCAAAATTGGCACCGTACAACTTCAAGTTGTAAAGTGTACATAAAGGTATCTTATTGATGTCCGTAATTTCTTTAGCAGTTCGCCTTGCATACAGCCTATAAATTACAGTTGCTTTAACACCGTATGTCCTTGAGAATAGGGTGACCAGACGTCCTCTTTTACCCGGACATGTTTTCTTTTTCCGACTCTAAGAAGGCGTCCGGGCGGATTTTGTTGAAAAGTCAAATGTTTTCTTTTTTCGGGTTCCTTTATGAACCATCATACAAATTAACACGTGAAACAAATCTATTTTTACCCGATTTTGACAATAATAACAAAATTCCAATCTTTTCTTATAAAAATAAGTTTAAGAAACTAATTCTGCCTATTAACATGAAAGACCAAACTGACCTACCCTATTTAGAAATATAGGGAATACGTAAAAGCGTTTTTATTTTTTTTCCTTTTACCTGGCAACATTATGTTTATCAGAAGTAAACAGCATAGGTTGTAGAGTTTTGAACCAACATGCTTTTGCATTTAATAAGATTGCGATATGTTAAAATTTATAAATATTTCTTAAAGCCCTCAGAATGTCTGTCTACATTATAGACTATATGTTCTTAACTATTTCACCATATGATAGCATGCGATATTCCTTATTAGTCTTACAACCTCCTCATCAACTTGAAACTATCATAGGCGACGTTTGCAATAAGCTATTTTCAGTATACAGTAATTATATATATATATATATATTATTTCGGTCCACGTTATTTTAGACAAACGCCCTCTTTTTTCAGGTCAGTAATATGGTCACCCTACTTGAGAAGATACTCGCAGTAAATATTTAACACTTATATCTATAAACAATAATTATAAATACAACTTTAGAAAAATTCTGAAAATTAATACGAAATACCTGCTTGAAATAAGAATATAGAAAGATATTGGCAGTTTATTGCGCGAACTTTGTATATAAAATTCTCTATCCTGTTTTTCTCTGAACAAGAACTTACGCAGGACAAAATTTATTGCTAGTATTGGGTTGTGTAACGTCTGAGACTGAGGTACGAGACAGTTATTCATATCCTTCCTGTGTCGAGACTGCTAAAACAAGATAGTCTTCACTCCTTGTCTTCCCACCCAGGAACATGTGTAACAAATGGAAAGCAGGATTTCTGCTAGTATTTTAAAATACAAATATATTTCTGGTAGCACTGTACACAAAAAGCGGCGAGATATGTGCGCATTTCCAACTAAGTGATGATTGGTAAGCCCATCGATTCCATTCGCTTTGATGTCTTACTTTCTAGGCATCTTATTATGCACCCTATTAATGTAATAAGCTACGCAATCGTGCCTGTTGAAGTCGATTTTAATTATGTCTGAAAGTGTTTAGCTATATGACAGGTGCTTGGATTATGGATGAAAGTGTTTAGTTTTTACATTTTCCAGAAGGTGTTTAGTGGATACTTTCAAATAAACAGACCAAAGCCATATTCACGAAGAAATTAAATGTCGACTAAAAACAGGGAATTCATGTTATTATTCAATTAAACATCTTTTGTCGTCGAGAATTCTATCGAGGAATTGGAAGCTTAAAATATTTAAAAAGGTAAACATGCCTGATGAACTCTATGGTTATGAAACATAGTCGCTTACTCTGAGGTAAGAAAGCAGACTGAAAGTATTTGAGAACAAGATCCTGAGACGAATATTCGGATCCAAGAAGAACGGAAATGGGGAACGGCGGAAACTTCATAACGAGGAACTACATAAATTATACGGTTCACCAAACATTTTAGTCATCAAATCTAGGAGACTCAGGTGGGGAAGTCATGTAGCCAGGATGGAAGAACGTAGGATCGCTTTCAAAGTCTTAACTAGAAAACAACCATTAGCAAGACCTAGGTGCAGTTGGGAGGATAATATTAAGATGGATCTCTCAAGAAATAGGAATACAAAGTAAAACTAGATCCGATTGGTTAAGGATAGAAGTCAGTGGAGATCCTTTGTGAACGCGGCATTGAACCTTCGGGTTCCATAAGCCATAGAGTTAGTTAGTTAGTGTTCAGTTTTTGTCGGAGATTTTGAAAATAAATTGCTAGGTTGCGTGTGATTTTGAATAAACAGTTTGAATTTCGGCTAATGGAGAAATTATTCAGAAGAATTGTTCCGGAAATTAATTAGTATTTTGTTATGTTTTATATGATTTATATAGGGGACTAAAGTCATTTTGTTAGAGGTCTTAAGATAACTGTAGAAGCGAGAAGCAGAAGAAAGTACCCTGTCCGAAATTGGATTTCAGTTGGAATTGGCTTAAGTAATCCCCTAAGGATGATAATAGCAAGATATTACAACAGTATCATAATACTGTACTCACATAGACACCATAACATTAGTGTTATACATGGAAATAAACCGGAAATCGTACCCAGTATAAAAAATATTCAGATACATACGTTAAAACACACATTTTCTCTTGTTCTGGCGTGCAACAGCACAATATAATTTAACATAGTCAATTTAAAATTTGCTTAGATCAGAAATATTGTTCCGTGAATCTGCATGACAGAGTTAAAAAGGATGCTGCATTGTAGTAATTAAATATGAGCTTAATTGTCTGTTTGATAACGTAATTATACTGAATTAAATAATCAGCGAGCCGAGAGTTGCAAAAAAAAAAAAAAAAAAAAAAAAAAAACCGTAGAACATGATTTTATTCCATTACCACCCGCCTGGTTAATTAACTTATTGACAGCCGATAAGTACATGATACTTGTAATGCGCAGAAATCGGACGATAGAGTTTTAATCCTGCAAACGAGTTTTTAAAGCGTGAAATGTTTCTCGGTATGTGATCAATACATACCTCGTCAAGCTACACAGTAAAAAATGCTACTTGTGTTAATTCAAGTCAATTTTAACACAGGGCAGTGGTTCCAGCGTGACTACCACTATACGGTGTTAGTTCAACACATACGCCGCAGTGTTAGCGTTTAACACAGGGGGTTTGTTACGTCTTTAACACATAACCGGAGTTGAGCTGTGCCATAAGCGTTAATGAACCACAAAATTACTCCCCCAAAATATGTTAAATCGTCTATATGCGTTATGTGTTTACATTATGCTGAGTCTAAAAAAAACACTTTAAACAAGTAAAAAAATGTACTCCAGTGGCGGGTTTGAGGGGGCATGAACCACCAACCTTTCAATTACTAGCCACGTGCTCTTCCGACTTGGTCACGGAGGTGATGAAGAAAACATCGCTTGTAGAGGGATAAATTATTGAGGCCTTTTCAATTTGGCTAATCAGAGTGCTCTTTTAAGCCGCGTATATTCGACGATAACCGTTCGGGATAAGATAAAATCTGCTCGCCATGTAATTTTATAGCAATATGACGACTGTCTACTTTATTTTATAGTTCTTCCATATTCACTTCCATATTCAAACGACAGTTGCCATCTAATAAAGTTGATGCGTTTGTTGCTTCTAGTGCACAATCGCTTAGAAAAGGAAGCAATAAATGCATCAAATGTGGGAGATGAATTTAGAACACCTAGATGGCACATGCCTAGCACATCTTGTGCTGTTAGAGTTTCTTCAGAAACATTATGTAAAACAATTGAAAACACATCGCGCGGTTTGCATTTTATAATTTTGCGTATACCTGGATTTATTTAAGTACCGGTATTTATTTCTACTGTGTTTGTCTGTAGCTTCAATTCATAAGCCTTTATATTTAGATGCCCAACATATTTGGCAATCACGCAGAAAACAACACCGAAGATTCTACACTTGTGTTAATTTAACACACAGGCTGTGTGTCATTTCAACTACCGGCATTTGACACACAACTCCAAACGAAGAGTGAGTTGTTCTAACCACTTGTTTGTGTTATATTTTAGCACAATTGTGTTAACACATAGGCATGTTGTTGAAATAACACAACGAATTTTTATAGTGTACTTATTTTTAAACCTTTGCAACGTTTTCCACAATATTTCTGACAGAAAATGAACTACTTATTTCAAAAGTATTAATATCTTATACTAAAATGCTAGGTTTATATCTTTGTGGTCAAGTAAAGTTTATGTGTTTGTCTCCAATCCTTTCGGCAATGAGATCTAGAAAACTGCAAATGCTAGAAACGTGTCATTTTCAGTGGTCGATTCAAAATTTAATGTAAATTGTTCAGCTTTAGTAGAAAATTTTAGAAAACTAGCCGTTATGTTGTTATTGCATTTTTAGTGGTACACTAGAAGTGTTGAAGTTTCAAGAAAGTAAAGCATCATATCATACGAGGCATGCATTCGAACACAATATAGTTGTATACAGTGGTTGCATATTCTTCAGGCATTTGTTTCATGGCCAAATGATCATAAAAAACGAAGGATAATAATTTCTCCAGTCTGAGATGAATCTTTATTGTTTGGGGTTTTTTGCCCAATGAACAATATATACTGACATTATAATTAATTGTGTGTGTAATGCATTTGCTCATTACATACTGCATGCAAGAAGAAATAAAACGCTAATTATACATGAATCAGAAACTCCAACCGGAAGTAGATTCAAATCTTGCAAACAGTGTCAGATACTGAAAAAAAGTAATGGAAGAAATCTCTCCTTTATGGTATCTCTCGCCGATTTTTACCAAGACATCTTTCCCTTGTGTCTGTAAAGGGACATGTAATTAATACAGATGTGAGGAATGATAAGGAGCTTCATGCTCATATGTGAATGATGCGCTATGTAGAGAGGGAAGGTTCAGCTAGTTTTCTGTTAATATTTCATGTATTTTCACCAATGGCGAGAAGTTGCATTTTTATGTAATCATCGCAAGATTATTAAATGGTAAGTACTGTGTATCAATAAGAGAATAGAAGATCATAATATTACACAATGGTAAGTGACAAAGATTTTCCACTATCAACTTGTATAAGCTGAATGAAGTATTATAAACTTAAATAGGATAAGACAAAAATATATTGGTTAGGAGTTAGTGTGTGGGCGTTAGCGCAGTGGCTATTATCCAATACGATGAAAATCTATAAAATGATTAATTTGCATTCATCTTGTAACTAAATGTAATAAAATATCTTATGTGAATTACAAAGAGAAAATGGCCTAATTAATTTCGAAGTTCTGAAATTCCATCTTATAATTTAACGTTCCACGATTAAGTCTAAATAGGCGGATGGTTAATCTAAGTTATTGCTTATGAAATAGATCGTGGAATGGTAATGTAGAAGGAAACGAGAGAAATCTGAGAAAACTCACGGAGATGATGTGGTCCACTATAAATTTTCATAGTCCTGGAATTGAACCAGGGACCTCACACCAGAAAAGAGAACTTACAAGTAAGACACCATGCTATCCTAATTTTAAAGTATAATGTCAGTGACAAACAATGGATATTTCATTGGCATAACTTTGTCCCTTTTATGAACATTCCTCAAAACGGTTAATAATTGTGATTTTCTTCCAATATCATCTTGCTCTAATGTAACTGGAGCAAATTCTAGTGTATGAATTTCTCTGTTATTCTTTCAATCACGTCACTAATTACATAAATTACGTCATTTTACATACTGCTGTTGTATCCCTTGAAACCAAATAATAATAATAATAATAATAATAATAATAATAATAATAATAATAATAATAATAATAATAATAATAATAATAATAATAATAATAATAAAATAAGAAATAAACGTGACAGTTTTCATAAACGCTTACCTTTACAAAGTAAGTTATGAAATTCGTAATTGGAAAATGTAAACTATGCGTTGTTCATTTATTTCAGTAATTTCAGATCTGAAGGCTTCAGAAGAGAGAAGAGGTGGCTACTCTGAACTGTCATTATCTTTTCTCTGCATATAACTGAATCAAAGATTTCTGTTTTAACTGAATCATGATATATCTCTCGGACTTTCCCATAATATTGACTTGGACATGCATTACGGTTAATGACATTTATTAATTATACCTTACTGTATCACAATTAATTATATCGTGATCAGTCAGAGAAATCTGACAAATTCAACTCAGGTTAACTACGGTGGGATTCCAACGAAACACATATACAGCGCATTATTTTGCCAGCTTTAAAGGTTGTGTTTCGTGTACCGTGATTGAGAAGAACAGTCGAGTAGAACCGAAGAAGTGAGTATTCGTTAAATTCGTGGATGACTGGGCTGCTTAGCAGCTATGATGTTAAACTGGAAACGTAAAGAATAAGAGGTGTATGCAGAACTTCGTACTATATTCGACTTTTCTCATTTGGGCGCACAGTATTTTAACGAAACTCTTGTGTCTTTCTATTTTTTTTTTTTTTTTTTTTTTGGTCTCTTGGCAAATTTCACATTAATATGTGTTCACTCTCATCATGTTTTTATTGTTTTGTCTTATCATCGCCGCATCTACCGATGACCGGAGAACTCGCCACTGGTTTTCACTAAACTCTCCCTACTTCGGCTTGAAAGAATGGTAAATTCTAGGATCTAATTATAATATAACGGTGGAAAATGTCCACCAAACGATATATCTAAATTGAGCTGAAGAAAAGGATATGAGTGTAGGTTCTCATGCGTAGTTTTTGAGGAAATCCCCCCAAAATATTTTTTAAACAAAAATTGATTCAAAACGATAACAACACCAATTATGAAGGTGAAATTAATACTGAGGGACACCCTCTTCTAGCTTTTCATTATAGCACAAGCGGTCTGATTTCGAATGAAATGTTGTGACAATATCGTCCCATGAGAACCAGAAGAACGTAACTCCATTTTCGTAGATTTACAGCCGAGAGGACAAAAATATGATTTTCTTAGAAGGATGTGTTCTTAATAAGATGGTAATTGACCTACATTACAACAGATGATCGACAAGGAGAACAGATGGCGTTACGTTCCATTTACACCAAATGGGGCTTTCAAAATTATGTTCAAACATGAAGAAAATGGAAACAACTTTTTTGGAGTTACGTTCCTCATGCAACGATATATAAGTGCAGTTCACTACAAAGAATTATGTATTTTATGTGAAAACTCTCACGAGATATGATTAATTAAATATAATTAAATTTTGTGCTTGCCTGTTTTCAAAACCTTTAACCTGCAATTTTGCCGTAACGGAAAGATATATTTTTAAAAATGCTAATAATAAAAGTTGTTCATTTTTTATGTTGAATACTTTTGTTTGAAATCTCCGATAACCTCGTTTTTTCTAAAGCTGGCCGAAAAGGGTTCTTCCCCTTTGCTACATGCAACCTACATTACTTAGTTGCATCTCTAGTTGCAGTATATTTTAGGATATGTTTTTCTCAGACGTTACATGAATTATTCGATTTCTTTTAATGAATTAAGTAATTAGTTACTACCTTTTTTCATGTTTATATGTATAAACCTTGCATGGGAATAGCTTCTTCGGTTAGTGAAAACCACATAGAAATATGACCAACAGTTCTCAAAGCAATCGCATACAAAGATACATATATACAAATACAGTATACCAATACCTACATACAACATACAAATATTCACACATACAGGTCAAACTGTGAACCTTCTTTTATTAATAATGTGAAACATGTAGCGTCCGAGATACTTGCTAAACCTAATATATAATGGATAATTGCAAGGAATACTTCATTCATAATTTAGCACCTTATATGTCAATAACTTGCGATCCCTTTGATTGCTGTTTACGTGTCCTAGGTTGGGAACCATTGCCCAATAGGTTAACGGAGCGGGACGATTACTAAGACTAATAATTGTGGAGAAATTAGTGAAGTGAATGTGAAACCAAAAAAACAAGAAACTGACAAAACCTATAGAAACAATGCTGTGCATCATAGGCTATCGGATGGGCTTGAAGTAGAGACCAGTTGCAACAGAGGAGAGAAATCTACCATTAAACATTTTTTTTTCTTAAAAATTCACTAAAGGACACACTTCAGTTTCTTAGTTAACTCTTTCTTACACCTTGAATTCTTAAGAGACTCATAAGAGACATGGACACAGAAATATCGGAAACAGTTAACACGTTAACTACCGTTTGGTTTGAATTTAACTCATAGTACAAATGTTACTTTCAGGACCTCATTAAGTAAATATAAGTATCACGTATCGTTAACTCAGGAGCCGCGTGTTACATAGGGGTCTCACGTTACCATTCTGTACGTTTAATAATCTAATACGTGCCACCCCCCCCCCCCCCCAGCGCTAAACTCTGCAGTTGGCCAATGAGAATCTCTAAGAAGTAACTTTTAAAAAATGATGTAGGTAGGCAGTTTTGTTCTCGAAACAGTTTTACTCCTGGGTTTACACCGGAGATGCAGATAAAATTTTACTAGTCCAAGAAAACAATACTAGCCCACACCCCACCATAGAAATCATTTACTTACCTTAGGTATTTTAATAGTGATATTAAAAACTCGCCCGCACCGATAAACAACTCGCCCCGGGCGAGTGTTTTTTTTTTTTTTTTTTTTTTTTTGCATCCCTGGTTTACACTATACACCTATTCAAGTAATAGTTTCATTTCGGTTTAGTATTTTAATAAAAAAAGATGTTTGTTAGGTAGTGAAAAGAAAGCCAGACATGAGAAATACATGACAACTAATCTTTAAACATTCTAAGTTCAGATTAACCCTCGGACTACCAAAGCGGAAAGGGTACTTTGTGCCCACTTCAGTATTTTTTTTTTTTTTTTTTTTTTGTAATTTATCTTCTAATCGTTTCTTTAAAATTGTAAGAAAATATATTATTGCTCAACATATTTAGCAAAAGCGTATACCTTACGGTCGTTCAAATTGAACGTGTGTGTGTCTCATAAAATTTGATATTTTAAGTTGGTGAGCACAAAGTACGGTACCCTCCCCCTGTTGGTAGTACATGTGACTGACATTTAACTGTCTCTCTCTTCTAGATGTCAGTATAATAAATAGCCGTATCCTGCCTTTTCTGAATTTGGAGGTTAATTTTATCCCGTATACTGTTCATTTTGAGAGTTTTACGTCAGTGTGTCTCATAAATTTGTTATTTTATGTTGGTGGGCACAAAGTACACTCCCGTTGGTAGGAAATGTGATTGACATTTAGAAGTGTCACTCCTAGATGGCAGTGTAATTGTAACGTATATAGGAATCACCATCTAAAATGTAACGATTATAATTTATTATTCTTATAATTTACACGTTACATTTAGCCCACAGTTCGTGTAATTTTTAGATACGTCAATACGGACAAAATACAGTACATTAAATACGGTCAAAATACAGTACCATAGGCGCCGACTTGAAGGACATATTGGGGGGACCCATACAATGAATAAATAAATCATCATTTTCAACTGTTTTCTATCAACTGCTTGATGAAGGCCCCCTTCTCTGCCCCAGATCTCGGTCCGCTACTCAGCTCCGAAATTCACAAATTAAGTCAAATTCACATAAAGGCATTAAAACAAATTCAAGTTCAAAATTTGAGAACTTCACTGCAACTTTGCGCACCACATTCATCTTTACTTTTCATATCAGTGCTGCCAGAGTGTTGGTTCAAGCTTTAGTGCTCTATTTAAAAACACTGTATTGAAAACGGCATTTTCTACCGAATAAGAAGGCTGTTTCTTAATATTGAATTATAGGCACGACGAAGTTTACGACATAAATTATTGCTTCTCTTTGCTAATTCTTCCTCGACTGGATTATATTGAGGGGTCGAGGACCCCACCTTTAAGTATTGGAGGGGCCAAAAGTGTCCTGCCCCCCCCCCTCCTAAGTCGGCGCCTATGTACAGTACCACCTTGTAACACTATTAGCTTTTATTATTCCTTCATAACTCCATTAATAATACTATTTTTTCTTTATGCTTGTCATAGCAACTTTTAAATAAATAACTATCTGCTGTTAGAGTAACTAGTAGTAGTTTATACATATATAATCAACATAGATTTTCAGCTACTACGATTAAATCTTATATTTTTTTTATTTAGAATCAACAACATATTATATCTTATCTTCTTCTTCTTCTGCTCAATAGATTCTATACTTTTATGCACCGTTGCCCAAAATCAACATATGAAAATGGAAGTAATTTATCGCATAGATATACAATATCGTTTTATAATAAATAGCGGTTAGTCTTATCCTATGTACTGTTCACTTCAGTCATTGTAGACTTTTGTAATTTTTCAATTTGTTTCTTTTCCGAATTATATTTAATCTTAACAGGTGGGTACGAAACGACCCCTCTTCTTCTTCCCCTTGGTAGTTAGCGTCACAAAAAATACCTAAGTAGTGCAAGGGTTAATACAGCATTAATAGATAAATATTGTTTGGTGGAATTACTGCAATATTATTTCAAATAAACTCATTTTCAATTGCGCGAATGAAATGTACAACAGGAATATCATTTGGAAAAGATGCTAAGCTTGTTTATTGTTGTTAATGTATGGTGAAAGTGCTATTATGTTCGTTATTTATTTTTCAGCCACTTACAGTCCTTTATATATTATTACATAAATGAAATTAAATCGACTTTTCCACAAAACTCTCATCTATGTTCGTTAACGAGTACTGCAGAACATCAAAATTGACAGGTGTTAGTAAAAAAGAAAGGAAAATTACAAATGTTACCACAATATATCAAGATTTTTTTTTAGGAACGAACCCAAATAGGGTTGCCACCTCTGAAAAATTAAATTACCAGGACCCACTCTTATTTCTCAAAACAAATGAAAGGTACTTGTATTTTAAACCTTGAAATATATGGATGAGGCGAAGAAAAGTATTGGTCTGCCGGTAAAAAGAAAAAAAAACTGGTCATTTGCCAACTCTAACACCAAAAAAGTTTTTTTTTTTCTCTCACAACCGAAAACCGAGCACCAATCGGCGTGGGTGTCTGAAAGACTCATACGTAAAGCCAGATCAGGATTCGGGCTTTGTCAGTGTACATTAAAAAGTCACTCGAGTCCTACTAGAGCATAGGATTCTAAAATATTATTCAATTTTCATAATAAAACACCTCGGCTCCAGGATGATTTTTCTTCTCTAGTCTGGAAGTCTATGTGTAAAAAGCACCCATTTTCTTCAGCGAGGTTTGGATCAATGATATGTATCGCCTCTCGATTAATCTAACACTTTGGAAAACTGGACTTTTCGTTATAGTAGACATTACGCTTGTTAAATGTATCCCAGAACATGATCTTGGATTTTCGTAATGGAGTTAAGTCGAATTTCGTTTCACTTTCGGATTTCCGACTATATGTTCAACGAGCCTTAACGGTATGCGGACCACAGTTTAGGAGTCTCTTGTCTAGATGTAATTTTGTATAATACATTTACAAGTTTGAGAGAAGAAATTCTGATATCAAGGAATTTAATAAATATACACTAACTTTTAAAACCCTACTGGTTTTCCGCGTTCCCAAAGTTTTTAGTGACTTTTATTAAAGCTAACTTCTGAGACTCTTCATTTAATTCTCGCCTCTGGTATTAGCTGTCAGGCACAGGCATGGCTTAAAATTCACCTTTCTTTTTGTACGCATCATGTGATTTTCTCTCGTCTCGCTCATTCCACGTACACTTCATATGAGGATTAAATTTCTCTTTATTAACACCACTTTGGCAATTAAAAAATAAAAAGATGCAAAAGACTTCAAAGTTCAAAGCAGATATGATCTGCAAAGCTGTCTTTTTTCACTCATACTTTCTAAAAAAGTTCCAACAAACGAAGTACGAGATTAGTTAGCAACTCAAAGGTTCAGTGTCTTTTCTAACTTCAGAAGTTTAATAAATCTCACATATATATTTTATAAAGAATATATATATATATATATATATATATATATATATATATATATATATATATATATATATATATATATATGCTCGCTTCCAAAGTTTTTGAACCAAACCATTCTATATATATACGTATATCAATCAGATTGTAACGTTATGAAGAGGTTTACATTTAGAAATGATGCCATAGGTTATGAGCTCTACTCAATTTTTTGCCACAAAGACAAAATTTAAAACTAAAAGACGCCGACAACTATATTAACTATCTTGTTCACCTTTGATTACTTACTGAATGTTTGCAAGTTTCAATAAGTAACAATTTTCCCAACTTTCCAGATTTTGTTTTATAAAAAGTAAGATGCAGAATCTTTTATCAACAAAATATTAATAGAAAAATACAACCAATTTTTAGGAAGGTTTTTCGTGTGTATATTAGACATTTGCTAAACGTTATGTTTTTCGTGTGTATATTAGACATTTGCTAAACGTTATGTTTTTCGTGTGTATATTAGACATTTGCTAAACGTTATGTTTTTCATGTGTATATTAGACATTTGTTAAACGTTATGTCTGATTTTTCAGTTTCCAGTTAATTTCCCTTTCTTGGACATAGTGATATTGTTTTATTCAGGGTGAAATGTCCTTCAACCCAAAGTTTTAGAATCACACCTAATAGTGAAGGCAATTGTAGCATATACAGTTCTGTAGGTGATAAATATGATTATTTCCCTAGATCACTAATCGCCAAATAGTCGATCGCGAGCTACTAGTAGAAATAATCCGCGGAGACATTTTTGGTAGATCGCGTTAATGTTTCGGTTGGCTAACCATGATTCATCTACTGAGTTGACACTAACGACAGAGGGCGCTGACGACAACTACTTGTTTCTCCCGCGCAATTACCATTATCAGCCTCACCTCACAGTTGATTGTATACGCGTGGAGTTGTACAGGTTATGTTTTTCGTGTGTATATTAGACATTTGCTAACTTGGAGAGTTTGATTTCATATTTACTTGAAATGTAAGTTTATAGGCAATAAACAAATATAAGATTTTTTTTAAAAAAAATTGATAGTTTTTTTTTTCAGCAAGCACACCAAGTTCGTAGTTCACCAAGCAAACAAATATAGCATTTGTCAACAAGGGAAGAAAGCAGAAACCAGGAGAGAACTTTTTTTCCTGCATAACACTTACGACTCTCTTTAAAATATAAGAGTTTCAATGTGATTGGTTATATTGGTAGTTATTGGTGCATCCCCTCAGACCATCCTGGATCCGGCCCTATATATATATATATATATATATATATATATATATATATATATATATATATATATATATATATATATATATATATATGAAATGTGGCGTTATGCAATGTATTCCTCATCTGCACTTCACAAGCCTAGAATAGCATCAGGTCCAATTTAGAGCAATCGATCCAATAGCTTAAGTCCGACCGTTTTTATAAAAATATCGTTTGACATAAGAACTGCTATACAAAAATTACGCGGCTAAGTAAGAACCATACTTACTCAACAAAGAATTCAGAAAAAAAACTAATAAAATGTTTCGTGTTGAGAATTGTATTATGAGGAAGAAACCTGAAAATTACGCACCAAATGATGAAAAACGAATGGAAGCTTTGAAATGAGGTATGGAGAAACATGGAGAGAATTAGCTGAGTTGACTCGAAAACGAACGAAAGGATGTACGTTTGTGGAGGAGAATAAAATAATGTTAGATATTATTAAGAAGAGAAAGAGAAACTGATTGGGATATTGATTAAGAAGAACTTTTATCATAAGGGACGTGACAGAGGGTATGGTGGTAGGAAAGAGAGGGAGAGGGCGAAGGAGAGTTGAATCAATGTACGACATCAAAAGAGAAATATCATATGTGAAGACGAAAAGGTTAGTGGAAGACAGTGGAGCATGGAAGCTTCTCAGTTGCGGCAAGTGACCTGCCGATAATAATAAAATACTTATGATAATGATGATGATGATGATACTTATAGACGCCCTTGAATTATCACACCGTAAAAATGGAGAACGGAAACGTGTAAATGGTTGGCAACGTAAAACTATGATCTTTATCTTTCAGTCTATCATGATGGAACATTATGTATAAGTTCATGCTTGTATTTTTCAGAAAGGTTAGAGGTATTAAGGTGGATCACTACCCGGAAGTCAATACATTAGCTCATTACTTTAGCTACTGTGCAATTAAACGTTACATAACTCTAAGATAGAGTATTGTTTCAGCTACAGCACAAGAGAATGATTCATTTGGTTGTGTTCCCTGATATCAAAAAATGTAAAAAAATAAAATAAAATATTTGATTCGCTTCACAATGAGCACATAAGATGGCACTTGCTGTTAGATCTTAATAGAAGTACTCAGTTTTATGAAATGGTTATTTATGTGTATAAAATATTTTAAAGTAAAAATTTTATCACGAAATAGATAAATTGTTTGACCGTTTTTCGTGTTATGTTTTATATTTTATTTAAATATAATTTTACATTTAAGGAAATACAGATTTTGGGACGAAACTTGAGCAGAACGCCATAATGCGTTGTTGTCAACAGTGTTGCCAATTTGGGGGATAAGTCGCTAAATCTAGGGGATTCGCATCCCAGGATAGCGACAAAAAATAATTTTTCCGATTAGCGACTTTTTCGATGATTTTGGAATGACGATTTGGCGACTTATTTACAAATCTAGCGACTTTTGTGCTGCGAAAAACTTGTTCTAAAATAAGTACTATTAGCTCGAATCAGTTTAGATATATGTTTATTTTCCTTTAGCTTATTTGAATCAGTGCAGATGTTGACGAACTGGGAAAGTACATAACGTTTATATCTATATTCTCGCTTTGATTGCTGTTACCTCTTATTTTCTAAAGGCTACCAACTCCAGCTTTTAATGTCCTTTAGATTACATAGCTTCCATTTAGAGGCACAATTAATTCATTAACGATAGCAAACAGATTATCTGTAGAAGCGTGAGTAGAAGTGAAGTAAGATTTTTCCTAGTCCTTGAATTTTGTTCGTTTTCCTATACTTATTTTCGATTTCGTTGAAGCAAAATTGATCATAAAGTTAATATATATATATATATATATATATATATAAGTGAAATTATTGCTAGTTATATATGAGCAGGGTAGGATCTAGATTTTCTGAGAGGGAGTGAACCAATAACTACCAGTACATTTGAATTCAATTGGAATTTTTAAAATGCTTTTAGGCATCTGTAGTGTGAGTGAGGAAATATATACAAAAAGCAAAACTCCACAAAATTTTTTTAGCGACTTTTCACCCAAAATTGGAGTCATTTCATCTCCTATTTAGCGACTTTTTGTATCAACTTGTTGGCAACACTGGTTGTCAAACTTGTACGTTTACTGTAGTAGTCACAATAAGAAAATTCATGAATCCTAACGTTGCAGTTCGAGAAGAGGAATTGCGGTAAGGGCCGAAAAATAATTTCTCCAGTAAGTATCTACGCAAAATTCCATGATTACTCCTTTTATTATCTGGCATCAGTAAACGCTCGACACTATCTGGCAATGCAGCACTATTCAAGCAGCGTTTAGCATAGCACCGAGAACACCTAGTGATCCACCTTTACGTAATTATCTCTGGGGTCCTGCAGTGGTACTTGTATTCAGATACTAAACACATTCGAAAAATAGATATGACAGCTTTAATGTGGCTTCTCTATTGAGGGTGTGCTGGTATTCTAGTAAATATGTTAATTACTTAATTACAATTAATAATCTGAATTTTTATCATGGTTCAAGAAAATAAATATTTCACAAATATTAACTATACATCCTTTATAGAGTGAATTTAAATGACTTAGTAACTTCTGTGTGAAAACTCCATTATTTTAATGTGTTAAAGGTATAAATGTATACAGTCATAGTAGAATAAAATTCAAGTTCTTTTCATGAATAATTTATTTTGCTTAAACGTCATCGTAATTATTAAAAAAAATGTAGGATAGAAAGTAACTAACTAATTAACTAACTCTATGGCCTATGGAACCCGGAGGTTCAATGTCGCATTCACAAAAGCTCTCCACTGACTTCTATCCTTAGCCAATTGGATTCAATTTCTATTTTGTATACCTATTTCTGCGAGATCCATCTTAATATAATTGTCTTCCCAGCTACGCCTAGGTCTTCCTAATGGTCGTTTTTTGATTGGTCTTCCAGTCAAGACTTTGAAAGCGTTTCTATTTTTTTCCATCCTAGCTACATGACCTGCCACCTGAGTCTCCTAGATTTGATAACCCTAACAATGTTGGTAAACCGTATAAACTATGTAGTTCCTCGTTATGAAGTTTCCGCCATTCCCCATTCCCGTTCCCCTTGGGTCCGAATATTCGTCTCAGGATCTTGTTCTCAAATACGTTCAGTCTACGTTCTTCCCTCAGAGTAGGCGACCATGTTTCGCACCATACAGAACAAAAGGAATGATTATCGTTTTATATATATTAAGTTTCAAATTTCTCGGCAGAATTCGCGACAACATGAAATTTTGAACTGAATAACAACAGGAATACCCTGCTTTTAGTTGACATTTAATTTCTTCGTGAATATGGTTTTGGTATTTTAATATTGATCTTAGATATTTCAAAGTATCCAGGATAGAAACAATATAAATATGACCGAAAGAGCACAAGTGATAAATTGAAATTTTAATAACTTGAACGAATCAATATTTTCTTGTTCATTTTTAATCTAATTTATGTGTAATATATAGGGTGAGTTCTAACTAAGGTAACACATTTGGATAGATGACAGTACATCCAAAAAGAAGCAAAAAAGGCCTAGTGAATGTGAGGGAAATTCAGTCCCGTTTAGGATTGACAGCATATTGAAAACGTGCTAACATGTAAGCTAATAGTTCGGAAACAATACACCGTAGAGAGTGCGGTTAAAAACATCATTTAGGAAGTCATACCTAGTCTATTGAAAAATGCGTGTTTGAAAACGCCGGTATAGGGTATATGTGTGCACGGGATTCCACAAAGCAGCGGAGGGATTCCCGGATATGTGCGAATTAAAGAAGTGCCCCACGGTAATAATCCCGTGCGCACATGTAGCTGCTTTATCAAACATGCATTTTTCAATAGAGTAGGTATGACTGAACTGTTGGGCTCTGAAGTTCATGTTCCCACGCTTTCGATACGCTGTCACTCCTAAACGGGACGGAATTTCCCCCATGTTCATTAGATTTTTTTTTTGCTTCTTTTTGGATGTACTATCACCCCTCCAAGTTTGTCCCCTTAGTTAGAACTCACCCTGTATATTAAATGTGAAGCATCTTTTAATACTACAAACTTTATTATAATTAGCTAATATTCACCATACAAAACATTAAATTACAAATTACGTACGTCCTGATGTTTGAAATTTGTTCTAAACGGTTCGTGTATGAGGAAAGTTTTTTTTTTAAAATCCGTTTCCACCAGTGTATAATTATATAATCCTGAAATTCAATATCAAGTTCCTGATCTTTTGGAGAACGAGGTAACGAATCATACATTTTATCTTAACAAGAAGCCGAAATAAAATTAATTGGATCTCAGCGACAACTGCTCATTATTTCGAAGAGAATCTATTTGTGCTTGAGTCTTTCAACTGAGAATAATGTTTTATATTCACCATAACGTTTGAACCTTTCTTTTCTACCAATATATATATATATATATATCTTCTCGTTTTACATGTAACTACTTCCTCGTTTCAAAACGTCGAAGATAACAAGCTAGGTGACATTTCCACTTGTTTACAACAAAGACATTCACGTCGAATACAAATCAATTCCAGCCTGATATATAGCTGTTCCTTTGAGATTTGTTCTTCCGGTGAATTATTTAAATAAACATGATGTACAGGAGGTCGTTTAAGGTTTAAAGTAACAAATCTGATTGCTAGAAAGGAGCACGCGTGAACACGACCCAGAAATTATTGCGGGCAGTTGAAAAGTGCTCTGTGTTGAGTTGCAGGCAAATTACATTTGTAAGTGCTCATAAGGCTTCGAAAATTAAGATCTTTGGGAGGGCTATATATCTATTGATTCCGCTATTGGTTATGGTTATGAACAGAACAGTGTATGGCAAATAGTTTCCGTGTGCCAAAGAAAGAGACTAATGTAGTGTTCGATATCAACAAATCGAGTCCCTGCTCTTGCTGGCCCTTATAATAGTTTACAGCATAGATACCGGAAGTCCTTGCATACAGTCATTGTGGTACAAGACATGCATTACTTGATCGCACAATTTAACACGTTAGCTGCCACGTAGATCCAATCGAACCCACGGGAGTGGTTTAACAAAATGTCCTCGTAGGCACGATCGGCCCCACAATTTTTAATTCATCTAGTTGTCGTTAGAATACTTGTAGTGTAAAGTGTTGCCTCTAGTATTAATGAATTGTAGTGTTTCTATTACACACAAACTAGAAGAGATTTACGCCGTAGGTTTTGTTATTAGATGATGTTGATTGACGCCGCTAGGGGCGCTGAATATCAAGTAAGAATTAGTTGCTGTTTTTGTAGGGCCGATCGGACCTGCGTGTTGGTTTTTGAATGACATGCAGTGGCCGATTTACGTATAAGCTAAAGAAGCTATAGCTTAGGGTCCCACTCTCTTGGAGGGCCCAAAATTTTAAATAAAGAAATGTGATGTACATTTCCAATCCTGCTAGCCTGCTCTATGAAATTTCAGTTGACAAGGACTCCTGGACTTGTAAAAGGTCCAATTACCTTAGGGACTCATCAGATCTAAATCCGGCCCTGATGACATGTTAATAGTTTAACAATTGACTCACAATTTATTCTAATTTATTTTGACAAGATACAAGTGTTCTGAAGTCCCCATCATTTGCTGAATTTTCAGAAAGGTCTAGATCACTATACTGTTATTGCTAATGAGATCAAGAAACTAATTATTGGCACTAAAAGCAAGAGGAATACATCCACATTTCACACACAAAGCTAGAGTGCACATCTAATAATGAACACACGACTAGCAAACACAGTTGCCAGTTCAACTGTAATTTATCCCCTTACTTAAGAAAGAAAAAAAACGTAGGTCTGATCGGACAACCGATTTTAATGTGCGTGCCTCAGATTATGTTTCAATAGCTTGTTTCATGCTGAAGAGAATGAACTATATAAACCATGACTTTCCAATGAACAGTGTTGATGCAACAGCTATATCACTCCGAGACTACGATTTTGTTTATACCAACAGATTAATGAACCCCAGGAACTTACTTCGTTGTCCATGGCATCTAATTGTTTTGTGCATGAACATATCCTTTTTATGTTTCTCGAATGGTCTAGGTTTGATTCGGATGTCCGGATCCATATGTTCATATCCGTTCCTTGTAAGACCAATCACTATGTCAGCGACGGCTATTGTCCCTAAAAGTGCTGTGACGCAACTGGAACAGATAAACCCAAAACATCTAACAAACCTACCCAAATCAGTAATTTTAGATACATGTCATATGGTCAGGAAGATCTTTGAAGAAAAAAGACTCTTCCTATAACTTGCACCTGTCAGAGATGTTTGTCAGATAATTAAGTTGAAGCTGATTTAAACCGAGATACACAAGCGATAATAATAATAATAATAATAATAATAATAATAATAATAATAATAATAATAATAATAATAATAATAATAATAATAGGCTGCTAGACCAGTTTAAACTGTAATTATTGCAGATGAAACAATTTTATCTAAGTAACATAATGAGATACATACAAGTATGCAAATAATTGTTTTATTTCATGAAAAAGCAATTGAGGACCTTCCATAAACAATTACTTAAGGCATTTTATAAACAACTTTCAGTTTTCGTGCTGTTTTTCTTGTAAGTTCTAAGTATATATACCCCTAACTATGATTACGTTCAAACCTCGCGTAAGTCCATGTTGAAATTATAAGAGAAAAGTCACATTTTTCCAATCTCCACCTAAGTCATTAAAAACATTATTTGAAGTATTTTTTGTAATGTAATGTAATAATCAAAAACAATAAATAATAAATTGTTAGTACATAGTAAATAATAATAATAATGCATTATAAATATTTTCGATGTGATAAATGCATTAAGCTTTAATTCATTATTATACAGTACATGAATTTCGTAAAATATTATGAGTTAAATGACCATTAGAAAGACCTAGGCGCAGATGGGAGGACAATATTAAGATGGATCTCGCAGAAATAGGAATACAAAGCTGAAACTGCATCCAGTTGGCTAAAGATAGGAGTCAAGAAGTGAGCTTTTGTGAACGCAGCATTGAACCTTCTTCTTCCATAGACTATAGAGTTATTTGGTTAGTTAATATAACTTAAATTGTTTGTGTAAGAAAATACATGTTTGTTATATTGTTTAGGCCTAAACGAGAAATCAAATATCTTTTTACGCTTTGGCTTTTTTTTTTTTTTTTTTTTTTTTTTTTTTTTTTTTGTATAGCCATGTTCCATTAACGGAGGAACTATAGCAATATCAGGTTTACGTCTTTCCGGTAAAATTAAGAAAAAATGACTTAAGTGGTATCGGGAAATAAGCTCTTCAGTGATAAATGTGGTATGGTTTTAAATGTAGGGAAAAACGAACACAATATATGTTTGCTAAGACAAAATTGCAGCTGCTAATCCCACTTTGAAAACAGGTTTTTAACAAACATTCTCTTATGCCCATGGATTAAGTATTAACTCCATGATATTAAATTCTACTTATATTTTCCAAGAATTTTAGCACACAAATGTGCATGCAAATAAGGCCTCTTGTACGTATGCATATCCCTGTAGAAGACACATTACGTTATTCCGACGAAAGCACGATGAGTCGATCGCGACACAGTAGGCGATCAGCAGAATACTTAATGAGGATCCATGTGTATGGAGGAAAACGACTGGGTTTTTCAATTTTGCAAATAACCTGTACGGTCATAAATGGTTGTTTACCTTGTTCGTTTGAAACCTGAGAGGTTATCAAAACAATTAAAAAGATCTTTTCATTTAAGGTTGATCACCACCCGAAAGTCAGTACATATTTTAGTTCATTGCCTTAACTACTGCGCAATGAAACGTTACATATTAAATATTGTACTATAACATAGAATAATGTTTCAGCTATAGCACAAGACACTGATTCATTTAGTTGTGTTTCCTGATGTCGAAAAATGTAACAAATAAAGGGAAATATTTGATTCGTTTTACAATGAGCACACAAGATGGCACTTGCTGTAAGATCTTACAAGAAGTGCTTAGTTTTACGAAATGTTTATTTGTATGTGTAAAATATTTTAAAGTAACGATCTTATTACGAAATAGATATATTGTTTGACAGTATTTCGTGTTATGTTTCATATTTTATTTAAATATTTATTTACAATTAAGGAGATAGATTTTGAGACGAAACTTGCGCAGAACGCCATAATGCGTTGTTGCCAGATTTGTACGTTTACTGTAGTAGTCACAATAAGGAAATTCCTGGATTCTACCGTTGTAGTTCGAGAAGCACAATTGCGGTAAGGGTCGAAAACTAATTTCTCTAGTAAGTATCCAAGCAGAATTCCACGATTACTTCCTTTATTATCTGGCATTAGTAAACACTTGACACTATCTGGCAACGCCACACTATTTAAACAGCGTTTAGAATAGCACTGGAAACACCTAGTGATCCACCTTTCAGATTTCAGATTTTAGTCTGCATGATGGATTATTTAAACATTATTAAGGTACTGCGATTTTCATAGCATTCAACTATTCGTTTTGTGAGCCTATTGGATTCATTCTGTTGATATATCTATAGAACTTTAATGTTATTTTATTTATTTTTTAATGTCACCATGGATAATTATAGTGCTTGATTTAAGGTTTGATCTTGATTCTTTATTGTCCTTCTTTGGGTATTGGCTTTTCATATGATTTTGCATTCCCGTTTCTCCATGCTTTAGACATCTGGTTTTTCTGTTCAAGATTAATATTTTTGAATCATAGAGGCCTTCTGGTTTAATAAATGTGTGTTGTAATGTCTTAATTTTGAGTATATGACAGGGGCGGCTTTTAATTTTGGATAGGCCCGTTCCATCGCTTATGGATACATATACACATTTGATTGGTTAACGACAGTAGGAAATTATATACAGTAGTAGTTGATGCTATTTGTTAAATAATTATATACCATTAATATAAATAGTGGAAAATATATTTACTCTTTATTGTATCTTTTAGCGTATATATATTTTACAAAAATTTTGGGTAGCTCGTGCTTACCCGGCCTACTCGCCAAAGCCGCCACTGGTATATGAAGATTCATATTTGTTATAAATATTTTGGGTCTGTCAAAATGCGGTTTGGTATATGATTTCGTTGGATTTTGTTTCGGAAAATATGAAAATGAAATCTTTAAGTTTTACGTCCCATGGTTATGCCGGCTAGGCTAAAGGAGACGGTGGTGATAAGAAGTGAATGAAATGGTGGAATGAAGAAAGTGACAGGAAACGGGAGAACCCCGAGAAAACCCATGCACCCGGTATTTGCCACCATAAAGGTCACGTATCGAGAGCTGGGAACGAACCGAGGACCAGACGTGAACGCTCTACCACTGAGCCACCGCGATTTTCTTTCGATTTCGTTTTCCTGAATTGTTTCAACGAGATATTTTAATTATTGGGGTTGCTTGATTTTACCCTATTTTGTGCCCATGTATTTAGTTATTTATTTATTTATTGCAGATGGTATATTCTATTTTCCCGAACGTTATTTGGAGACCAACTTTCCTGGTTTAATTTAGAAATCCGATCTTTTTTCTGGCTGTTGGTATTTCGCGAGCTAATATCTGTAGGTCATTTGCAAATGCAAAGCAATCCATGTGTAATTTTTCCTCTACCGAATGTGATTGATTGGTTAATCCCGAGGGTTTATTTTTGTTTGCATCATTCATGCGTAACTTTGCCATGGACACAATGTAAAGTAATGGAGCGAGTCCGTCTCCCTATTTTTATTTCAAACACTTCTGAAATTTCTTCTATAACTTAAATTCTGGAATTTGTTTTTGTGTGTCTTTGTTTTATGATTGCAAGTGTTGCGAGACTGCTTCTTTGTTCTTTCAGTATTTGAAAGAATGATTCGGGGTCAATCGAGTCTAAGGCTTTCTTGAAGTTGATTGTTATGCAGACTAAATGCTTGCTACAAAACCTTTGATGTATCCAGGTTAGACTTAGTTTGAAGATTTGCTCTGCCCTTGATCTGTGTAGTCTGAAACTTGCTTGATATTAAGTTCTAGTTGTGTGTGACTGGCAATATAGATATTCTTCTATTGTTGTTTACATCTGATCTGTCTTGCTTATGTTTCTGGTGGATTAATGCATCTTTGCAATCCTCTAGAATCTGTTCTATTTACCAAACATTGTGTATAATGTTGGTGTTTGATTTAATAGTTTTTCGCCCTGGTGTTTTTTAAGATTTCTGATATGATCCCACTTTCGCCTGATACTTTCTGCTGTTTGAGTCCCTTGATTTATTTGATGATTTCAACCTCGTCTAGTGGCAATGAATTTGGACTTGTTCGTTCCAGTTTCTTTGATTGGAATCTCTGTCAGTCCTTCGTCATTGAGTTTCTCAAAGTATATTGCAACTTCTTGTAAAATTTCTTAAGGGTTTACTGCCAGTTATTTGTCTTCTCTTTTAAGGTGCATCACCACCCGGAAGTCAGTACATATTTTAGTTCATTCCCTTAACTACTGCGCAATGAAACATTACATATTATAAATATTGTCTTACTATAATAAAGAGTATTATTTCAGCTACAGCACAAGACACTGATTCATTTGGTTGTCTCTCCTGATATTGAAAAATGTAACTAATAAAAGAAAATATTTGATTCGTTTTTCAATGAGCACACAAGATGGTACTTGCTGTAAGATCTTACTAGCAGTGCTTAATTTTACGAAATGTTTATTTGTATGTGTAAAGTATTTTAAAATGACGATCTTATCAGGAAATAGATATATTGTTTGACCGTTTTTCGTGTTATGTTTCATATTTTATTTAAATATTAATTTACATTTAAGGAAATAGATTTTAAGACGAAACTTGCGCTGAACGCCGTAATGCGTTGTTGCCAAATTTGTACGTTTACTGTAGTAGACGTACTGTATAAGAAAATTCCTAGATTCTAGCGTTGCAGTTCGAGAAGAGGAATCGCGGTAAGGGACGAAAAATAATTGCTCCAGTAAGTATCTAAGCAGAATTCCATGATTACTCCTTTTATTATCTGGTATCAGTAAACACTCGACACTATCTGGCAATGCCGTACTATTCAAGCAGCGTTTAGCATAGCACTGAGAACGCCTAGTGATTCACTATAAAGTAAATATGCTGTGGTTGATATTCTAAGAGTCTGGATTTGAAGGTTTTCTAGAAATTACGCATGTTAATTTTCAAGAAAGTTTCTCTATTTCAAGAAGTTGATCTCTTTCGTATTTCTTTTTGATTTGTCTGATGAGTTTTGCTATCTATTTCCTGATGATCCTGACTGTCTTTTAGTAGCTTCTTGTTTTTCTGTTGTTTTAATTGAGGTGTGCTTAGGAAGTAGTTTAATTGCTTATCCACGTTTCTCGCTCCACCAAGGTCATTTTCAGGTTTTCTGTATAACAATTAAGTTTTGTGTAGTTTTGATTAATTTGTTTTAAATTTGTTGCTAATTCTTCGCTTGACTTTTGTCTAGTTCATCTACGAATGATGACTGAAGTTTGTTAAAATCGAAGT
This sequence comes from Thermobia domestica, assembly GCF_964235325.1. Lineage (NCBI taxonomy): Eukaryota > Metazoa > Arthropoda > Insecta > Zygentoma > Lepismatidae > Thermobia > Thermobia domestica. The sequence continues at coordinate 208,790,493 of NC_137466.1, read as the reverse complement.
TTCGGTTTGGTGATTTATTTTTGTCAGCCTTTAGGGTTTCTAACTTTGTTATTATTTTTACAATACTGTTTCACATTAACCATGAAATAATTAGAATAAACATTTTTCTTTACATTTTTCTTTGTTGACGTCTGGTGTCCTTTCAACCGTGATCAGAGACGCACCTACTAGAATTTCACCGGGTCCGAACCCCGAAATACATTTTTACACTTTCTAAATAAAAATATACCTCCATCAGGAAGTCGCGGTCGGAAAGAGGGATTGCCGCCATCGACGGTGGCGGGCCACCGGAAGCACCCGGCACCCGTCCGCTGCGGCACGACGATCTAATTGTTCAAAGTTGCCGACCTTTTGCCGAGGCGGCAAGCGGTCGAAAATAGTAAAATAAAATGCTCTTTGCTTACTCTTTGCCGATTATTGCCGGCCGTCAGAGTCCGCAAAACAGTCGGTAAGGCTTCTTTCCGACCCTCTGCCGGCCTCTTTTCGACTGCGACGTCTGCGCATTTACTGCACTTTACGGCTGTTTGCCGACTGCTTGGCAAAGCAAGTATTTGTCGCGGTCGAAAATCGCGCGGAAAGATGCCAGTATCTGGCGCCAGCAAGCCGACCGCGGCATCTGGTCACCATGGACAAATAGTCCGACTATAAGACGGCAGATTCCTGATGGGGACTTGTTTAACAGGCAAATGATTGAAGTACTATGAAAAATTGATCTTACACTTTATCTGTACTCTTCTCCTTATGAAAGGAACCTTGTTCTATCATTTCTATTCTGAAAATATGATTGAAAGTGTATCACAATTACATATCGTCTTATCGTGCAGAACAATACACGTTCAATACTACATATACCTAGTAGTTTGTAAAGTAGTATCGGACTAACCCCATCCCCAAAACTTGGATCCCTTACAACCAAAATTTCTGGATGCGCGCCTGGCATTGTTCATATACGAGTTGTGAACCTACATTTTAAGGTGGAATAGAAGCCACCACAATAGGTTCGTTTTTTTATAATACTCTTGCAGTGGAATCGAACCGAGAATTGTGTGCATCAAAGATGCACCCGCTACCCACTACGGTGGCGGGAAGGTTAAAACATTTTATTTTATATGTACAACTAATCGTTCTTTCAGACAAAATGTTCCGGGAGGTCACACGTAGTATTCCGGGGGCCACTATTGGTAGACCCTACTATTTTCTTTATTATTATATTATAGACGTACTATTTCGGTCTCGTCCCGGGGGCACCTTCAGAGCTCCGGGGGGCAGTGCCCCAAAAACATGTCTGGAAGAAACACTGTGTGCAACAAGCACGAAGTAGAAAAAATATAACAACAATTATATTGTTTAAAAGAGATATCTACTAATTTTGCAATTCTACAGATTTTCAGTCTTTACGTGTAGAGTTTCGTATGAAGTACACAATCTGTAATAAGTCAATAAACTGAAAAGGATTTTGCAGTGCACAAAATATTCATTTTTATGACAGAAACACAATAACTTGAGTTCAGATAAATATTCATTTCCTAATTCAAACTGTAGTCAAATGCTACTCAGATTCAGATCGCTCTATTTATTTGCTAAACATTCTAAACCAGAGTTTACTTTTCTGTCTTTATTTCAAAAACAACAAGGTATACATACCAGAAATAATATTTATGGGCCAAACTATGGAACAATTAGAAGTACCATTTATGAATATTTTTCCAGAGCTTGTAACAGCTATAAAAATATTGAAGAGAAAAAAATTGGCAACTGTTAAAAAAATATATTCTTACTAATGATTTAGTTTCCGGAAACTAGTTAGTGGTTACATTTCGAAAGCCCATTGAGTCTTTTTCTTTTATTTACATGATCTATAATAAGCAGTGATCTTTTCTACCTTTGTCATGAACTCTACGACCGGCCAGTCAGTTATATAGCGAGTAGTACTTTGTACAGGACCCGAAATTTGGAGTAGTACTTTGTACAGGGTCGCCAGGTCGCCATTTGCGACTAGACCTGTGTTCAGTAGGAATGGTTTCTACCTAAACTCACGGGGCTGTGCAGTTTCTGTTTCCCACGAAAATAATTGTCACGGAGTGAAAGAAAACACGGAATGTGAAGTCTTCACAATTTACATGAAATGTGCTTTTTAAGTACTTTCAAACAGATTTATACAGTGAAAAAATGGACCCTCTCTTAGTAGAGTAGCCAGAATTTAAACTTCTTCTTGATGTTGAATCAGACACTGAAAACTTCATTACGAGATCCCTAAATTTGCTTCCAATTCTCGCATTTTGTGCAGTTTAACCTGTGAGTACTGCTTCATATAAGAAAGGTTTCAGCAGTTTCAATAGAGTTAAGACTGCCTACAGGAATTCTTTTTAAGACTGACACACTGGTTGCTTTGCTGACAATTTTCGTCGATGGCTTTTCAATTAAGGACGTTGATCCGAAACCTGCAATCGACAATTGGTACTTCAGTGCAGAGCGTTATAAAACGTGAAATCTTAAGGTAATATATTTTTATTGTCCGTTGGTATATGATCATGTATATGAATTGTCCAATTCAAAATTGATTATCCTGAATCTAATTGTCAGGTTTTTAAATTTTATGCTCTTTCTTTGTCAAACCAAAGGTTGCTGGGGAGGAAGGAACCTCTCATAATTTGTACGTAACTGGCGACAATCATTTGGCTGACTTTGAAATTTTGCGCCATGGCTTAGTAGATTATTTGGTGTTATTCGTAACCTAAAAGCCATCCAAAGGGAATCTTCGAGCTTTCCAGAGTACAATTTTTAACTGAGTTATAATTATATGTTATTGAGAGAAATTCGAGATCCTCTAAATTCAATAATATGTTATTTTCAAAATACATCGTACTTTGCAATTCAAGTTTATCTTTGCATCACATTTTCATGTTGAAGCTGATTTCGAATTAGTTGCGTCATTTCTGCCTTCATGATAACAGGCAATCGCCTCTTGTAATGAAGTCTTTAAGTTTTACGTCCCACCGTTATGCCGGCTAGGCTAAAGGAGACGGTGATGATGAGAAATGGATGAAATGGTGGAATGAAGAAAGTGGGATAAACCTAGAGAACCCCGAGAAAACCCACGCACGCGGTATTTGTCCACCACAAAGTTCGCTTGGCGAAAGCTGGGATCGAACCAAGAACCCCATGTACCAGAGGTGAACGCCACCCCCTGAGCCACCACAGTCCTTGAAATTGCCTCTTGAGTTTGATACATATGTATGTAATATAATATAATGATATTTTAATGAAAAACCTGAAATAACGCTATTGTTTTGAGTGTGTCCGATCGGTCTCTTTTAATAAATTGTTGAATTTGTAATCAGTCAAAGAGCAGGGATTCATGTTGTAGCTCAATGTTACGAAGAACCAGTTTCTTTTCACATGTCATATACCTCAACATTGTATCAAGTTATATCGCATTGATGTTAGCAAAACAAAATCGTAGAAATGTAATACAAATGAAAATTAATTACCAAAATGAAAATATGCTACAGCCTAGGATGGAATACATTTGAATTAAAACAGTTTCATATTAAAAAGAAATAACATCTTACAATAACATCTAAATATTGGCCAAAGTTCGCTATTTCAGAATTTCTGGAACCAATTAAAACATGCCTTACTCACTAAACGTTCAATAATAACATTCAAGATAAAATAAATTTAAACTGATGTATTTTCTGAAAATTTTTTGCATTTACCTTTTTATTTTTTTAAAAATTACTTCTTTCTAATTGATAATACATCAACTATTAATGGCTTGTTTACATATTATATCGGAACTGTATAGAAAAACATGTTTACACATATCTGCCCACAAAACAACTTAAATGTTCAGGTCTGGCCATAGAAGAAAATGCTATCATACGATACGGACTTTTGTCCATAACACCATATACTGTATATATATACAGGGTGGTAGGTAACTCCACCGACAAACTTTGGGAGGCGATTCCTTATACGAAATGAAAGAAAAAAGTTCTAATAAACATGGGCCGAAAAATGCCTCATTTCAGAGTTATGATCCATTGAAAATTCGAAATTCATTTTTCAAAACTCCCTAACTTAGAAACTATAGGATCTATCCCAAGCGGTTTAAGAACTTACACAGGAACTAGTATGTTCTCTATCTAAATATCCATGTTTTACTATCTTCCGTTATCGGTGAAAGGAACTGTGAAAAGAAAGTTAAAGTATAGGGACACTCTTTTAAGCACTAATGGTACGTTCGTTTCGCTGGTACCGGTGAATTCTGAAACATGGATATTTAGGTAGACCGTATACCAGTTCATGTGTAAGTCCTTAAACCGTTTGGGATAGGCACTATAGTTTCTAAGCCAGGATGTTTAGAAACGTGATATTTCGAATTTTCGGTAGTTCATAACTCTGAAAGGAGACGTTTTTCGACCCATGTTTATTAGAAATGTTTTCTTTCATTTCGTATAAGGAACAGCCTCCAAAAGTTTATCGATGGAGTTACCTACCACCCTGTATATATAGATATATATACGTATGTGTGTATGTGTGTGTGTGTGTTGTGTATAAATGTTACTATTATAAGCTACTATTAAGACACGCTTTTTCAATGAATGTATCATAGATGTAACCAATAATAAAATCAAACATTCCCCATCCCCATCACAACGAAACACGAATATTTATATATGCCAGGAATTATTTACAAAAACTGGTGAAAACATTATGAAACAAAAAGGTGACAAAAGTAGTACAAGTAGTATTGCGATCATTCTAATGGGATCTATAACAACGTACGTGTGTTACTACGATAACTCATGATCGAAAGTGAATATATAATAAAAACTATTATATTACCGGAGTGGAATGTCAAGGATTCGAACAAATAACCCTCTTATTATGGTATATAGAACAGGGTTTCTCATTCTGGATGACGCGAGAAGGTTTCATGGGAGTCGCGAAGATAAGCGAAGGAGATAAATATAATTAGGCTCTAATACCGGAAAGTATTTTTAAATATTATTTTGAATTTCCTTCTGATAAGCATAGTTTCTATTTTTATACACACTGTTAAGAACAACAAAACATAGGTCTACTAAACATTTTCGACAGGTGCAGAGTTGTTTAAAAATCAATTTAAACAAAAGAGGTACGATATGAAACTAATGAGAACTGCATATTGAAATACCAGAAAAATGCAATGCAACAAAACTTGCAAATTGAAATACAATTAAAATTGAAGCTAATGAAATACCTGAGCATGGTGTGATTTTACTAGTGCGGCAATGTCTGCGTTCAATCTTCGTGATGCACATTATCAAGTCATTTTCAACTGATAAGCGATTTTTTGTCTTCGTTTTAATGCTTACCATGGACGAAAAAAACCTTCGCAATAGGTACGATGTAACAAACGGAATTATTATTTTTAAATCAGCAGATACCAGACCAAGATATTCTTCTCTCCTCTTCATCCAGAACTTGTCCAGCTCTTCGTTACAAAGAAACTAGTTGCAAGGGCTTGTCGCACAATAATTCTATTAGTTGGTGAAGAAGTTGTGGGCTTAGATCAGCTACTTTGATGGCCTCTTCAATGAACGGCTTTAATATCAATCTTGAACCAGGTGACATCTCTGCAATAGGTATATTAAAATTCCCACACTAGCTTATTACAAACCATAAATTATAAGGGGATCGCTGGCAAGATAATGTGATAAAATAAGGGTCGTCATAGGAATGAGGTTGAGAACCACTGATAAAGAGCGGCAAAGATTTTACCGATTACCTCCCCCATCTCTATGGCAACTGTGAGAATGGCTCGCACCACAAAAGCGAAGTAAATGCACCGACTCTAGTTTACTGAAAGCTGTTCTGTTTTCTCGTTTTCAATTTTCACAGCACTTGCTGTTTTTTCTTTCTTTTTTTTTTTTTTTTTTTAGTCGAGCAATATCTGAAATATGATGTATGATGTTGACAACTAATCATAGATTAATCTTTTAATTTGTGTTAATGGAGCTTCGAATGAGGAAAAGAAATTTTAGATCAGATAAAGTGCTATTGGAGTGGAGTAAAAAGCACAGAAAGGAAAATGGGAGATGCGTTTGTAACCTAATACAAACCACGGATATCCTATTTTCACACAGAAAAGTACTGTATCATATCACACTATATGTCTATAAAAATACCGATTTATGTTCCTATTGCCCACTGATGCTTTGCCAGTATCTCTTATTTCAACTGTTTCTGTTTTATCAGCTTGTTTGTTCTGAAATTTGATATGTATTGAATGTCAAGGAGATTTGAATTTCAAGTAGTTTTAATCATTGTTGTACCTAAAGGTCATGTCTCACTTTAGATTGTTCATTTTTATTTCTAATTTTGAAATATGATCTAATATCAAATGGCCGTTTGAATTGGATTCAGCTAAAATGTCAAATATTTAGCGGCTCTGTATTCAAATAATTTGTTTCTTCGGCTGGAATTGTAAAATATGCATTTTGTTATTTTATTTACACACATAAGCAATAATATTTATTCAGCAACTAGTACAACTGGTGGAAAACTATGTCTTACTTTTGCCATGCATTTGTGATAGAAACTAGACCTTGACAAATTCAACTTAAAAATTAAACACCAACTAAGCAAGATATAAAGTGAATTTCATGTTTCGTACTCGGAACGTGCTACACTCATGTATCATCATCATCATTATCATCAAATGTATTCTGCCATTATTGGCAGGTCACTTGCCATAACTAAGAAGATTCCATGTTCTACGGTCTTCCGCTAACCTCTTGGTCTTCACGTACGATTTCTCTGTTTTGATACCGTCTATTAATTGCAATCTCCTTCGCCCCCTCCCTCTCTTCCCTGCCAACATATTCTCTAGCACGTTCCTCCTTCTTAGCCAATGTCCCAACCAGCATTTCTCTTCCTCTTCTTAATAATATCTAAAATTGTTCTTTTCTACCCACCATTTCTAACATTCTCACATTCGTTCTCAGCTTGACTCTGCTAATTCTTTCCATTCTCCTCCACACCCAGATTTCGAAAGCTTCCATTTGTTCCTCATCCTTTTTTCTGCGTAATGTCCATCTTTCTGATCCATACAGCACAATACTCCACACGAAACATCCATATAAGGCATTTATAAGTCAAATTCTCTCATATGAACATACGTACGTTTACAATCTGGATCTTAGCCCTTAACTAAATCTATAGACAGTTAATATGTTCCCATTCGTGGCTGAGTAGCTATAAGATATACGTGTACGTTCTGTGCACTTGATCCTGGGTTCCATTCCCTGTGAGGCACTTGCATCGGATACAACCCTGAGTAGTGGTTTGATGGTAGTTTGGTCTAATGGTATCTTGGTGCTAAAAAATAACATTAAACTTGAATCAAACAATATGAATAATAAATATTGCTTAAAGAGCACGGTCTTCCGAATTCATCAATTCAGTTCCCTACAGATCATATACGAGCGATTGTACTTTAATTATGTATTATGCCATACGGAATACATTATGAAAAAGTGCATAAATTCAGACTTAGTGACTCGTCGTCCTATATAATTATAGAAATGTTAGATTTTATTGTGTATAACTTAATTTCTCATATTATATTCCTTCTCTTGATCTTTGATCTCCTAAATTTTCACGTAACTAGGTGATTGCAAGAAGGTCTTGTTCAAGGCCTTGTTCAGATCAACAGAAAAAAAATCCAAAACAGTTACGTATAGCTATTGCAATACAAATGTCCAACGTAATTAAAATGTTATTAGTACATGTCTCCATCAGATGGCCGAGGTCATTTCCACGAAGAACTGAATTCTTGGTTCCGTAATGGTACTGATTGAGAACTCTCTAGAATAGTTAGTAAGACGGTTCGTGGTGAAAAATTAAATGTCTGTGCCAGAAGGTCTTCTTCTTTAATCAAGCACTTTTAATTCGAAGTACTTTTGACATATGCTTGTTTCCTCTCGTGATTGTTTCAATCAACGGAAGTGATGAGGTGTTGGCCAAGTATATAATTTGATCATTCCTCCAAGTCCAAAATTCTGCCTTGCTTTCTGTTACCCTTTGTCTTCTAATGGAGAACAATTTAAACCTTCAATACCTCTTAGTTTGCAGAACTTCCATTGTGAAGCATAACGCTTAGATATAGAAGTGGGAGTTAAAGTGAAGTGAGTATTAGTATTAATAAAATAATGAAAACTGTGAAACCGTATTCATGTGGATGGAGTAGCCCCCTGCGAAAAGTAAAATTTGATATGACTTTTGTTTGTGCTTCAAAATAAAACAAAAGTACAGAGAAAATGATAAACGATCCCCGAATTCAACGATTGGTTGTGTTCAGTGGCGTATTTAGGGGGGTGGCTTCCGGGCTTAAGCCCCCCCCAAAATCTTACTTAGTATAGTAAAGTAAATGAAATATCTTGCAGAATTTTCACATTTCCAGGCAAAGCCCCCCCCGAAAGTTAGCAAAGCCCCTCCCGAAACAAAATCGTAAATACGCCACTGGTTGTGTTGTATAGACAAAGACGTAAGTAGACCATATTGTTTGGGTGTAGTAATCGTAGTAGTAGTAGCAATAGTTATTGTTCTAGACTTCAACTTTATTGAAAACATAAGACAGGTAAATTACATCTGAAAGTTTACAAGAATGTGTGAAGTTTATATAATTTTTACGATTATAATTTTTATAATTAAACGAATAATTTTGAGGAACTTTTTTTCTTTAATCTAAAATCATGATGTTTTCATCACTTATTTAGCGATCTTTTGTGTCAACGTTTTGACAACACAGCTCAGTCCGTTGGAAACACTAATTTGAATCAGTCTCTGTGTGTTGAGTTCGGATACTGCATGACAATGCTATAGCACACACTTCCAGTGTTACAAAGGATTTGGTGCGAAATCTGCGGGGAGGGACGTGAATTTCCTCCAGGTGACAGTCTTTCACTGAAGTCTTAGTAATAACAGTGAGTAAATTGGATCATTCGCTACAAGTTTTAGTTGTTTTCTAGAATTTTAAATCGTTTCTAAAACTCCCCAGAAAGTACCAAAGGTTAAAATTGGCTTAAATGTAATTGGGTCTGTCACCAATTAGCTTAGCCATCCTGAGAACTATAGATTCAACACTAGTATTTGTTATTTTCGATCACTTTTACATGTTACCATTCCCACCTCCATCTCTTCTGAATATAGGTCTTATTCCACAGTATTTTCTCCAGTTTGTAAATCATATGTGTAGTGCTCCAGAAGCATGCACATATACATCCAAGTGAAATATAGTGCAGAAAGCAGAAATGAGATACTTTCAAGCATTTTCATTTATAATTGTTCATGTGCTCCAACATCTCGAAGATTTAACTCCCTCCCCCCAAAGAAAAAAACCTCGCTCTTTCAGATACATGCCATCAACAAGCATGCTAATTTTAATTTCGCATTAATTAGGGTTTGCTAATTGAGGCTGAGAAGAGAAGACAGCAGAAAATTGCTTCAGGAGACAATTTCAAACACAGCGTCATCAGATACATTTCTGTAGAATTCCCTTAAGCAAAATAATTAGCTAATGGAAAGCATTAAAACCAGAAAAAAACAGTGGCGCCTCGTGCTTGTGTGTTACATGGATGAGCTTTTCTCGCTCCTCTCTAATAAGAATATATTCGTATTTGAAAGAAAAAGTCAAATTTTGATATGAACCACAGACAGGGTTGGAACTCTGTAACGGGGAATTGTGGCGGTACGTGTGAAGCCGTGCCGCTAAGAATATGCTCTTAAGTCAGTAGTCAATAGCTAAAATGGTAAAGTGTTTGGCTTAGCATTTGGAAGATCGTGTTCGATTCCCGCTGCCGACCATCCTGACTGGGGTTTTCTAGGGTTTCTCTCAGTCCTACCAGACAAATGCCGGGATAGTACCTACTAAACAGGTCCTAGCCCATACTTTCCCAAGCGTTTTCCATTGTTTTTATTGTTGTTAGACATTCAGTATAAAACATCCTCTGAGCTGTATCTGGTGATTGTTAAATAAATAAATAAGTCAGCAATATTTTAATTGGTTAGATGCTGATTTTCATTTTTCTTTATGGTGAACCAAGTATTCTACTTCAATTTAGTTCTTTCCAGTGCATATTTTGTTATTAAGATCATGCTAATTAGGCCAATGAAAATTGTAATGTTTGAATGACGCTTAACACTTGGACGTAGGTAACTTATTTTGTTTACAGAACATTTGTAAATTTTGGCAGTGTATTTAATAGAATTTTTGTGCTACATTTCTGAATAATGTTGATTTTACATTATGACATTCATTTATTTCTTACTTTGTGTTATGCAATTATGCATTATAGAATAAGTAAAATAGTAAAATTTCAAAAATGTTTGAAAAATATCTATATATATAAAAGAGAACGTACAAATCCTTTGTTAGCTCATCACGCTAATACGGCTGAACCAATTTCTTTCATTTTTGGGGGGTTATTAAGATTTGGACCCTAGATGGTTTTTATCATATCACTTTAATTTTCAATTACCAGTGTCTTGAGATAATTGACCATTCAAGTGTCCATAACGTAGAAATCCTTTGTTAGCTCATCATAGGTAAATCTAACTGTATTTATATGCAACCCACATGACCGTGTCACTCGGCGGGTTAACATAAATGACAGGCGATATAATGTTAACATTTACTGCAATCTTCTATGGTTTTTATCATATCACTTGAAAGCGAAAAAGTAAAAATTATCTAAGTAACAAAGTTTATTGCGTTCCGGGGTGACCCCAGCGAAGCGGGGTGAACGCTGCTAGTTTACAATATTTTAATTTCGACTATTCAAGACCTAAAATAGTAGCATTTATGTAATGTCTGCATCGAGTAATAACATCAACAGTGTAATTATTATTTATAAACTATAATTCTTTAATTTTGTGGGTGATAGTTCTAGAGTTATTTTTCTTTACTTTTAAACACTGAACACAAACATCATTAGATCTTTCAAATTTTGCATCTTTGCGCACAAGTGTTTCCGAATGTCCGTTGCAAACGCACTTTTTACACTTTATGCATTATTTTGAAAACATTTAATCCTTTGATATTTATAGCATCACTTGTTCTTCTTCAGAAATATTTTGTGCGCTCAATCTGTCCGATACGTTGTCATGAGAATCTTCCGCAGCTGTGCATCCTTTACCACGGAATTCAAGTAATCAGTATTGCTTCTTTTTTATCAGTTGATAAATGTATTTTTTTCATCGCACAGTCACCGTCTTCCTTACTAACTCTCAGCAGAATATCAAAGATATTTTCAAGAAAATCTCTTACAAGAGTTTCTTATGTCAATAGTGTATTGCTTCACTAAATGCAAGCTCAGAGTTCCTAAGGCAACGGAATTGATACAAAGAAAGTCGTAAAGAAAACTCAATTTCTCTATAATACTGCTCGTACACTTGTTTGAGAAATTCAATGTAATTCTTACAATAAACGTACATGTGTTATCTCTTGACCATCATTATAACTAAAATATCACATTAATAATCAATAAATTATACCGTGTTATTTTTTTGTATTGAATCGAAGAAATTCATAGTATTTATTGAGATAGTTTCATTATTTAAAAAAAAAAAGATCGGGTCAAAAGAGACCGATGTTATGGGAAATACGTGATAACACGGAATGTGCGAAAATTAAAAAAATAAAGCATTACAAAAACAATCGGATATTTTTTTGTAAAGAACAAAGACCAATCAAATATGTTTGAAAACACTACAACTACATCTAAGCAATGAAAATGAATATGGAAAGCAAATAAGTGCTGGGTCATTTTTGGCCTATGTTCTGCATTCAATGGTTTAAGAAAAGCTAACTTTTGAATTTTTATTTTCTGTAACATACGAAAAGAGTGTTTATCTCCGTCAAGTTTGTTAATACAATCAATTCGTTAACATCTTCGTGAGTAACGTCCACTTTAACAGTTGCTATCCGTATCCCGTTTAAAATCTATAGCATCCCTAGCGTTTATGCAACCTGCACAGTAGCAAAGATATGTTGGTTGCATAATATAAAAGATTTTGATTTTGATTTGAGTTAGAGTTTAACGTCTCGTTCAGCAGCGAGGCTATATAAGACGTGGATTTACTGGTTAACGTGGAATCCGAACCACATAAGCTCCAGCCGGGAATCGAACACGGGTCTCCCACGCCATAGGCGCGTACGCTAACCTGCATAATATATAAAAATATGTTGGTTTTGCCACTGCAAATTCCTCGGCCGAAATCGTTAATACAATCAATTCGTTAACATCTTCATGAATAACGATCACTTTAACAGTTGTTATCCGTATCCCGTTTAGAAATCTATATCATTCCCTACCTTCTATACAACCTGAACAGTAGCAAAGATAGTAGTAGATGTTGGTTGCCTAATATAAAAGAAAATGTTGCTTTTGCCACTGCAAATTCCTCGGTCGAAATCGTTAATACAATCAATTAATTAACATCTTCATGCGTAACGATCACTTTAAAAGTTGCTATCCGTATCCCGTTTAAAATCTATAGCATTCCCTAGCTTCTATGCAACCTGCACAATAGCAAAGAAACATTGGTTGCCTACAATACAGTAAAAGAATTTATAGCTTTTTCTTATTGCAATTTTTCGGTACAGTTCCTTAATGTAGTCAATCCCTTAATATTTTCATGGACAACGGTGACTTTAACTGTGGCTATCCATACTCCATTTCTCATACATGGAAATACAAACCTCAAACATTAGAAGGTGTATTAAATCTCAAAATATATTAGGGTATGAGAATAGTAAATACAACATTTATGCTGTTGTTCACACAACGATTATATATATATATATATATATATATATATATATATATATATATATATATATATATATATATATATATATATAATCTTTCATAACGTCCCACGATTTTGCCCTTTAGGTTAAGGCAGACGGATTGTTAAGGCCGTGAATAAGATGGAAATATTGGTGGAATGAGAATGAGAAATATTGGAAATGTGAATGCTGGAATGAGAAATATTGGTGGAAAACGCACGAACCCTTCATCCACCACAAACTTATTTGGTCGGGGATCGAACCAAAGACCCCATGCTCCAGGTGTAAGCTCTCTACCACTGAGCCCCATATATAGACCTGTTTAGGACTTTAGTTATTATAAGCGAATAAAGTAACCTACAATTTTATCAGTAACGTTTTCGAAACTTCCTTATTTTGGAAGTATTCCATACAAATTACCGAAGCACTTGCACATGGACATTGAGGAGAGGATGATCCCCCCCCCCAAGTCGTATCTGGGTGGCGGAAATAATAAAGTGTATATGTTGCTGTGACTTCCCAACTACAAAAACATAGTTTTACTGGTCTATCCAAAGTTTATTAAAAGAAACGTTGTAGTGTTACTGTCTCTTAATTATACTGTTTAACCTAAGGGAGATGTGTTAAATAAAATTGGATAACAACTAAATCAATAATAAAATATCAAATGCCGGATGGGAGACAATACCTTGAGGAAACCCCACATGCTGTGTTATTCATTACATACTTTATATATATGTATCACGATCCAGGGTTGAACCAGGAATTATAAACGCTCTATTTGCTTTAAGTGTTGTGTGCTCTATACAGAAGGTCATGAGCTTGTTCTCTGGAAGGTCATCCTCTTCTATTGATGTTTTTAGAAGTTACTATGAGGCTGAAGTGGTTCAATGGTAGGTCGCTCATCTCTAATGTGTGAGGCCCATAGTTTGATTACAGTTCGCATCAAATGGGCTTTCTGATGAACAAACATCCTGCGTGTGGGTTTGTGGGTTTTTTCCGGGCTCTCTCGTTCCCTCTTCCTTTCTCCATCTTATCAATTGGTTCCTTACTATCATCGCCACCTCCCTTAATTACTGTAAACAAACATTGAACATTAACAAAACAGTAGCTTTTTCTTTCAACTTTCAAAAAAAGGTAGCTATTTAACTGCGACCAGCAACTCTATTTCAGGGTTTCCAAAGGACAGGGGGAACAAGTTTCTCCAATATCAGTAGAATCTTATATATATGTGTGTGTTAGAGACCTGCACGGGCTTGAGCAGAGCCTACGGGCCGGACTTGGGCCTATAAAGCATATATCACTTCGGGCCCCGGCCGGGCTCGGGCCGTAAATTTTTAAATATACAACCCTATTTCTCGGGCCTTTTCGGGTCTAACTTTCCATATGTACTGTAAAACGATATTTATCACACGTTTGGATCGTTCTTTCTGGAGAACTTTTAAAGTACAACTGCAAAATTAAACTTCTAGTATAATGAAGAAGCGACGAAGACCATCTAGTAAAAATCTAAGTTTTACGTCCCACGATTATGCCGGCTAGTATAAAGGAGAAGCTGATGATGGGAAATGAATGAAATGGTGGAATGAAGAAAGTAGGGGAAAACAGAATATCGAATAAATCGACGCACACGGTGTTTATCCACCACAAAACTCACTTGGCTTGAACCAGTACCCCATGCACCAGAAGTGAACGCTCTACCACTAAGCCATCATGGCCCCGACAATCTAGTAGTATCGGCTTGGAATTTCAGACAAAAATGTGCTGCAGCATGCTTCTCTAGTCTATTCCATTAAAAGAGGTAAGAAGTATTCAGGTAGTCCATTAGCGAAAGATTGAATAAACACAAGAACTTTGCAATCATAATTTCAATTATGTGCCAGAAGTGTAATGTCTATTTATGTTTAGAGAAAATGAAGGAACTGCTTCCCTTGTGTTCCACACTTAATAAGACTGTACCATCAACGACAAGTATTAAGAAACTTGTAACGCCTATGATGTGAATCATCCTTTCAATTGTATGTTTGTATAATACTAATTAACTAAAATAAATATGGGGTGGCCCAAAAGTAGGTATACAGCTCTGCATTGAACAAGTATAACATCCTGGTTTGTGGATTTATTTGCTTCGGCTGTTCAGGGCTGAAGGTATAAGTGAAAGGACATTAAGAACAAATAATAAAGAAACTAAGTCTATTTGATGTATAACAATAAGAAATAATATAAAATGCAATGAGCTGATCAGTACGGTACTCCATACCTACTTTTGGGTCACCCTCTATAGTATAAGACATTTGTTCACAATAATTCAGGTTTTAATGATTTTAAAATATGAAATGAATTGAAATCTTTCAGTTTAACTTGTTAACATAAGTGGGTACTTTACGGGGAGGTGAGGGGCCGCGGTGGCTCAGTGGTAGAGCGTTCACCTCTGGTGCATCCAAGCTCACGCCAAGTGAGCTTTGTGGTGGACAAACAGCGTATGCGTGGTTTTCTCAGGGTTCTCCAGTTCTTCCTCCCCTTTTCTTCATTCCACCATTCCATTCATTTCTCATTATCTCTGTCTCCTTTATCCTAACCAGCATAACCGTGGGACGTAAAACTTATAAATTTTATTTAGTTTTTTTTCTTTTTTACCAAGATGTCAGGAATTTTATTTAAGTTTTTTAAACACAATATTTCTTTTTCCTCAGTACTGTAAATGAAATATTCGGATCATAATAATGATTACTGTATGGACCCGCTAATTCTTCTTTTAATTTCCATCTAGCACAGGAGGAATCTAGAAGTTAGCGCATACATTTTGGTTCTTAGAGTATTGATATTTAAAAAAAAGTTTATATGATCATTAAATGGGGTAAAGTAAAAGTGCTTTAATACTTATGTGTAGTAAACCGACACAAATATTTATAAACAGAAAGAACTCCGGAAATTGTGTCTTTAACAAACGTAAAACATGTCCAAACAAACAAACGTTCACATCAACACTATTAACACCATCAAATTAACACGGAACAAAAATTACTTACTAATGGATTTCTCAAGGTGATGATTTTTGTGCGATGAGTTTAGGATGAACACACTGTCTGAAGAAAGAGTCTTTAAAGTATGACTGGGAGGTCACCTGTTGTACAGAAAATCATGTAATCCTTTTTGGTGAATGCAGTTCTGTTAATGTTTAGAAAAGTATTTTAGTGAAGTCAATCAACAGGTGTTAGATGTCAAATAATTTTCTTTAAAACCTAAAAATAAAAATGACTTTTTTCCTTTCTTCTTTGTGACGTGCGTTTGACGTCTTTTGTATCACGCGTTTCTCAAAGAATATTTGGACGTTTGTAATTTCCGCTGCCTTCTGATCTGAAGTCGACCTGTCAACTAAACAGCTTGTTCGATATATCGTCTCTATCCTATACAGAGAGATGTTCAAACACACACACACGCACACAAACACACACATAGGATGCTAGTCATACATATGAAACATGAAACGACAAAACCAACCGTTCCTCCTTCTCTGTTCTCGCACCGGGAGTAGGGATCTTTGATGTTTTGTGAGCAGGCGCACATTTCACAAGCCGCCGAACGAATAATTCTTTTCCTGCACTGCCACACTGAGCCTTTCTATCTCGCCTTACGCACACACACACACACACACACACACACACAACAATAGCCATATATACATGTACGCACACTCTCAGCTTATAAACCTCACCTCAGTTTACATACTCATTCCCTATTACATCACTAGGAGTGAAATGTAACAGTTCCAACGATTCCTATTCCGAAGTAAGTTTTCGGAGTTGAACAACCAGTGATATAGCACTGGTTTTGCTAGCGGTCTAGGAAAATATTTTCTCAGTCCCAATTCGCATGTGGTCATCTTTGACCTATAATATGGTACCACGTCATTCGTATAGTTTTTTTTTAAATGTAATTCTCAATTCCAGGTATAAAAACAAGTCAATAAATCAATTTCAATTATCTGTGAGTGAAAAAATATTCCGGTCTGAGCAGAAAAATTTTGAAATTATTAATGACATTTCCAACTACATATATTTGTAAAACTCAGTGGTAGATCGTTCACCTTTGGTGCATGGGGTCCTTTCCTAGTAGCATAGATAACTTGCAAACTGCTTGTTGTAAGCTTTCATTGCAAGTCTACCAAACGTACCTTCAGTTTGATTGGAAAGCGTGCAAACATAGCAAGATGGACTCTGGTAATTACGTTACATGGGGCAACCCTGCATTCAGTGTTCCATTCAAGCTTAAGGCAAGCTTTTTATGTTGATGGCAAGTCAATAGCCAACGAATGGCCAGTGATGTTATGACGTTCTGCAAAGGGTTTAAAGCATCACTTGCAAGTACAGCAAAAGACAAATTGTATGGAAGCACATATTGAAAGTCCAAGCGTAGAAAGAAAAAAGACAAGCACGCACTAACTGGACGAAAAACTTTCTTGCTACTTGCGTTGGTTCGATCCCAGCTTGTGTCAAGTGAACTTTGTGGTGGACAAACACCGTGCTCGTGGGTTTTCACAGGGTTTTCCCGTTTCCTCCCACTTTTTTCATTCCATCATTTCCTTCGTTTCTCATCATCACTATCTCCTTTAGCCAAACCGGCATAATCGTGGGACGTAAAACTTAAATATTTCATTTTTTAAATGTGAAACAGCTTATTTTCGTGTCTGTGCAAAGAAGACACAATAAAGAAACTGATTGAACGTTGATGCTACTTTACTCTAGACGGGGTGAGAAGGGGCAAGAATCCCCGATCGGAGGATATGAGTATCCCCTGTCTGTCTCTCCACCACTCGTGTTGTATTGTAATTCAAGTAAAAATAAATGAATATGTCTCTTCGCGTTTTTGAAAATTTCCGTTTTAACGGAGAAAAGAGGGCATGTTCTATAAGTCCATTCTTCACACTAAAATCGGCATTACTTGTTTGTGATCCCATCGCGGAGAAACGGTCCAATAGTTTGAAACGAATTTTTGAACAATGTTAGTAAATACCGTCCGCTGAGATTTTATCATGCAACTTTAATTGACAGGGCTTGTCTAAATGGGATAGGAAAATCAAAATTTATGCTAAAAGTAGAATATCTTTTGGGGGGTTTTCTTATTACACTTTCGTTGATAGGCCTATGAGCCTACTAAGGGCAGGCACGTAGCCAAGGGGAGGGGGTGCGGACCCCCGGAACCTCCCTCCGAGACCAGAAATGAAAAAATAAGGAAGGAGGAAAAAATGAAATGAGAAAAAGAAGGATCGCGTTAAAAATTTAAAAAATCAGGAAGCTTTTGGTTACTCTTTCTTATCAGGAGACTTGTATTATTTAAATACATGGTGCTAAGGTGAGCGAGAGATAATGGAAGAGTCAGGGAATTTGAAATTTCTAGAAAAGTTACGGAATTCTCAGAATTTCTAGAAGAGTTACGGAATTCTCAGAATTTCTGCTACTAGTCAGGTGGATTTCAAGGGAGATTTCAAGCTCCCGAAAGTATAGTACCGTTGTGTAATAACTTGGACATTTTTTATTATAAATTTTCATCATCGCATCCTTCCAGTATCAAACATGTTATTTCAAAAACAATTTTCTACTGCTCCTTTAACCTGTCATTGGAACAGACAGTAGTTGACGGAATAATAAAAAAATATATATGGAAAAAAAGTTCTGTTAAC
Source organism: Thermobia domestica (assembly GCF_964235325.1). Taxonomy (NCBI): domain Eukaryota; kingdom Metazoa; phylum Arthropoda; class Insecta; order Zygentoma; family Lepismatidae; genus Thermobia; species Thermobia domestica. The sequence goes on along the minus strand of NC_137466.1, from coordinate 208,771,972 downwards.
ATTTGATTCAACAGAGAAAGGAACGCAGATGTTGTAAAATATTTTACAAGACATTATTGAGTATTTACTTTTTATAATAGTGAATATGTGCTTTTTATAATAGTTGGGGTCATAATGAAGGAAAATTGTTATATTTGAATGAACAGAGGAAGGATGTAAATATTTTAAAATCTTTTTCAGCACTTTTTTTTTGATAATTTTACTCGAGATTTCTCATAGTTTGTTATTAAAATACTTACCAACATATCCTCATTTTATTGTCCTAACAAACCAACATATGTTGATAGTAAAGTAGTTTAGATTGATCGAGCTCCTGGGCATTCAGAATTTCATGTCAACCCCCTCCCTCCCCCCGTTACGAAATCCTGTCTAAACGAACCAATATATGTTGCAGTAAAATAGTTTAGAATGATCGAGCCCCTGTTGTTATGACCACAGTATTTCATGTCACGCCCCCCCCTCACGAAATCCTGGCTACGTGCCTGCTAAGGGGCAGAGGAAGCTCTATCATCCCCGTGTGAAGAACGGGAATTTAATCTGGTATTATATAAAGTACGGAGTGCATAAAAAGTAGATCATTATTTTATTAAATTATATTTCAATTTCAATGTCAAATATATCTGCTTACTTCTGTTCGGAATGTTGTACTTACAAATAAATAGAAGTACACAACACTCAAAGCAAATTTCAGAACGTTAATCACTGTTCCGGATCCTAACATTCGTAGATAGATCACTTGGAACGGAACAGTTCAGAGTGTCACTGTAATGTATGGAAAAGAGAGTGAGCAATAAAGGAAGAAAACGGAGCTGTTGGAACGTCCAATCATTGCAACGTCACGTAGCGTTACCAAGGTGATGGTACAGCTAATGGATAACCCTGACATCTAGTAGGGATATCCCAAGGCAATTTTTTTTTATTATACTGCCTGAATGAGGAAAAAGAAAATGTGCTATTTAAATGCTTATTAAAACCATCAAACAATAGCCTCTCCAAACCCATTACAAATGCGAGGGTTATCTCCCTTTCAAATACCTATATTTACAAGACAAAAGAAATTTTATTTCATATTATAACCATGAAAACAAATCCGTAAGAGGATTTTTTAAAAATTATTATTATTAAATGAATTTTGTCCAGACAATAATCGCATATTACCTATGGAAAATCTATACGTTAAGTACATCCAAACCAATCAACAATATGGGCCTATTTCTTTCGTGTGCAGGAATTTATGAGAACTAATTATTTTGAGCACATTCTCTTCTTGTACTTATAGTCAAATCCAGGAGGGGCGAAAAGTAGTTTGTCCTTCCCTTCCAGGGACACACGCATCAGTGCTACAAAAGCCCAGTGAGGTAGAAAATTGATAATTTTGCACTTTGCACGAGGGTACAATATCAGTATCGAGGAACTACGGACGGGATGCAGAGTTAAGCGGAACTCGTCCATCAAATAGACCGAACGGTCGCGGGCATGCTCCCCATGCATACAATTAAGTGTGGCAATAGTAGACCACTAGCATCAACAATGTCCCGGTACTAACGGTTCTGCGCCCTTGATTCTAACATTTCTTAAAGTTTAGTGCTACCGTGGCTCAGTGGTAGAACGCATATCTCTGGTGTGAGGAATCCTCAGTTCGATACCCAGTCAAGGAAGTAAATATTGTAAAACTTTGTGTAGTTTTGTCTCATATATAAGGAAGAGGTAGAGCTATTAATAAAAAGAGCGTCCGGAATCGACTCCCACTACCAGTATTTTTTATTATAAAAAGTTCCTCTATAAAAGTATTTTTACAAAAATACTATACAAATTCATTTCTCTAGAATCAGGGTGACTATAGGTGGTCTTTGACCGTAAGGTCGCAGACAGGATCTCCAACAGAGCCCCGTAGCAGGCTAAGAGGAGTGGAATTAAGGAACAAATGCTCCGTAGCAAGGAGAGGCGGGTTAAGTTGCCAACAGAGCCACGTAGCAGGCTAAGCGGCTGAAGTTAGGATTCCCAGACAGAGCACCGTAGCAGGGTAAGCCAGGAGATAGGATAGGCGTAGTCCCGTAGCAGACTAAAGGAGGGTTACAAGAAAACTGGTACTGAGCTGGATTCTTCTGTCCAATTTATAGCGTCCCTTGGGTGGCGGTGGCGCTGCTGCTTCAATTTTCGTCTTCTGCTCCGTGGGAGGGGCTAAACGTCGTCTGCAGGTGATTGCAGGTCCCCCTCGTGGAAGTTCCTCTTGATGAAGCACGAGGTGGTGTTTATAAACACTTGATGCGTTGATTTGTTTGTAAACAACTTCACATGGGATATTACAATATTATTTTATTATTAGTATTTGAAGTGATGCAAAAATGTTAGGTGTCAATTAAGTTCCAGTGATCTCTCAGGTTGTAAAAGTTTACTTTCCATATAGTTGGCCTTATTTACCTACCGAACGGTAATAAGGCCATTTGGTATGTTTCTCTTTCAATACGTTTCTCATACATTTAACTCAATGTTTAAGTTAAAGTAAATACACCATAAGATACAATAAAACATTGGCAAATAAAATACATATAATTTTTTATCTACTATATAATATGTATTTAAGTAATAATGCATTTATACTTAGGTGGGACTTATTTGCCCTTAGTACTTTAAATATACAAACTTTATCAGATTGATGATATCGATTAGTGCTCGACAAAATGAAACTTCTTGAAAGATGTTTTTGATTTGACACCTAATTTTATATGATTTGAGATTGCTAATTACGAAAATGAAATTAGTCTCTCCCCATCAGGTCAGTCTTCCCCACAAATCGGAAAACATCATAAATTGTGCTATTTGCACAGCAATGCTGCTAATACAGAGTAACATTATGACTATATACTTTTTTTTAACAAAGGAACATTATTTTTTTTAACAACTAATCTGAACTTCGATATTCTACATTATTAACGCCATTGATAAAGATCTTACCTCATTTTTGTCTCTATCTTTTCACTTGGAAACTCCTAAAACTAGACTTCCTTTTGTGCGTAGTTCGTGAATCTTCTCGTACCAACGTCCAACAATAATCTGCCAGCATTGCTATACTCCAACGTCCCTGATAGCGGTATTCATTTGCTTTGATGTCCTGGTGGAATCTTTTACCATGTTCGTTACTTAAATTAGCCAAGTTAGAAGGAAAGCTGACTAAATGTGAATACAGAAAATGAATCTTAAGACTCATTTTGCACCCTAATGTTTTAAACTTCTCGAGCATATTAGACACAATGTACTTGTAATTTTCGTGTTTGTTGTTCCCGAGGAAATTATGACACACGTCTCTGAATGCATAACATGCTTCCCTTTCAACACTTGTCATACAATGTTCAAAATCTGAGTCCTTAAACAACTTTCCGATCTGAAAACCAATGAATATTTCTTCTTTTAACTTAGCACTTGAAAGTTATGTGAATTTTGTCACTAGATACTGGAAACAGTGCCCATCTTTATTCAAAGCTTTGACAAATTGTTTCATTAGTCCCAGTTTAATATGCAAAAGTGGAAATATGACTTTTGAAGGATCTACGAGGCATACGCTTTTCACATTTTTCCTTCTATATTGCGGTTTTCCCTGATAGGCCAATCAGTTTGAGTCCAGTGTTTATCGCGTTCTCTGCTGTCCCATTCGCAAATGTGGCATGGATATTTGGTGTACCCTTGCTGCTGTCCAAGAAGCAGACATAGTACCTTTAGATCGCCGCACAATAAGCACTGATGATCCTCGTATTTGATTTTTTTCAAAAGCATCACAATATTTTCGTAAGTCTCCTTTAAAGGTACAGAATGGGTAATTGGTAAAGAAGGTTGTTGATTGCTGTTGTGAAGAAGCACACCCTTCAAATTTCTTTTCTTGGAACCAATGAAAAGCCTCCATTCCTCTGCATTATATTCGTGTCCTGTGAGTTTCATAATGAAATTTCTGACGTCGTTGTAAAAAACTAAGTTTCCTTCAGCAGAAAAGTATTGTACAAATTCTTTTTTACGATATCTAAAATATGAACATGATGTCCCTGAAGCCAATAAATTCTTTTCACTAAGCCTTGAGCCTAAGAGTTCTGCTGCTTGCTTAGACAGATTCAAGTCTGGCACTAAATCATTTAACTCGGGTTGTATGAATAATTTCGGCTCTGTAGTTTTTTCTTCTCTGCCGTACGTCTCATCACTACATTCGGTGCTACTAGAAGCATAATTTGTAGACAGTATTTCCTGCGGCAGGTTAGGTATTGGAATACCATGACCATGCACATGGCAGATTAGGATATGTAAGGCTTCGTTTGTTTTTAGCGGTAAAACCTTTAACCTCACACGAACAGAAATAGTAGTCATTACGATGAACTTTTGCTTCACGCCATATCATTGGTATTCCGAAACGTAAAGATTTCTTCTTATCTTTCGTTCAGTTCCTTAGGTCTTCGACATATACTTTATACAGTGTGTGGTACAAATGATTTGTCTTCATCCCCTAACTATATTCCGAAATAGGCGTACTATGTACATTTCACAAAATATGTGATTTTCTGTCTGTGTTTCGACACTAAATAACTGCCACAGATGTAACCGGAATAATCAGGATTGTTCCGACACTTCCTACGTTCCGTTTCAATTCAACAACAAACAGCACAGCTAAACAAAAACAACAAAACATACGGCGACCAGTAGATCTCACAATCTCAGCTTACACAGTGTTGTTATTGCGTTCTCAACGTGTAACGCGTTGTGATGTTATTCAGTGCTACCAGATACTGTACATATTTTTTCAATGTTAACAGAATAAGTAACTGCACATCTTTTATTACAAATTCAAAGATAATCAGAAGAATATGGCATCGAAAGTATCTTTTTTATATTTGTAATTGTAATCAGTAGTTCTTTCGAAATACACATTTATACGGCTACTTTCCTCTCCCTCTCGTCACTATTTTAAGAAAACTGTACGTGATAGAGCCAAACTAACTGCATTTTTGGATTCTTCAGGTCAAAAACATTAAGAAAACGTTAATAGTTTCCAAACAGCAAAATCATTGTAGAGCAGTAATTAGTACTTTCTCACTTTCTTCTCCGTTAAAGTTGAGACATCGTATTTTCTCTCTATTCACTTTTAGGCCTCTATTTTTCAAAGATTTCCTTAATATTTGTGCGTACTTCTTTTGGATCAAAAGAACCGATTTATTTCAATCAAAAATTTTCTTGTACGCCTTATATCTGGAGAACTACAAAAACTGTAACCAAACCCAAACTATCACGTAATTCAGTATCATGTGCTTGTTTCGTAGAAAATACGAAAGCTCGATTTAGGGGCGCTCAAAAATTTTGTGGCCCTGATCCAAAAACTAATTATTGGCCGAAATCGGAATTTTGTGTATTCCATTTTTGGTTTTCCTAATTTTCTTGTCCAGATTGTTTCCTATTTGTATCGCATTGTACCCTAAAAAAATACTTTCATAGTTTTCTTATAAAACGTAACATAATTAATTAAATCATGACATGAGTTTGTATTTGTTATACTTTTAGTAACACTGTAGGGTTATTACAAGTAACGAATGAATCTCTTTCTCACGTAAAACAGGTTTGAAATATGCATATAAGAGAAAACTTAGGTGAGAAAGGGTTAATTTCTAGATTCGAAATAACTAAAAACTTACGATTTTCTTTTACTTTTTTTTCGTTTTCACATGAGAGCAGTAAACAGGAAGAAATGCAGGCAAGACGTGCAAAGCATACGCATTGATTCACCAAAAAAAACTCACATCCTAATTCTGGGAGATATCTTAAACTATATTCGTGTATGCGGGAAGCGTTCTCCAAATTGATTTTTTTTCTTCTTTCTAAATTTAGTAACATGATTTTGTCGCTTGAGTCACGGAATCTAATTTTCTGGTTCGTCAAGTGTCAAACGTTGAGTGCTTTTACTGTATTAAAGAAAAAAGTGGAAAAACCGGATTCGAAGTGGAGTGAAACAGAGAAAGGTGAGATAAGATATACTTGTATCTGATATGAAGATTCAGAGTATACTTTGAGGTTATGTCTTCAAATATGGGAAGGAAAAAAAATATACATTCATTATTAAGAAGTGTTTTATATATAATTTTTATACTATTGTATATTAGGGAGCATCGGATTTCCACTTTTTTTAAAAAAATCATCTTATCCTTAGTAAACGTTTTGCAAAATGGTCTCTATATGCCATATAGAAAATCGCACGCTGATTAATTAATAACTTTAGGTGCCAGTAACGGCCTAAAGCTTCAAAAATTTGTTAAGAAATACATTTTTAAAAAACAAATTATACATATTTACTTTTGCGAAAACATTTTACCCTTAGTAGTTATTTTTGTCAGACATGTACATATTTTACGTGAGAAAAATGTCAGCTTGATCGGTCAAGTCCTTCAGGTGCCACCAGCGTTTTAAAATTTGAACAAAACGCCCCACAAATATATTTTATTCAGTGTTTTGTAAAAATATATCGAGATTTCGTCTCTTTTAAACAGCTGATTATGTCACAAATGGGGCAATGAAGGTAAAAAAAATATATTTTATAGTAGAATGAATGTTATCAAATAAGACACATACTGGTTGTTGTCTAGCTTATGTTCGTAGCGCGAAAAAAATAACAAATAGTTATTTTTGTAGATAAAACTCGTTCCGATAGAACACCTGCACTGTATAGAATGAAGTCGCCCAAAAGTGAGTTTGTTGTAAAATTAAAGTGGAGTAGCATCGAGAGAAAAGAAAAAGTGACTCATTGTTAGTGCGTCTGCAGATGAGATTAGGAGAAATTTTGCGTTGCTTTCTAGACAGAAAAAATGGTGTTTGATATGGAAACTGTTCACGTTGCTGATTGTGTTTAAGTGAAAATAAGTGTGCATTTGTGTGCGTTTTTGAAGGATTGCGTCCTACTCGTGCTTGTCGGCAATCAATGTTCGTCATTCCAATGGTGCGGCAAGTTTGTTGAAGTCTTGCTTTCACAAAGGTGTCTAACTGTTCAAAATTGGTTTCGGTGAATACACTATCAAGTGTCCGTAAAGATATCACCTAAAATAAGTCACGTTTGAATGTAAGGAACTTTGTCTTTAATGTCATTGGATCCCCTGCGGAATTCACTTTTAGTCAGCTTCCAACAATCGCTGATGTTCTTAAGCAAGTCTTGCGGGAAAGAGAGAACACGAAATGGGAAGCAGCATCTCAGGAGGACCCCTCTGCTAAAGCGCTAGCTCATTCAGTGGCAAGGGAAGTAATCCAAATTTGAAAAAAAAAACATCAATCAGCGGTGCAGCTATTTTGAGCGAGCAACGGGTTATAGCGTTGATTTTAAATTATCACAAAAAGTTCCGTCAGCTGCAAAAGTTCAAGGACAAACCCGTTTCCTTTGCTTCCAAAGTTCCAGATTTCCAGGCGTTCGCCAGCAAAACTTTGTTTGATATTGCTTCTTGTAAATGCATCGACCCGGTTGCTTGCACTTGTGCAAGAGGGAAGAAAGTGCCTAAATTGGAGGTTTCATTTTTAATTGACCAGAGAGCCACCCGACAGATAGGTATGGCAGGACTTGATAGAAAGAAGACACAGAAACATGTCAAACATTTATTGCGAAAAAATCGAGGCCAGAAAAATCAACCAAATCCCAATGAAATTACTAGTTCCGGAAGACAAAACAATACTGGCCCCTTTACAAAATGAATCAGAAGAGTCAGATTCCACTGTCGAGTTTCTTCCTGCGCTTAAAAGAGAGAAGACTAGCCCTTCTAAACAAATTAGAGTTAGGTTGCCGACATTCTCGAATTCAGTAAATAGATGTAATATATCAGACCACAAGGCCGCAATTATCGCTTCGTCGCTTTTGGCAGATATCGGACTGGTTACCCCAATTCATAAGCAGAAGGTGATCGACAAAAGCAAGATTCGGAGAGAGAAGAAACTCTTAGGAAACACCATCGTTGAAGAGGCGAGTGCATCACTTGAATCGACCAAAGTAAAAGCGTTATACTTCGACGGAAGAAAGAATCAGACTCTCACTCTTGAGACTAAACACGGCATCAACCACCGAATAATGAAAAAAGAAGATCACTACGCACTGATACAGAAGCCAGGATCGAACTACCTTGACCATGTCTCTCCTTCATCTGGAAGAGGAGAGAACATACGGGATGCCATCACAAAAGTTCTTTGTTGATCAAAATATTCGTCTGTCAGATCTGGTTGTATTGGGTTGCTACGGTAGTGCTACCAACAGTGGTCGGAAGAATGGTGCGATGGCAAATATTGAAGTCTTCCTGAAGAAACCTCTTCAGAGAATCGTCTGTATGATACACAGGAATGAGGTTCCATTTCGACATTTGATTGAATTTATAGACGGCAAGTCTACTGGACCAAATACATTTGTAGGAACAATAGGATCAGCACTTCCAACCTGCGAAGAGTTGCCACTCCAAAGTTTTCAGCCCGTTCCAGTAGACTGGGGCCTCAACTTCACTGAGGTTTTATTAGGCACGGATCAAAAACATTTGCTGAATATCTGCCAAGCGGTTTCTTCAGAGAATGCCCCGTTAGGATAATCCAAGTCAATGGCTAACTACAGCAAATAAAGTCTTACGTTTGTACGTAGGAACAAAAGAACCCACGAATGAACTTAAAACCATCATCCAGTACATCATGACGGTCTACGCGCCAATCTGATTTGCTGTAATCCGTAATCCTTTGTGTGCAGGAGCTCGTCATTTGTTGCAACACATCACAACTTTTCGCTACATGGAAGCGAAATATAGGAAAATAATTGATCCAGTGATCCGTAGAAGTACGTGGTACGGCCATCCTGAGAACCTACTTCTATCAATGTTGACTGACCAAGATGCTAAAATACAACAGCTTGGCTGCAGGTGAGTCCTAAAAGCAAGACAACGACCCAATCTGGTGATCGCGTACGGGTACGAGAATTCGTCGTCCCTGAAACCAACTTAGAAGCGATAAACTATGTTGATATGATTAATTGGTCAACATGCACGCTGAGAGAGCCACCACTGACAAAACACTCAAGCCTGTAGAAGCTAAGAGAAAATGTAAAGACGGCTCCAATGGCTGATGAATCTATTACATCCTTACCCTGTCACACTCTCGCTGTAGAAAGAATGAAGTTGGTGACAGAAGCGGCATCAGCGGTATGTGGGCAAGAAGCACGACATAGATTTGTCCTAGGAACACTACAATCAAGAAAAAACATACCAGAATTTAATACAAAAAAAAAAAAAACAATTTGAGGTAAAAGAGTAACCATATGAACTTGCATTTCCATATGCAACATTAGTATATACGGGTGGGCGGAACTCGAACTGCAGGCACCTCCTCGTGGCGAGTTCTAGGTTATTTCCATCATTAATGTTTGGAAATAAGCAAAGAGCTGCAGATGTAAAACAAAATATTTCTTATCTAATTAACGATCCAGATGAATCACAAACAATGAAACTTAATTTCAAGAAATGAAAAAAATAAGGACACATTTGTCCATATTTTAAGCCACTGGTGGCACCTGAATGACTTGACTCATCAAGCTGAGTGTTTTTCACGTAAAATATGGACTTCTTCCAGAAACAAAACCACATAGGATAACCATGTTTCATAAAAGTACATTTTTAAAATGACATTTATTTTTTAACACTAATTTTAAAATTTTCGGCCATTGGTGGCACTTAAAGATATTGACCAATCGACTTGCAATTTTTTACACGTTATGTGGAACCCATTTCGCAAATTATACCACTAAGGGTAAGCTGAATTTTTAAAAAGTGGAAATTCGATGCACCCTATTGTATATCTTTCAGTCATAAAGATAACCAAGAAAGTTTGGTCGCTTTTTGTGGAGGTAGGCGTGGCATTGGCCCTCACACCGTGGGTTAAATGGGATTCGAGATCAGGCGAAGGTCAATTGGTGGTGTGGGTATATCCAACATACTACCTGGTTCTGGCAGTTCAGTTACACAGTGAACTTGCGTAAGGACATACTGAGTATGGGATCTCCACAGAGCGCCATAAGGGCATCAAACTGGGGTCAAATATGCCAAACCTTTGGTGAGGGTGACATGACTACGCGGACATTCCACCGGTGGTTTAAAAAGTTTAAGGACGGTGACGAAACACTCGAAGACCCACTACGTGCCGGAAGACCAACCACATATTCAGGCAGCAATTGAGGCGAACAGTGGCCAGACATGTGAGGAACTGGAACTACAATTCAGTATGAGTGTATTCGGGAGTACTTCCATCAACTTGGGAAGCAATACAAATTGGGTCGATGAATCCCACATGATTTGACTCCGGGCCAGAAGGCAACGCGAGCAGACACCTGTTTCTTTACTGTCTCGGCTTAGGAAGGAGCCATTTCTGAACAGGGCGTTGACATAGATGAGAAGTGGGTCCTGTACGAAGCTCCCCGGCGCTGTTATCATTGGTTGGCATTCCATGAACTGGTTTCAAATCAGCCGAAACCAGCACTGCACTAGAAGAAGTTTCTCCTGGGTGTTTGGGGACTCCTTACGGTATCGTGCATAGGGAACTGCTACCAGCTAGTCAGAGCATCAATGCAACTATGTCAGGAGTTGAGCCATGTTCAAGAGGAACTCAAAACTCTGGAGCCAGCATTTCTGAATAGCAAAGAGGTCCTCGTGCTACTGGACAACGCTAAGCTCCAAGTGGCTAGATTGACCCAAGACATCATTCTACGCCTTTGATGGGAAACACTGTTGCATCCGCCATAATTCCCGAAGATTGCGCCGTGCAATTATCATCTGTTCCATTCCTTTGACAATCACTTTAGAGGACGCCAGTTCAAATCCCTAGTAGAAGTGCAAAATGAACTTGATATCTTCCTCGATTCACGGCCCACCAAATTCGACCGAAATGGAATCTGTGACCTTCCAGAACGTTGGCAAAAGATCGTCGATGCTGATGGAGACTATTTTTGATCTTCGAGGCACATCTTAGGTGACATATCGATGTTCAAATGTAGGGGGTGAAAAACTTTCTTGGTTTTCTTTTTATGTACGTTAACAAGTACGATACTCATGTTTACAGCAGGTGGAAGAGTTTTGTTTGAATGAAGTAATAGTTTCTCAATTAATATCGAAATCGAAGATCGATATTTAGAACCACATTCGATTTTACAACAGAGAGAAAACTATCAACTATCGTTTCGACGTACGGCGACCAAGTTTAAAACAAAAAGTAGTTGATTTCTGTGGTGATTGGAACGACGGAGTCTGGAGTCTGTGTCAAATATAGAAGTAGGAGGGATGAACACAGAACAGGTGTCTAATTTTCGATACATTTGTAGTATTATTAGTGATGATATGAAATGTTAACATGAAATAAAAGCAAGGTTAGGAATGGCTAAAAAAAAGTCTTTAGGAAAAAAAATACTATTTTGTGGGACCTTGAATAAAAAGTTGAGAAAAAGATTCATAAAATGCTTCGTGTGGAGTATTATACTATATGGGTCAGAAACATGCAGATTTAGCAAGAATGATGAAAGACTACTGGAAGCTATCGAAATGTGGGTAGGCAGAAAGAGAGACAGAATTAGCTGTGTCAAGCGGAAAATTAATAAGAAGATGGTCTTAGAAATAATGAAGGGAAAGAACAATTTTAGGTATTATTCAGAAGATGAAGTGAAGCTGGTTGAAGTAGGAACTGTATCATGAGGAACGTGCTAGAGAGTATAGTGACAAGAAGCAGAGAGAGATTAAAATTAATGGACTATATCAAAACAGATAGCTCGTATGTGAAGACGAAGAAGTTAGCAGAAGACTGTGAAGTATGAACGCTTCTCAGTTGCAGGAAGTCACCTGCCAGCAATGACAGAGTACCTATGATGATGTTTGGACTAGCTGCTCGAAACAATAAACACAAAACGAAGATGAAAATTGTCCAAGAGTATTCTCATTTCTAAAAGAATTGCACAGCTCAACATCATCATCGATACCGAATTGAACACCCAGTAATCATAATTGGTTCACTATTCTTATATTTACCAGACTTGGATTCTTGTAATTATCCTGTGTTTTAGAACTTGAGAAAATATCTTAAGGCACATTATGCTCATGACATTTCCGATATCCGCCATGCTACAGACACGTCGTTGCATGTTAAAACAAAGGAACTTTACTTGTAAGGATCGGAAAAGCTGCATCAGTACTGTACAAAAATACGTCAGTCTCAGCAGAGAAAGTTTTCAGCAACCTCTCGTAATTGGCGGGCAAGAGATAAGATAATGGACCCTTATCGCAAGAGATAAGATAATGGACCCTTATCACAAGACCAAATAACTACCAAAACTGCACTACATGGCTAGCATTAGGTAAGAAATCAGGCAGGCATGACATAAATTGGTTAACATATTTTTGAGAAAGCATTGTAAAATGAAATTGTGTTAGTTTGTTATATATATATATATATATATATATATATATATATATATATATATATATATATATAATTCGTGAATATTTCTTTTCACTTAATTTGTTTTAAACTTCATATATAAAAAGAGTTTAATTTTAATAGACGCGTAATAGCTGTGTATAGAAGGAGAGAATGCAAGTTGGAGTGACATTACAGTCTTTTTATCTCCCGAGCATTAGTGTATTTAATCTATTCTTTAGAATGTTAAAAAATCAATATTCCCGTTATTGTGCAGAGAATGTAATTTTCAACGAGCTACAGTATAATATAATTCCCTTAAGGTTTCTATCTTTGTTATATGGCATCATTGTTCTTTCTTATACGATCCGAAACCAGCACAAAAGAGAAGATGGCTTCCTGAAATTGAAAGATTCATTTTGTTCATGCTTTAGTTTTGCCTGATTTAAGTTTGAGTACATTTCTATCAACGTAAAAATTCCTTATAGGATTTTTTTTCTTAAACCGATATTATATTATAAAAGATGAGGCCAATGAACAAGGTAGCATATTGAGTAATGTTCGGAAAGTTTAAATGTAGGTTCGGTTGTCTATTGTATTTGCGTTGACGCATATTTCAGACTCATACGTATATAGCACATTTCCTTTTTAAACAAAAAATTTAGTAATGATGTTTAAAAATGGATCAAACGATTACGATCTTGGCCAAGAATTTGAATAATGATCTAAAGAAATCATCAAAAGATTGCAAACTTGGCCAATAATTAGTTTTTAGATCAGAAGCCACAAAATTTTTTGAACTGCCACTAAATGGAATTTTCGTATTTTCTACGGAATAAACACATCATACTGAGTTACGTGATAGTTTGTGTTTGCCTACACTATATGTAGTTCTCCAGATATAGGGCATAAAAGAAATTTTTTGGTTGAAATATGTTGGATCTTTTGATCCAAAAGTATACTATTCCGGACATGAAATTAGTTGTTAAGGGTGTATAAAAATTTTTAGTATAAAAATCTCTCAATTAGGAAACAACAAAAACTTGCAGAGAATTTAGATTTAAATACTAGTCATTCTAGCTTTGGAATATCTTGCATAAAATAAAAAATAAATTCTGCCCTTAATAAATAATATTGTTACAGTTTTGACAAAGTATCTTTGCCTTCATCAGACACATTATGAAATACAATTTCTAAGACTACAGGTTATATCACTCAGAAAATGAGAGGAGGTCATATCTAGGAACGAATAAGGACCATCAATTCATTTTTAATGGAAGGACACCATAGCATTATCATGATACAAAGTACCTCTTGGGGTCATATACGACCCATTACAAAATGTAAACATTTAGAAAACATCAATTGAGTAAGAGTTAATATCATGTGCTAATTTATTTTAGTTTAGACGTCAAACCTATAGATGTGAAATTTCCCATAGTCTGACGAGCTTTGAATACTGAACATAAATAGTTGGTTAATGTTTTACTATTAAATTTTTGGTAATCTTCTAACTGGTAACTTACCGCAATATATATATCTGTAACTATAACCTAACCTAACATGTATTTTGCATCTGATTAGGTTAGTTTAGGTGAAATTAGATTATTGTTATAGATATAGCCCGGTAGGTCACCAGTTAGATGAATATCAAATTTACCGTTCATTACTGTCTAGTTATATTATTTGAATAGTCATAAGAATATTTTCTTTCAGTCCAAATTATTTCAAACTCCTACATAAGTTTTGAAAATTCTGATTTGTTCGCAGCATTACTGAAAGTCCCTTCACATAATTACAGTCGTTACAAATTCCAAAGCGATGTTCAGCACATGTGTGTCGATTACGTCGGTGATCTGGGACTCCGGCACCCACATAAATAATCTTGTGGGTGCGGCGCACCTTCAAGAGTTTTAGTTTGGAGTCGGGTTTGGGCCCGTTTCTCTTGCGTTTAAGTCAGCCGCGTTACGGACTGAGCTAGGGGCAGCCCCAACTTATCCACAGTACTGGTATATTTTACTTTATCGCAGCATAGCCCTTTATGGCAGTGTTCATAAAAGATTTTAATTAAAAATATTTTAATTAAAAATTTTTAATTAAAAATAAATCAATCAAATATCGAGATTTCCCTGAAAACATATAGGCTAACACGTCCCACCATTGATATGCACCCACATAAATTTTGGAAAGTTGGCGCCGTTGGTTCAGCACATAAACTGCGCCAACAATACATACATCTTGTTTGTTCCTTTCTGTTCTTTTCATGGGAACACAAACACACCGACCAGGTCTTCCACTTGGAGATTCTTTCACACTTGAGTCTGGCTTCTTCACTCAGTATTGCAGATATTTCTTCCACTGTGAGTTCCTTACTTATTAACGCCAATATATGTTGCACTTCAGCCGCAAAGAGTTCGAAAGAAAAGAAAATAAACATTTCCAACAATTCTATTTTCGCACCACAAAGAACATCTGGAGTCATATGTGGCCCAGTTGCACTAAACACAAATAATGTACAGAACCAACAATTAAATGTTCCTACTTCGACCACTATTCAAGCACTGAAGGTACACAAATCATGAACAACTTAGGTTATTTAGCGCAGGTATAGATGCTTAAATCAACACATGTGGGGTCGCCGGCGACCCCAGGGTGTCTTTACAGGGTTAACAATTTTTAATTGATTTGCAAGTTTTAAAGATACAGCTTTTATTTGAAACAACTTTCAACATTTTTGCAAAGAACTTATTGACCACTGAGTTCTATTATCAGAATACATAATCATAGTATTTCAAATTGCTCATTATCACCTTTGCTACGATTTGCATACGGCCTGGCCATTCTTTACCTACCCAATTTGTATAACACATTTCAAACAACGTCCGCCACTATATAATGGATAATATTCATAAGTCCTAAACAGCATAAGACCTAAAAATATAGACACTAGACATAAATTTTAAGTTTTGTGCCGCCTAAAACTTGTGCCTTTAGATATAGTGCCGTTTAGGTCTAGTGGCCCGATATACTTTTTAGGTCTTGTGCCGTTTAGGTCTTATGCCGTTTAGGACTTCTGCCTCGAAATGATTTTTAGGTCTTGAGTCGTTTAGGACTTGTGCCATTTAGGTCCTGTGCCTTTTTCATTCACTTGCCATAGTTCTGAAATTTGCCACCACCACACGAAATGGCGACGATGCAGTAACTAGTTGGCAATAATGTTACGAACGTAGGTAGTAAAAAAACAGACGCTATGAAAGATCTGGGAATCACGTTTGATAGGCAATTAAAATTTTGTCATCAGGCAAATGCTATCATGAAAAGAGCAAGAAAGGACAATAAGCTTTATTTATTTTGTTGTTTTATTTCAGAACGATAGAATATGTATTTATAAAAATTACTTGTAAGAACTAAGCTAGAATCTGGTTTTGTAATATGAAACAGTATTCCTAAACTTAGGCTAACAGATTGACAGTATTCTTTTCACGAACGCGATGGTAGCGCCACACGAGATTTTTAGGACTAGTGGCGTTTATCAGGACTTGTGCCATTTAGGACTTGTTCCGCGAAATGATTTTTAGGATTTGTGCCGTTTAGGTCGTACGCCGTTGAGAACTTATGTCGCGAAATGATTTTTTTTTGGTCTTGTATCACTTGGATTATTCGTGACCTCCCAACGCCTACTTCAACCATTTCCAACAGAACTCCTAACATTGTCATCATCTCCCCAATCTCTTCACCCAGAGCATCGTTACTGTTCTGAATACAATAAGTAGCAAACAGACTTCTTTAAATTCACACTTCAAACATAATATACTGCTCCAGCTCATGTAAGAAAATTGCCTTCTTGCACGAGCTATCGTATCAAGAAAGCAAACTGGACCCGCTTTGACAATTTTCTTACAGAGCGAATCGCCCAGTACAAAAGTCGAGCTCTATGCCACAATTGGTTATTACAACTACAGTGCTACTTAGAAAGGCAGCACACTTTCTATCCCTACTAATAAAAATATTTCGTATCAACGTTGAATTCCACTACAATCTCTGTCCATCGCATCTAATTCCCCCAATTTTAGAGATTACACTAGAAATACCAAATCCTGACGTCATCAACAGTTACACCGGACAGTGCACAACTACATCGAAGCATACAAGCTCGGTGGTTGGGTTAAAGTGTGTAATAACCTCTGAAACACCAGATATCCTACCAAATACTGGATAAAGTTATACGCTTTGTGCGACAAATATTCCAAAATACCATAACCCATTCTGGAAGATAATTTCTATGTTCACTTGGATACAGAAAAACAAATGTTTTCTCCGATTATCTCCAGAACACCGCCAATTCCTGGGACTAGCACACATTGCTGCTCGAGTCAATACTTCTGTTTCTAGTGTTACACTCAGCCATCTTTATGCACTTCCGTCACTTATGCACTTAGATCAATCATGTCACTTCACTTATCACCGACCAGCTATCACCGATATCATCGACTACAAACGTAACATAGCATGAGGATTGGACGACATCATCTATCGCCAGATCAGGGAATATTTTCATCTATTTCTACCTTTTCTTGCTACCATTTTCACATTCAGCTTACGCATAGGATATTTTCGTATGTCATGAAAAATTTTCAAAATGCTTAAGTTTTCAAAGCTGCATAAGCCATCTCATGAGACGTCTCATATAAACCGATTCAACTCACGAACACTTTAAGTAAAATCCTCAAAGGTATGTTGATAGAATGCCTCAATAACAGACACATCCTTTCTTTTGCTCAAGCAGGTCTTCGATCTTCATTTTCTAGAAATGATCAGCTATTATCCATCACCTGCCTTATAACCATACGTTTTAATGCTGTGAAACTATGTTATATGGTGTAATTTGATCTCGAAAAGCCTTCGATATGGTATGGCATTTTGAACTTGTTCATAAGCTCGTAACTTCATAACATCATGTAATTTCAGGCGTTTACACACGTATCTTAATATGGCCAATTTTTTTACATATCTTCTTGCACACGGGCAGCTAAAACCCTCCTTGTTTACGCCACTGACACGTGGCCGCATGAACGCACACGAAGTTTTTAAAATTAGAAACTAATTCTGATGTATATTTAGCATATATTGAATTCTATACACTTTTAGGAAGACGATCAAAATTACTGGAAACGGAACAGCATTTGTTCTAATTAAAAGATAGATTGAGTACCAAATCACTGAGATAGCAAATAATGCTTAATTAAGTTACATGGCTCACTTTGTTACTATCTGTTCAATGCATTTTATTATAACTGCTTAACCGCATATAACTGTGAAACACAGAAGAGAACTTCATATTACAAACGACACATACATCTCATAAAGTCTCTACTAATTTCTTTAATCATGGAAACAAACCATATTACACGCAACAAAGGGCATTGTCTGTGTGTTCCCTATATGACAGTCAGAGAGTGGATATAAATAATAATTTGTAACTAGGCAACGTTGAACAAACTCGTCTACTAAACAAATCGCTAGAGAAATTATCAAAAGCGTAGTCGGAAATGTTTTTTTTTTTTTTCTCAGCAGCCAATTTTCACGAAGAATGAAGTTTAGTCTAGAGAGCGAGAAAGAGAGAGATTAGAAAGCAAAATAAATTCAAAGAGACAGATATAACATTATATATCCAAACAATTGAGTACGTGGACCTTGGAATTCAATGCGCAAAAACTTTAAAATACTTTCCTACACAAAACACCAAGGACACGAATTAAAAACTTGACTAATTAATGTTCAACACAGTGTAAAATCTCCAATGAACACATAAAGAAAACGTCCAGCGTCTGTTTCAACTCCATCGCAGTAGCGTTCTTTCGGTGGGATGGTTCAAAGCTAAATATACCTGTATTTAAAGAAAATTTACTCAATGGGTGGAGAAGAGCTTTTAGAGTTGTTGTTGGTCTGAGATTTTGGGTTAGAATACATCGTATATTCTGAGTGGCACTGTTTTAACGATTTTTGTTCAATTTCAGAAGATAACTGATTACGTCACTTACGTTTTCCGTATTTCTTATTATTAGGATGCCCCATCACCGCGAAATTAAAATACCGCTAATTCTACAGTAAGTATGCCATATCTTCAAAACATAAAAGTCGAACAAAAGCTCGCTAGACAATATTATTTTACATGATATACTGCTATCACGACTCACTCACGACTCACTTATCTGCTTTAGATTCAAAGCCAATTCTAAAATCGGTATTTTTTTCGTGTTTGTAAATGGCTGCAAAGGGAAAGCTACCAGATGACTCGTTATACTGATACCTCACGCAAAATAATATTGTATAGGGCGCTCTTGTTCCACATTTCGATTATCTTTTATCTATTTGAAGATATCACATAATTACTAGGAAATTAGCGGTATTTTAATTTCGCAGTGATTATGCCTCTCGGAAGGAATTGATGAGAAAGGGCTGAATTTTCACAGGAAGTTGGACTACTTTTCTTTATAGCAAAAGTGTAAAAAGAACAAACAAAAAGCTACAAAGTAGGCTAATGTCAATCGACGACCTATTAAATGGTAGGATAATTAACAGACAGGTAAATATTATTAATTTCATATTTTCCATATCTTTTTGACTAAATCCTTACGGGATTTTAAGAAGAATAATCATGCAAATAATAATTTTTTTAAAAAAGAACACTGCAAATGTAAATTTTAAGAGCCGGGATGAACGCTCATTGGTAGAATGTTCTTCTCTGGTGTATGGGGTCCTTGGTTCGATTCCAGCTCGCGGCAAGTGAACTTTGTGGTGGATAAACACGGTGTGCATGGGTTTTCTCGGCATTCTTCCGTTGCCTCCACTTTCTTGATTCCACCATTTTCATTCATTTCTCATCATCACCGTCTAGTTTAGCTTTGCAGGCATAATCGTAAGACGTAAAACTTAAAGATTTCGTTTCATTTTTCATGTGCAACAGTAAGGTGTTTCGATTAAATCCATGATATTCACTGTCTTCTACGCAACCTGCACACCAGCAAAGCATTGTTGGTTGCCTATTTCGCTTTTCACAACTGCAAAAAATGCATTACTTTTTAATTTGCAGGACCTTTCTTTTCGTTGTTTTTACTAGGATTAATATTTATTAGGGTCACGCAGAGAAACTTATAATATTGTACTGTTACTCCCTAAAGTAACTATTGAACAAAAGCATTTTCCGCTTTTCCAATAGTTAACTATGCAGTTTTGTCGAGTTTGTAATATTGTCAATCCGTTAACATTATTCATGACTATAACGAAATGTATCCTTAAAAATACATGACATTCCTTAAATTCTATGCAACCTGTAAAACAGCAAACCAGTGTTGGTTGCCTATCGTAAAAGGATATTTATATTTCTTACTCCAAAAATGTCGATGAAGAACTCCGGTTCGATTCCTAGCGGGTGCTGATGTGGTTCCGATTCCACGGTAATCAGTAGGTCCCATCTCATAGAGCTTCGCTGCTGAAAGGGACATTAAACTCAAAATCAACTCACCTCGACTCCAAAAATGTCGATAGCCGTTTGTTTTGGATGATGGAAAATTTGGTGGAATGAGCATATGGGAGGATACAGAAGTACCCGAGAAAACCCACGGACCGATGTTGTTTACCAAAAATACTTGCTTGGTCGGGGATCGCTCCACAGATAACCGCTCAAGCACTGAGCAACCGTGTCCCTTTCCCACTAGGTACTTTTAAAGTTAGAACAAGCAGCTTTGAGACTGTGAAGTATTGTACTATTTATATAATAATTGGTATATCGGTGGAATTTATAATTTCCTCTAGAGTTTAAGTATATCTGCATAGAACTAGTAGGTATACTATTAGCAACAGTGCTAAGTACAGCGCCTACAACAGAAACGAAAGTGCAACGTAGTATTCTAACACATGAACCAAACCTAGTAAAAATAAATGAAATACATAGAAAGATTTCATTATGTATTCAACAGTGGGAACTAGTAGTATTTTCCAGCATGTTTACAAACATTTTGTTCTGAAATCATTATATAGAAGAAATTTCTACAAAACCAGAAGTGCTACTCACAAGCAGAAGTAGTTAGTTAATTACCAAGTTATTAGCTGCAGTTCGCCAATAAGGAAAAGTGATTGGACTTCATAGATAACATAGGGGTCTATGACAAACAAGAAATATAGCCTTTATCCCGTTTCTCCTATGTATTTAAGAAGGTGACATAGAGATTCAAATGCCATGTTCAAACCACACAGTTCATGTGTAGAGTACAAAGGATCGAATAATCCAAATAAAAGCAGTTAGTACAATATGCACATCTTACAATGGCCATCGGGTCGTAGTGATAACACAATTCAGGGGGAAGGGAATCAAAGCCGTATTGTATGGCTGTCTGGAATTCTTCCGGTTCAATACCCAGGTATTCCGCTTTGTAGAAAGCAAATCGAACCATGTTGCGGAACGGGGGAGCACAGAACTAATACAGCGTAAACGATTGGACATTCAGGAACTTGTCGTAGTGCCAGACGTTCGTTTCCTGGGACAGTACTTTTGTGTCAGTGACGAACTTATTGTAAAACGGAATACTTACACATCTATCGGCTGCACTAATCCTATGCATGCAGCAGGAATCAGTTTCTTCATGAATGTGACATTCGCAGGAACATATATTTGTGAGAAGGCTTATTGTCTTTGTTCGTTCTTGTAAGATATGCACATTGTACAACCTATTTTTGTTTGAATCATTCGATAGTTTCTACTCTCCACATCAACTGTGTGGTTTGAACATGTCATTTGAATGTTCAAATGACGCCTTCGCCTTCCCAAATGCTTAGAAGAGACGGGAGAAACTCTTTCGTGTTTGCCATAGACCTCCATGTTAATTTTCAAGACACATCACTTTTTTCTTATTGGCGAACTGCAGCTAATAACTTGGTAATTAACTAACTATTTGATGCTCTTTAAGGATATATAACTCTTATTGCGCACCTCGAGTCCTGATATCGTAGCCTCTGCTGGTCAACAACTTGTAACAGTTAGCGAAATACGAAGAATAATAATTTCCTATCACATCAATTATAGTAATACAAACTTCGTTTGTTGATAATTTAACCAGTGGTGACAACTCAGTTAGTGAAGGAATTCAGTTACGAGAACAATTCAGTGCATTCTTGCATAAAAGGAGAGAGGTTGAACTGAGAAAATGCAGTGCAATAGTCCAGACATTTCGGCCTCTGTACTATCACATCTGAAACAAATGAAAAAATAGTTTAGATTTTGAAAGTAGTAATACAGTAAAAAAAATGAATTTCAGTGGTATCCATCAAATACTATATATTCATATATTGTCAATCATGTATCAGTTAAGTTAGTAGTAATCACATGTTATCTTTTATCAGAAAGTGCATAAGTGTTTGATGCATCAGGTTTGATTTCGCCCACCACGAACCAGATAACACAGAAAGAAGTTAAACACTATTATGATAGCAAATAATACAATGGCTTGAATACACTTCTGGAAGAGGTATTATAAAATATATTTCTATGTTACAACAGCATCCAGAATGCAGGAAAAGGAACAACAATATGAAGGAAGATGATGTAGTTTTATATGTGAAAGATAACTTAGAGATAACTAGATAACGTATTATTAGTGTTCATCCTGGGAATGATAACTTTTGTGAAGCAACTGTGAAATCACAGTGAAGTGATTATGAGATAATTGTGTGAACTATTAACTTAATTCGCTAAATTTAATTATTCTATTAAATTACGTTTATCCAGAACAGAGTCATGAACTCCTAAATTTCAACGGAAGAAAACTTTTATTAGTTATTTACATTTCTAGACAGTTTGAATAAGCATGTATTTGTTACTTGTCGTTTCTGAATTTGTCAATAAACACGATAGTTTCTTTCTTGCTTTCCCGCGTTCCCTTCCGCCTAGCCTGACACTTCCTAGTTGATTGAATGAAGACTCATCGTTTTTAGATTAAGCAAAACCACGGAGAACACAACGACAATGGGTATTCGCCACAAGGTTTGGGAAGGTGCACGATCGTTTTGAGAAGCACATCGCATCATTGCAGAACGACCAACTCCATGTCCTAGAAATACCATTCTGTTGGTTCATCGCCACAGACTCATTTGAGCTTAACATCTGACTAGTGGAATGGAGATGTAGGAGAACATCGTAGAAGACGCATCGTAAAGAGAGAACGCCACTAGCAGTTCAACAGGACGCCCCTAGCAGTTCGCCCCTAGCAGTTCAACAGGATTGAGATCCAGTTGTTGACTGATACCAACGCTTCCAGGTTCCTCCAGAGAATCATCCCAGATGACCAGGACGACGCCAGTCTCATTGGAATATCAGGCTAGTGCTCATTCTTCATTTTATGATTTAATCCTTTCTCTCTCATACACCTTTCCCACAACTGGTCATTCTCAAAATTGAAACATTTTAATTTGATTTAAATTCAACCATAATTTTGCAGTTAAGTACCGTGTTGTGCATCAGTTTCATCACCAATTGTCACATTTATTCTGCGCTACAAACTGATGGCACATGATGGAGATACTGTGAGGCTTGTTCTGCACTGACTATATGTACCTTAGGTGTGGTTGCAAAATACTAGTTGTGAAAGTTCCCCATTGTCTTTTGATTCAGAAAAGAAAATTTTTGTATGCAGTTCTGTTACAATTTTTATTTTTTTTAAACTTCGTTGTACTAAATAATTTTGTGTGTGTGCATTTTGAATTAGAGTATTGAAAGGTAGGAGTATATTCAGTTTTAACCAAGTTATTTGAATTGTTTCACTGTTATTAAGATATGGGAGTTACGTGTATCTTATTAGCTGTAGAAGAGGAAACAATTGTAAAAGTAAATAAAAATTTAACTACTTGAAAGTATGTAAATGTAATTCTCTCTCTCTCTCTTTCTTTCTCCCTCTCTCTCTCTCTCTCTGTGTGTGTGTGTGTGTGTGTGTGTGTGTGTGTGTGTGTATGTGTATGTATTTGTGTAGCTCTTCTTCTTCTTGTTCACTTCAACCATAGATATGTGGGCAACATGGAAATTTTAAAACTTTTCTCTCTCTTGGGAGACTTACTTTATACTTTGATAAAGTATCTTTTTCGTAACTGCATCTAGATATTCTATCCTTGGCTTTCCTCTTCCTGGTTTTCCTTCTGCCTTTCCCCCTATCAACACAGTAATCCAATCGGAGTGTCGAATAAGATGTTCAAACATGCTGTTTCTTCTTTTTCCTATTATCTTCATGATGTGTCGTCCTTCATTAGCTTCCTTTAGTACGTTTTCATTCCTTTTCCTTTCGGTTCAACATTCTGCGCCAACATCACATTTCAAATGCTTCCACTTTGGAT
This sequence comes from Thermobia domestica, assembly GCF_964235325.1. Classification (NCBI taxonomy): domain Eukaryota; kingdom Metazoa; phylum Arthropoda; class Insecta; order Zygentoma; family Lepismatidae; genus Thermobia; species Thermobia domestica. Next base: position 208,748,164 of record NC_137466.1, on the reverse strand, counting down.
ATTTCAGCTTTGTATGTTACACTAAGAGAAAGAAAAAGAAAGGGTCTATAAATATAACGCACTAGTCAAAATTTCCAATGATGATCCTGCTGAGTAATAAATTTATTACAGTTTCTGTAGTAAGTGTACATAGACATCTTAGATCGTTTGTGTACACATGAAATCCTGGTTCAACTTTAGTGTTCCCAAAATATTTATGTGTTTATATCGTCGGCGTTACATTTGTGTTTTATTTTCCTTGTTCTTACTTTGCTTCTACGAAATGTGTATGTTATATAATAAAATTAATCTTTTCAACTATAATGCAAATTTAAAAAAAAAAAAACTTTCAACAGATTCTGATGAATTGCATTTAGCTATTTATATTACAAAATAAACACATTTCGTTTTCAGTACCATGGGTATAAGACACGTAGTCCTCAGATTGAGACCGGAAAGTTGGGTGGAAAGGGAAAAGGGAGAATAAGGTCTATGTCCCCCATAAAATAGAAGATGGCGCCATCTACTTCCTTCTACATCCATAATAATATGTTACGTTATGATATATACATATATCACACAATTCTTCTTTACCATATTCGTGACAATCCATCTCGTCACACCTGTACGTACACGGAAACCCGCTAAAGTAAATCTCTACAGATGAATTTAAGACCACATCCCAAAAATGATTTTTTAAGATACAAAAAGGAGATTTACTGAAAAAGAAGTACATGTGGAATGAATTTATGTATGGATCCGTACAATAAATCTGCACCGATGAAATTTATTGACTATTTAGCAATAATGTTAATTATAGAATATGAATTAATCTGTCAGTAATTAAGAGGAGCAAAAGTAATAACACATTTTTCAGAAAATTTTAAAACTTTTTTCAAGTGTTTTGTAATTATTACAGATCGCTGAGTCGCTACTTCAGTATATGTATGAATATTTAGCATTATTATCCTGTATCAATATATATATATATATATATATATATATATATATATATATATATATATATATATATATATATATAGTAAATTTCTCGCTGTATTAATCCCAACATCGCTGTATTTGTTGGTATTATGAAGCAAGAAGACGCTTAGTGTGTTTTGTGCATATTCTGGAATCAGAACGTAACCAAGCAACCGAAGAGGAATGCTGTGTTGTCTTGGGAATCAGATGCTTGATTCCACCACTTATAATTCTATAACTCCTTCACACCTCTTGTTCATTATACTTGCTCGTACAAAAAAAAAAGTGGAATATGGAGAGTCTCTTCAAAGGGATAATGACGGAAAAGAGAAGAAAGGAGTATCGTGTTTAATACTCATACACAAGTGTTTACTTCATTTGCTGATACGCTGACTTCTTCTACCAATCAAACTACATAACTTGCATTCTCTCTCTCTCTCTCTCTCACACACACACACACACACACTATATATATATATATATATATATATATATATATATATATATATATATATATATATATATATATATATATATATATATATATATATTGGCGTGATAAATTCCAAGTGTGAATGGTTTGAATTACCTTTTGATAATACTATTCTAAATAACCCGAAAAATAAAAAATCAAAGTAGTATTGTATAATTATGAATAATTATGTAAGTTTACTCTACATTCAAATTAACATACGAAAATGTTTAAAATAAAATACAAGGGAGGATCAAATGGAAACCTTAAAAGTGCAATAAATGCTAGAATGTAACAGTGAAAAGGAAATATTACATCTTATTTTTCAACGTAGTTCCCTTGATGTTCAATGCAAGTATTCCACCGTTTCTGAAGTGCTTGGATACCTCGGTGGAAGAATTATTTTGATCAAGATTGTAGCCACTCGTGCACCGCATTTTTCACCTCTTCATCACTATTAAAATGTTTGCCGCCCATTGCTTCTTTGAGTGGTCCAAACAAATGAAAATTACTGGAGCAAGATCTGGTGAATAAGGTGGATGTGTGAGACACTTAAATTTGATGTCATCGACAGTCTCAACGGTCAAACGGGCAGTATGATGTGGGACCTATCTTGCTGATACCTTATTGGAATGCAGAACATTATGCACAATATGTTGAGCTGAACCAAAGCTTATCTTCATTATTGTTGCGATTTCTTTCAGGGTAATACGACTGTTGTCCTTTACAAGCTGTTCCACTAGCGCAATGTTATCGGTCACTGCGCGGTGAGCCTGTCCCGGTCGAGGAGCATCCTCCACATATGTTACGCCACTTTTAAACTTCCTACACCACTCGTTACTTGCTGCAGGGACAAACACGAATCACCATACTTCGCTGCCATCCTGCGATGAATTTCATTTGGTTTCACACCTTCACTACTTAAAAACCGGATCACCGAACGCTGTTCTAACGTGGTGCATATGGACAGTGAGGTGGTCGTCTTGCAACTTCTCCTGTGCTGGCGCTTGTTTAACTAGACTCTTCTACCACCTACTGAAGAAAGAGAATACTGTTAGAAACAATATTGCCAACTTTCAAAGCAATAACACAATATTTGAAATTTATAATAAACTTTTAAGGTTTCCATTTGATCAGTTAGAATACGATAGAAAAAATGGAAAATATCAAATTTGAACAATTAAAGGATGAAAGTTTGTAAATATTTCACTACATTCAGGTTCTATTGCAATTCCCATCATTCAAACATCTCTTGGTTATTACACTGAGTTTGTATTGAAATTGAAATTGAAGCTTCTTAAAATGTTAGGTTTTCCAGAAATTTGAACCCCGATATTCTGTGCAGAAATATAGCATGGTAACCAATTATCTACCCTAATAAGTTTCTTGAGGATGCACAAAATCTGTCAGCTCGTTAAAATTGTTTCATGTAAGTTTCGAGGAGCTACTAAGGTCGTATGAAGAGACGACCATTAGTTGAACTAATTAATTGTTTCATAACATTTTATTGTTTAGTTATTTTTTATTTCAATCTTCTTGTTTTGTTGTTAATCTTGATCATTCCAACCCTCATCATTTCACACATGTTTACATCAGTTACTATGACATAAAAAAACATGTGATCTGTTCGAAAAGTACGTTTATTCATTGCAAGATTCTTAAATTCGAATTATTCGTCCCAAACTCAGTCGTGTCTGACTGTAAACAAAACCTAGTCACAAACGGAATATCACTTTGCACAAAAAAAAAAAAGTAATGAAGCGCAGGAAATAATTGAGCGGAATGGGTGAATATTTTAATAATGTAGTCATCTTTTTAAACTATGGGGTAGGTGAATGTTTCTTGGTTTAACTTTAATTCTTTATTTTCATTCTAAACTTTATCATAATTCTAAATACGAAATAGCATTGAACTTTGATTAACGATCAATGAGTACAGTGTCTTACATTAGCAAATTTGTCCAATTTAAGGAGAAAATAACATAATATTGCCTTTTATGTTACATTATTGAAGTTCTTACTAAAATGCGTGACAAACATCTTGGCATTTGAAGGCGGCGCTCCAAGTTCCCTTTTAATGCTGCTAGGAAATGAGAGGCCAGCGGTATTACAACGTTTATTTTGTACACATCCACGTTTATCTTCTGCCACCTGATCGCGCTATAGTTCGTCCACTTAGGCATAGCCACACACCTTAGCACTTGGCAACATCGCGTCAGAGCTTGCGTTTTATTTGTTTAGCTGAAATGCCAAGATGTTTGTCACAGGCTTTAATTTTAAACTGTTACACATATGTTACTATTTTATTAAAAAATAAATATATATGAAAAAAGAATGGGACTCGATTTGAGGTAAGAAACTCATTCGGATTTTGGTTTTTAACACTACCGATTATACCAGGCATCCTCGGAATCTTGCTTTTCGTTAAATCCGTCTGAATAAATTTGCTCAGAGAACGTTGCAGAAGTTACCAGTAGGAATGAAAGATCGTTGTGTTTGCACTTGTGACGTCATCTCAAATAGTAAAGGCCAAAAAGTGATTAAATAAACAGACGTTATTGCATAAAATACAATAATCAAAAAGCATGTAAAGATTGAAATATATTTTACTTTAAAATTGGAAATTACATATATATATATATATATATATATATATATATATATATATATATATATATATATATATATATATATATATATATATATATATATATATATATATATATATATATATATATATATCGTAAAAATACCCTTCTAAGATAGTAAGTAGATCAACTAGTACACGAGATTTTGGACTTTCTCCAATAACCTTTTATAAATTCAGTTATTTACTAAAACAACACTAATCACTACAACTGTGGTCCGGGGACCAGAAATGTCCTCAATTAATTTCTGTTGGTGAATGGATATCATTAGGGTCGTGCAGCCAAAGGAATAGGTACTCCAGAGCTGCAAACAAGCTAAGGAGTGCTGTTACGATCCTTTAGTGCTCCAGGCAAGCAAGGAGACTGTGGTTAGATACCTACAAACTCTCAGGCAAGCTAAGGGGCAAAGAACCTCAGTGCTCCATTCAAGCTAACAGATTAAGAATAGGTTAAGTCCTGTTGAGATCTAGACAAGCTAAGTAAGAGATGACTGTCAGCACTCCAGGAAAGCTAAGAAGTTTTTGTTGAGTAGTCTCTCAGAGCTCCAGGCAAGCTAGATGGGAAAGACAATCAGTCGAAACTCATGTCGTTCGAGGTTCTGCGGTCTTCTATATCCTATTCATGGGTAGTGGTGGCGCCGGTGTTACTCTTCAGCCACATGAATAGTCGTTGATGATGTCATCCGTCATTTTCTAGCTTGTTAAAGTAGTAAAGAACTGTTAGAGCTTTGGCATAGATAATTAAAAAAATAAACAAACCATTAATTGTGACGAGCGAAGTACGTGTGGATGATAATTGCACATCAGTGATGGCACTGTTATTAAAAGTGTCCAATTGAATTGAGTCGGAAATGTTATGTCTCTGACAATTTTTCAGTATTTCTGCCCGCGATAGTAGGCGGCGATACAACACACATACGAGAAAAGGCGCTACAAGAGCTGTTAAGGTTACTTGTATGATTAATGCATTCATACTAGAAAGACAGAGTTCGTCTAATATGATTTTGTTAACTATTATAAATCACACGTAAAAAACATTCCAACATCCGTTAATAAAATAATAATTAAAGTAACAATTGCAATCAGAGTCCAAAGGGAGGTGTCGGATAAATAAAAGTCGGGCATCTTTTCAGAAAGATGTTCTTTAAGTTCACGCAATAAATGTATTGATGTAATTGTTCTTGCAAAATTTGTAAATTAAAGGTGAAATTAAGGTTTGAATTTCGTGCTAATAAGCCAAATTTAATTGCGAAATTTGCTGATAATCTTGTCGGTCGATTCAACATGTCGGTTATTGCTCTATGAAAATTTTGATATTCGAAGAAATAATTTGTAGTCGTATGCTCCCTCTGCTGTCAACATGGAGTTATTATGTCTTGTAATTTTACGTTTTCCAGTAATTAGATGCAACCTCTAGGTGAATAAAAATAAAATTACTCCGTTTTTGACAGAATAGAGTTTAATTGACACCCTATTTTTTTTAAATATAAGGTTAAATAAGCTGTCCTTCTGTTGTGAACGTAGCTAAGCTTGTATTTTACATATTGAATAATTCAAACTATGCGAAAATAATTTGATTGCCTTGTATTCTTTGAGGAATACGGAAATATTGTTTAAAATAAAATAAATGTTGACGTCATCATCTTCTGTCGAGAACCTTTCTTTCTATGCGAAAGAAAAGAAAAAAATGCTAAGTTGATTTGTTGATGCGTTGAAGATATGTTTGTTGTTTATTTTAAAAGAGCAGTTTGTTAGCACTTGATTTCAATTCTCTTTGTTTTTCTCTCTTATTCTTTCAATAAGATAGGATCGCTTGACGTGTTATGTGGAGTGCTTAAGTATGTTGTATTTTATTCAATTCCAACAAATGCTATTAGTGTGTTCTTTTCTTTCTTTTTTTTCTATTGAAGTTTCATTCTTTGTATTACATTTATAAACGGATCACAAAATTCGGAAAAATGAAATGGAATCTTTGAGTTTTACGTCCCAAGCTTATTCCGCTTAGGCTAAAGGAGACGACGATGATGAGAAATGAGTGAATTGGTAGAATGAAGAAGGTGAGAGGAAACGGGAGAACCCTAAGAAAACCCACGCACATGGTGTTTGTCCACCACAAAGTTCATTTGACGCAAGCTGGGATCGAACCAGGGACCCCAAGCACCCGATGTGAACGCTCTACCACTGAACCACTGCTGCCCTAGCAATCTAGTTCGAGTCCCATATAAGGCTATAGATCTAGGTTCCATACAGCCTTGTTCTGAAAAGGAACACTAACCACCAAAATAACTAACCAATCAATGTGTATAATTTATATTCATCCATGCTACTTGCGGAGTTTATATTCTCCTTGCTATGAAAACTTCTAGGATCCACCGCAATTACAACCATTTCATTTTTCATTAGAAATAATTTACGTCTTACCGAATACACTACTGCCCTTTTTTAATTAGGATGGTACTACGTACAAAGAGAAAATAATATATGTACATTTATGTTTTAATTTAATATTCAATACTACAACTTGAAGCATGTACCACTAAATAGTTTTATTGTTTCTAAATAAGTAACTTTGACAGTAACTTTTGTGAGTACGTATGTACATAAGCGTTTTTGTTTTAGGAATTATTTGACAAATCTAACTAATCAAATGTTATATAATAGTACTTTATTGTTTTCTTTTTTAAATAACATATTATCCTTTCCCTAGGACATAAGTAATCGTTCAAACAATATTTCAACCGTAATCAAATTAAATTAGTAATGCATATATTTTACACATCTTCTGGACGTGACTGTAATGTTTATTTATTTATTTATTTATTTTGCACCTATTACAGGGTATAAACCCCAATTACAATAGGCTTACAAACAGTAAAATATAAAAATTTCGTAAATAGAACAAAAATACATAGATTCAAACAAAATAAATAAATAAAAGTTACAATAAGAGAAAAGAAAAGGAGAGAATTCCATACCTTCTTTTTAAGTTATCTCCATTAATATGGGATTTCATAATCCAAAATAGTAATATAAATACATACATTCACATGCACATACATACATACATACATACACATGTGCACCTATACACACACACACACACTATGGTTGGCAGTGTGAAAATTGCGGGGACCCTCACTTCATTACTGCCTTCGGGTAACCGGGTGTATCGGGTTCTCGTATCTTTTGCAAGCTGCGGAAAGAGAAAAAAATCAGCTACAAATCTGACATTGCCATGAAAAGCTCAATAGTTATGAGATATATTGATTAAAGTTCACGTGTGTAAAATCATGTATCCGGGGTACTAACATGTTGAGGAAGTTATTATCGGGGAACGGAAGTACGTCATGCAACTTCCGCAAACAACACTATGCTATTGGGGAAACATGTAAACACACCAACATACATGTACCACATTGGGGTATAATGTGTAAGTACAGTTCTTTTCTCTGTCATCTTGTGGGGAAACATACGATTCCATCATTTTTGTACATTGCACTTAAAACGTACACATTGGGGAACTTCCGGTCTATCAATACGTCATGGCAACTGTTGCAAACTCTTTGTATATTTCTGCTAAAATTTTGGTTATCAGTATTCCACGCTTACACTTACAACCTCATTCTGTAATGGTGTGCAGCAACGCAACACAAAACTTGGGTTTTAGTTTGCGGTAGTCAGCATTGCAATTATTATTGGCTTTCGCTTTTTTGTGTTTGGTTGCGATATGCAAAGTTTGCAAAGGCTGATATGGAATGTTGTCCATGATTCTTCGCTTATCTGTTACATATTGCGTTGTCAACCTATCAAGAAGAACAACTGCAAATATATATAAAAAGAAAATTTAAACATGAAATGCCTTATGCAGAGTTCTGACGCATGATTGGTTCCATACTAAAGAGTTCAAAGAACATATGTTTCCTTTAGTAGTCAGCCTTTAATATGACGCTAATCATACGTCAACACGACTCTATAGAACCCGAAGAGTTTATCATATTGCTTAAATATATCATTACCAAATATTGAAAGAAGGCCTCATTCCGTACTGGTTTGCTTAGACACAACGAAAAACTTGCTTTTTGGATAGTGATTATCGGCATACCACGTTGCCAATCTAAAATTTTGCCAAAACCTATACTGAATGAACAAGGGAGATTGCGTATCGCTATTATCTGCAGTTAAAACTAGTAGAAAAAAAAATTAAAATTCGGACTCAAATCAACTTGTATCTGAGCCATACGAAATGAAATAACGTGCCAGACCGCACCAGCCATCTTAAGTATGAAATCAACTTGCAGCACGGACCGACGATAGACAAAGTCGTTACATAATATTGTGACCAGTACAGCCTGTAAGGAAAATGCATGTGCTGTTACAAGTAGTTAATAATAATAATAATAATAATAATAATAATAATAATAATAATAATAATAATAATAATAATAATAATAATAATAATAATAAACCTTCGATTAAGATTTGGCACTAAAGGACACCATACATAGTCGATATCAATAATTCCTTAACCAAGGATCAACAACAAAGAACAAATTATTAAGGGTCTGGAATACCCCCACGATTTTTCTTCTTGAGTCCATTGATTTACATGAGAAGTGTTCTGTTTCCTTTGAAATAAATTGAGTTTTCAACGGCTTTATTTTATTGATATTTTTCGTCAGGTCTGTTTATATTTACTAATAGCTGCTTAAAAATCGTTACAAAAATTTTAAACCCAAATTAATTACAAGCTCTTGCCCGGCTAGCTTATGCATTCAGAAACACACATCTCGATCGTCTACTTGGTTTGGCATTGAATCCAACTTATCCACTCCCTCACCTCTCCTTGTCTAAATTGGGCACAGTGGCTCAGTGGTAGAGCGTTCAACTCTGGTGCGTGGGGTCCCTGGTTCGATCCCAGCTCGCACAAAGTGAGGCTTCGTAGTGGACAAACACAATATTCATGGGTTGTCCCATTTCCTCCCACTATTCACTCCACGATTTCATTCATTTCTCATCATCACCGTATTCTTTAGCCTAGCCGTCATAACGTAGGATGTAAAGCTGGAAGATTTCATTTCATTTTCCTTGTCTAGGGTAGTGTATGACGTAATATACACTTTCCATTCAGGCGGAACAAACAGGAACTAGGTTTCCAAGTTTCATAGCTCTAAAAACCGTCTCTTTCATTCGTTTGTTCTGAAATGCCTTTTTAGAGCCTGAATTTAAAAATGTTACAAAACGTTGCTATAGCTTTACAAACGCCTTTATTTGCATTCTTTCCCTTCTACAAAGACTACAAGCTAAGAAGATGGTCCTTGTGAAATCTATGGAAACTGTCAATCACGACAGTAGATTTCTTAAAATACATAAACATCCAGCAGAGGGTGTAGGATATGATATACAACAATGGGAGGAAACCCCGCCTTATTGTGTGACGTCACATGAATTACCTTCCGTTCAAACACCTAATTAAAGCTACCATTTTCCTACTGGTATGAAAATAGCTCATTAACCAGTTTCTGTTAAAAGCAGGATAATTGCTTTAGTTGACCATATGGGCATGAAGTGCAGTGAAGCAGGCGCGTGATATGGCGTTAACCTTGCAACAGCACGGAGTTGGAGGAGGAGATATGAGGAAACATGAGATGTAAGACTAAAAAAGGAACTGGGCTCAAAAAGTTTTCTTTGCCGAAAACAACCAAAGGTTAACTGCCCAATGCTGTGAGAAGCCTTTCATGTCTGCTCGAAAGTTGTGAGAGGAAACCAATTTCCCAGGCGATCCTACAATTATCCGACAGATTGACAACCTGTCCGACTGTTATTTAGTTTGATGTCATACAGGGCTGCTGTTAAGGAGCGGTTAACAGACGAGCACATGCTTGACGCCTGTAATATGGGGCAGGTAAATATTGCACAGTGTGGAACGAGATCGTTTATACAGGTGGAAAATACTTTCCAGTGCAAACATCGGGACAAATGTATTTACCGCCCACATGGAAAAAATTATGCCTCTGAATGCGTTTGCCGTTCAGGTCAAAAAAGTACTGTAACAATCCACTGCTGCTGGTGGATATGCAAGACTTCAAATTTCAGTGGAATCTACAAGATTCCTTGTCATCTGAACGTCCACAAGTAGAGATGCTCATGAGACAAGATTTGTGGCTGTCTCGTCTCGAAAATGTGCTGTAAAAGTTATGTCTCGACTCGAAAAATGTATATTTCTCTATTGGAAGAGCCGTGTTTTGACTCGAATTTTGTCAGGAAAATCCTGTTTCGATTCGTCTCGTGTGCATCCCTATCCACAGGGATTCGGAAAATCTGGAAGAAACGCTTCCGGAATAAAATCTCATGTAGGTGACGGCATATCATACTTACAACAGGATAATACATTGATACTTAATACAAATGTGATTCGGACATGGTTGCAGAGGCAACCTGATGTCGAAACAATTGACTGGGTTCCTCGTGGAGCAGATCTGATATCTATTGAAAATGTATAGGCCTCTGTTGCCCAACCATTGCGGGAAACGTGGTTAAACAATCCTCGACGAAGATACGACGAGTTATGGGAACGTGTTGAAGATGTGTGGTCAATCTTTTGCACACAACGCTATATCTCTCGCCTGGCGGATTCAATGCTACAGCCCCGCCAAGTGAACTTTGTGGTGGACAAACACCGTGTGCGTGGGTTTTCTCGGGGTTCTCCCGTTTCCTCCCACTTTCTTCATTCCACCATTTCATTCATTACTCATCATCACCGCCTCCTTTAGCCTAACCGGCATACTCGTGGGACGTAAAACTCAAACATTTCATTTCATTTTCATTTCAATGCTACAGCGTACGGCAGCAATGATGGGGTCCTAAGGCAACTATACATACTATTAATAAACGCTCGCCCACAACAGGATCAGCCGTCTCGAAGGGTACCTAATTCGACCCACTTATTAGCAAAGTTTTATCAAATACTTTACGTGACACCTGTAAATGTACGTCTCAATGAGTTCTGCACTAATAAGCAGACTAATTTGTGAGACATTATGGCAGAGTGGTATTACGCTTACTATGTAAACCAATATTAGTTGAAGCAGTGGTTCAAATCTTGCGAAGAATTACCGTACTTTTTTATCACCAGGGAGATTTGCATTACGCCTCCTGCTATGTCCGTCTACGTAGCTCCGTCACATGATACATTGTACGGTCCGCCATACGTTTTTACTTAAACAATTCAAAAATAAGTAAACAAATAAACAAGTAGCTAGGTATATACGAGTAACAATGGAATATAGTATTTTCACCCGACTGGAGTCGTTATAAAAATGTTCACCATTGTTTGACACCGGAAGATGAGTTAAATTAAGATTTCAAGATTTTATATCAAAGTTGAAACGTAAATTAAAGAAAAAAACATGTAATAGTAGTCTCATATTTGAAAATAACTTTGGCTATATTTAATTAACTAGCTGCTTTTATACTTAATTCAAACCCGAAAGTCTGGAATGCACAAATTAAGTGTAGCCAGAAGAAAATAGTAACAAGAACGACCAAGTTTCGAGGTCAGGACCACCAGCGTAGGAACCTCCTTATCTAACCTTTTATCTAACAAGCCATGACGTAACCATGACATTTTGTAAGTTAAAAATATGCATCCAAGTGACACCATTATGCGTATAAGCAATAACTGTTTTGTTCTTTTTCTCTTGGAAAACGCGACAGATTTACGACGATTTGTTGCATTCTCAGCTAGAGCTTCGAAATATATGTTTTGTCTGAGTATATTTCTCCTTTATCAGACAGTTCTACCAAATACAACTCAATTCCTACAGCAAAAAAGAAACCCTTACTGCCTTAGAAATATTCCTAAAAAGGGGAAATGCCATCATGCGCATGGACGGCGAAAGGTGGGGTAGATCCAAGGAAAGAGAGGCCCTATTTAAGTTTCGTAAATCCACTCTGCAGGTTTTTATATAATTTCACACTTTTTCCTCATTGTCTAAAATGCACACTACTTTAGCTTCAGATGAACAAGAAGTAGTGAAAGAACCTATAGGCTACGAAGTCTACTCAAATGATGCATCACCTCTTTTGCAACAACTTTAAATTTTCGAACACTAATGAAGGAAAAGATTGAATGAATTTTCAACTTAGATTGAATTATCTAAAATTTTAATCTTAGATAACTGTCATTGCTAGTAGTGTTCCGAGTTTGTTTAGACTATTACTCTTTTATAACCGTATCTCACATTTCTGTGACGAAAGCAACATCTAAGCAAGCATTCATTCAACTAAATTCCATTGATACCTATATTCATAGTACAATAGTGCAGATGAAGTTGGGCTCTTTGACCGTTTTCAGCATGTAAAGCGAAAAGAGCTACCAAATTGATACTGGAAAAGTAGTTGCGGAATTTCTATCGGAAAAAAATCAACCGCATAGTTGTTTTTCAGATGGTAATTTATAAGTATATTTAAGTTGGTTGAAATTCCTCCGTAGTTGTGGGGGCGAGACGCTGAAACAATCCCTATTAAGGGGTGGAGGTAGTCAACGAAAGTCAGAGGGGGAAGGTATATGAACGATATTAGTGTCGAATTAATAGTCTTCGGGGTCGCAAAAATGAATAATGACACTATAAATGATGCGTAACTCCAAGTTAGGCCTTAGTTGGCATGACGCTCAGAGTGTGGGAATGACACTCAAAAATAATCGAAAACATCCTATATTTGTATCGAATGCATAGTTTTTGGGATCACTAACATAAATAATGATATTCCAGATGTGGTATATGTCCAAGATCGGCCGAACTGGTCTGGGGGTCACTAGGGGACTAGGCGAGAACTAGTGAAGATCTAAGGAAATGTCGTTGCTGCAGAGAAGCATTAACCCTTACCATTCTTTAAAATCATGACTGCTTTGCAAAGATGTAGGCAGGAATTTATTTGAAAGATGGAAAGCTTTTTGAGGGATTCACATTTAGTAAAAGGACAAACTAAGTTAAAATATCTAACATCATTTCTCAAAGTAGTTAAAATTTAGAGAAAAGTGTCTTAAAACTGTAAATGCACGCCAAAGCACCATATGCGTATATAGAACTATTAGACTATATTGTTCAATGATCATGATCTGAATCGAAACGTACAATTTCAATGAAATTTCCCCTAAGAAACACTTTCTAACACAGACGCTGTAACAGTTCATTTGATGCTAAAAGAAGTTAATATTTCATGAACGTACTTATGTGGTCGTAAAATAGGACAACATACACATTTCTTCCGTAAATTGTACAAATTTATATTGTTGTAAAATAGCTCACATGGCCACACTAAAACAAATAATGTTAATTGAAGTAATGTAAATGTCGTCTTACTATATTATAGTGTGCATCGAAAATGGGAAGATGTCCTTATACATAATAAAAGACTCCAACCCTTTTAGGATTTCCGCTTTTTGAGGTAAATTTTACGCTTTCACTCAAACAGCTACTGCTTCCTTACTGTCAATCGTAGAATCATGGTTCATACCTCGCCTTTTTTCAAGGTAAAGTATACTTTGTAACGGCACTACTCGCTTGTCCGTATTATACACCAGAACCAGAAAATCGGGAAAATTGGAAGATTTTTCGAAAAAATTCGAAACTTGCACCCCTCTGGCCTAGGCCTGGATTCACGTAGGAATCTGACTTTTTACAAAAAAAAAAAAAAAAACGCGTTGTTATGTACATAATACGTGTGCAAATTTTTAATCCTGAATCTTGAAAACTAAGGCCGGGAGAAATTTTTGAAAGTCTGAAGATGACTCATGTATATATACAGGGTGTTACAGATAAAATGTCTAGTGCTTATAAATCAGAAACGGCTGAGAATAAAAAGATGAAGCGAAAACTGAGACAGGAAAATGTTATAGGGCACATCACATGATATTGTTGTGGTGAACCCCAGGGCCCTCCTTGAAGAGAACCCAGGGGCCAACTTCAAATTTTCAAATTGGAACATGTATTGAATCACACCTCATTCGGTAGTCCTTGAAAAACGAAACAACTTTTGTAGGAAACAATTCTTGATTTGGGCGACCGTTTTCAAAATGGACGCAAAAAGTGGGCCCTGTATCAGATAAAACTTCCAGTGCTTATAAATCAGAAACGGCTGAGAATAAAAAGATGAAACAAAAACTGAGATAGGAAAATGTCAAGGGCACATCACATGATCTTGTGGTGACCCCCAAGGCCCTCCGTGAAGGGTGCTAACTTCCAAGTTTCAAATAGGAACATTGGGTGGTTCATACTTTATTAAATAGTCAAATGAAAAGAAACGACGTTTGTTGGAAGGAAATTTCAATTTGGTCCACCATTTTGAATTAGTGCAATTGGGAAATGTCATAGAGAGCATTGAACACAACGTCCTTTATTCCCACAAAAGGCGCAACATGTTTCACCTTTCGGAGGAGGATTGTAGAGACCAGACCATTGTAAAGGGAAATGTATGTAGTTTACTTCATGGTTGAAAAACTGAACAAGATACGTTTCTTGCAGAATGTTTTTCCTGTCAGGCAGGGTTTATTGAGATCGGAACGATTGAGTGGTTTAGATTGGTAATACGAAGAGAGAGCAAGTTGTATTTTTGCGCTTTACGCGTTATCTGATAGAGGGGGTCCAGGGGGAACTTCAAATTTTCAAATGGGAACATGTATTGAATCAAACCTCATTCGGTAGTTCTTATAAACGAAACAGCTATTGTAGGAAACAATTCTCGATTAGGGCTTCCGTTTTCAAAATGGACGCAAAAAGTGGGTGCTGTATCAGATAAAACGTCTAGTGTATATAGATCAGAAACGGCTGAGAATAAAAGATGAAACAAAAACTAAGATCGGATTTGTGAGCGCTGGGCATTTTATCCGATACAGGAACCTGTTTTGCGGCCATTTTGAAAACGGTGGCCCAAATCGAAAATCTTTTCCTATAAAAGTTGTTTCGTTTTTCAAGGACTACCAAATGAGTTATGATTCAATACATCTTCCCATTTGAAAATTTGAAGTTGGTCCCTGCGACAAATTCAAGGAGGGCCCTGGGGGTCACCACAACATGTTAAGTGCCCTATGTCATTTTCCTATCTCAGTTTTTGTTTTATCTTTCTCTTCTGAACCGTTTCTGATTTATAAGAACTGGACGCTTTATCTGATACTGGACCAACATTTTATATTCATTTTGAAAACGAAAACGGTTTTTATTATTAGCCGTTTTTGATTTTTTTACCTTATACAGGACCCACTTTTTGCAGCCATTTTGAAAACAGTGGCCCAAATTGAAAATTATTTCCTACAAAAGTTATTTCGTTTTTCAATGACCAGCGAATGAGGTATGATTCAATACATGATTCTATTTACAAATTTGGAAGTTGGTCCCTGAGCCCCCTTCAACGAGGGCTCTGAGTACCACCACAACAGCACCATGTGATGTGTTCTATGACATTTTCCTATCTCAGTTTTTGTTTCATCTTTTTATTCTCAGCCGTTTATGATTTATAAGCACTGGACGTTTTATCTGATACAGGACACATTTTTGCGTCCATTTTGAAAACGGTGGCCCAAATTGAAAACTGTTTCGTACAAAAGTTGTTTCGTTTTACAAGGACCACCGAATGAGGTATGATTCAATACATGTTCCTGTTTGAAAATTTGAAGTTTGCCCCTGGGCCCCCTTTAAGGAGGGCCCTGGGGGCCACCACAACAACACCATGTGATGTGCTCTAAGACCTTTTGCTATCTCAGTTTTTGTTTCGTCTTTTTATTCCCAGCCGTTTCTGATTTATAGGCACTGGAAGTTTTATCTGAAACACCCTATATATATATATATATATATATATATATATATATATATATATATATATATATATATATATATATATATATATATATATATATATATATATATATATACTTCAAAAGTGTACTCCGTCATTTATATTTTCTTCAGTCTAACCATCCCTTTCCAACTGCACCATTCACATGGAATAATCATTAATAACAGGAAACTTTTCTGAAAAAATCACCCCCTGGGGCCCGGCCCAGTTTGACGTATAGATCTAAAAAAAATGTAGAAATAGCCAAAGGTACACATAATCCGTATGCAAAGTTTCAATCTGATATCTTGAAAAATAAAGACGTGAAAAATGTTTGAAATTTTCCTTAAGAAAGGAAAAAAGTCACGTCCCCCCGCCCCACTTGGCGCCGCCAAGTTGACCACCAGCTTCCAAAACACATCTGAGGTGTTCTTTGTTCCATTCTTGGCTTGACCAATAAAAAAATCCGGCTTAAATACCTGTTATAGAACTTAAATAAACGGTCAAAGACGATACTACGCCATAGTATAAAATATACCATAAATCCTAAAACGGTTAAATAAGTAATGTATACGTCCTTCTTCAATATGAGACTTTTTTCTAGTAAATACCATCGTAAATCCTCGAAACACATACCTTTGCTTCAGAGGAACAACGCTGGAAGAGTTGGCAACATTGCACGGAAATCCATCAACTCGAAAATCATCATACACTCATTCGAGAGCGGGAAGTCGCTTACACACGGAACCGATTGTTGCCATCTATTGAAGAAAATTTGAACTATTTTACACACATTGTGTAAAGTTTACGGGTATAGAACCCTTTACTTGGGGAACGTTGGGGAACTTTTCAGAAGTCGCTAAAAAAAACGTTTTCTAGCATATTTTGGCCCTTATGAGACGGTTAAAACTATTTTTTCTTCCGGGGATCCGACTTTGTTCCCCGCATGGAAAAACCGTTCCCCACTCGCAAGGTGTGTATTCTTCAAAAGCTCCCCACAAACACATTTTCGTCAACGCACACACACACACACACACACACACACACACACATATATATATATATATATATATATATATATATATATATATATATATATATATAAGTACATATACATACATACACATACAAACATACATTCATATGCATAGAGTATTTCTAAGAAGAACAGAGTATGTGTTAATCTATACTTAAATTAAATGAAATCATAATGTTATATTGTCTCGCATTGTCCACTCATAAGCGCATACAAAAAATAAATGATGCAAGGAACTGCAAAGTAATACTAGGTGAGAGTCTAATGGAGTAACACTGCCTCATAGGAGCCGATATCTTCATCAAAGAAAGAAAAAGTGTGAAGAAGACGACAAAATGTTACTGTTGGAACGAACTGGTGCAAACTCTATGGGGCAAATACTGAAAGGATTCAGAAGAAAATTACATCACAAGTACTGCCAATAAGGAAGAAGAGTTGCTCGTGAAAGAGGAGTAAACCAGAGTATCAATAGCACTAACAGAAACAGCACGAAACTAAATTAAGAGGCCTCATTGATAAGGAAACATGGTGGTGGAATAAAGAAAACAAAGCAGCCGTGAAGGTCAAGGAGACGATCAGAGCCGTAACTAGAGAGGGCGAACGGCGCGGTCGCCCCGAGCGCTGATAGCAAAAGGGCGCGGAATGAGCAAGAAGAACGAAAAAAAGTGTTGGAAATGGGCAAACGACAAGTTGTCAAAAAAAAACATATTGGCGCTCTATTAAATCAATATTGATATCGGTTTGTAAAGAAAGAGATTTTGTAAAAAATTTCTTGCTCGCTCCGCACGAAACCCAAAGGTTTCAATAACAGTCAAAGCATGTTTTTACCTATTATCTTAAGAAATTATAATACATGATTTTTTAAGGACGATGTGACATACAAGGTGCTGAGTAATAAGATATAGTATACACAGGAGCGTTTTCAAAATCAGTCTGAAATACGTGTTAGACGATTTGATGGTAATGAGTTTGCTTAGATAATCAAGCTTTTCTACCCAATCGGATTAATCATGACGGCGACAATGAAGGCTTTGAGAAATTCACAAAGAAGGATCCTTCTAAATTTCCGTTACATTAAATAAAATATTTTTACCGTAAAAGAATCGAAATTAGAATGCAATTTGTATGGTCAATACAGAATAAACTTACAGGGATTTACAATTGTTACTACAAATTAATGCTGTCTCCCATTTTGAATATTTCAAAACCACATAGTTTCCGATGTATAAAAAATTCATTTCTTATCGATAGTATGAAACGTTGTAAATAGTTGTTAATTTCCATAACTATTCTCCAAGTGGATTTGTACACAGTCAAAGGTAGTTTTGTCAACTTGAATAAAAGGTCTAAGATAAGGATCATTAAAACAGCTCTTATTTGAAAAAAAAAAAAAAAAAAAAAACTTATTACATTTGGTTGTTACAATAGTCTGTTCAAGCAGCTATAAAGGTCACCAAGAAAGTTCCGTCGCTTTTTGTGGAGGTCTGTGTTCAATTAGCCCTCACACCATCAGTTGAATGCGAATGGAGATAAGGCGAAGGTCAGTTGTTAGTGTGAGTATCCAACGTACTACCTGGTTGTGGCACTTCAGTTACACCATGAACTTGTGTAAGGAGAGAGTGAACATCTGACCTTCACAGAGCGTCTAAGAGTGTTTATGCTGTACCAGCTCAAACTGGAGTCAAACGACTCTTCAGAGGCGCGGAAGATAAGTCAGGCCTTTGGTGAAGGTGTAGTGACTACGCGGACAGTGCAGCTGTGGTTTAGCAAGTTTAAGGACGTTCTCGAAATACTAGAAGACGCAGTACGTGGCGGAAGACCAACACATGTACAAGATGAAGATATTCAGGCAGCAATTGGGGCGAACAGTGGTCAGACATGTGAGGAACTAGGACTACAGTTGAGCGTGAGTGAAGAAACCATGCGGCAGCACCTCTATCAACTTGAGAAGCACTACAAGTTGGGTCGATGGGTATAACGTGATTTGACTCCGGGCAAGAAAGCAATTTGAGAAGACCCCTGTTTTTCTCTCCTGCCTCGTCTGAGGACGGAGCCATTTCTTAGCAGGGTGTGAGCCGGGTTGAAGAAAAACTCAAAACTCTGGAGCTAGCACTTCTGAATCGCAAAGGGGTCCTCTTGTTACCGTACAGCGGTGGACACTTCTAAATGGTACAGCCATATGGAGATTTACGGCTAAGGTGTACCATTTAGAAGTGTCCACCGCTGTACAATATTAAGCCCTCATGACTAAGAGGTCCCAGGACACCATTCAACACCTTGGATGGGAAATACTATTTCATCCGCCATACTCCTCGGACACTGCGCTCCTCGACTATGACCCGTATCGTTCAAATCTCTAGTAGAGATACAAAATGCACGCCCAGCTTCTTCGCTTCACGGCCCACCAAGTTCTACCGCGATGGAATCCATGTCCTTTCAGAACGGTGGCAGAAGGTCGTCGATGCTGATGGGGACTGTTTTTGATCTTCGAGGTACGTCTTAGATGACATATCGATGTTCAAAGGTGGTGGTTGAAAAAGCGACAGAACTTTCTTGGTTATCTTCATAGATAAAAATTCAGCTTACCATTCCAACAGAAGCTCCTTCTCTTATATGTTATAAAAGGGAAAAGTTTGGTTGTGAGTGTATGGGGCGCCGAATTCTACTTCGCCATGGGCGCCGAAATGTTTTGCTACGGCTGTGGAGACGATACAAAACATGAAGGAACGATACTTGTATACAATCCCACTGATTGATTTTAAAAAGAAAAAAAAAAGAAATATCAAATCAAGTACGAAAATACGTAGTTCTCGCATTCTTTGTGATTCTCTGAGAGTTGGGGAGTGCCACTTGGAGAATTAGGGAGGTGCCTCTTTGACCATGGGGAGGAACAATATTACTTATTGCTTAGTTTGTAAAGAAGAATTCTTTGCAGAAGTAATGAATAACACTCTTTCACACGACTTCCATAAATGTTTATGTTCTCTGTTACCGGACAAAGAATGCTTCTGCTTTGATATAGCTACAGCACAAAAATCGGGTTAAAAGAAAGACCAAACATACAATTGCCGTGGAACGAAAGTTCAGGAAACATGAAACGGCGTTACCATGGCCACGGTTTCATTTTTCTAATGACACGTTGAAAGAGAAAACCTTCTTACTTGCCCTTTTCCTATTTTTGGTGTTTAGAAAACAAAGTTCCGATACAGACAGCAAAACAAAACAAACCCTTTAAAGGCCAAGTTTAAAAGAAACAGTCAGGTTTCCTCATTCTATTATATATAAGGGTCATAATTCTAGAAATGTTTTTGTTTACAAAAAAATAAATGATCAAGTTATTTGTTTAGTACTCTTTATTTTGTTTTGCTTTTTTCGGGGGGTTGGGGTCGGTTTGGAACATTTCACTTTCTTCGTTGTAAAGTAGGTAACTTTGAGTTAGTGTAAGAACAACATTTGGTGAAGCCTTAACAGACCCCCTCCCCCCAAAAAGTAAGATTTCATTGCTACAAAAACAAAAATATAGCTATAGTCTTAGTTTGTGGCAGTGGCGGATCTAGCCTGAGGCCGCGTGGGCTAAGCCCAACGTTTTTTGAGTGAAAAAATAATTTAAGCTATTACTTGTATATTTTGGAAAGTTTATAGTGAACTCATTATAAATATACTTACTCTAGTCTGAGTTCTTGATGCCCCTCCCCCAAGTTCTTACCTTCTTGATTCGCCATTGGTTTGTGGTTCTCCAATCGAATAACTTATGTGGCAGTAAATAATTTCTTGACATCATATGATTTATTATGTCCCGATATTTTCAAGTCTTTTTTATTTAACTTACGCTTCTTACGGTCTCTTCCCTTACTCTTTCCAACTGAAAGAACCGTCAATGTAATTCAAGTTTTCTATATTTCCTTTCATAACACTGCGTTGGTCGCGCCCTCCACCTTTACTTGAGTGGTCGCGCGTTCTACTATTGTAGAACATCAGTATTTTTATATAGCGATATGATTTTTAGCGATATTCGGTCTTGGGTATGTTAGGTATAGTATTATACACGGTTTAAAATAATCTAAAATTATTTTGCTTGATTAATACAAGAACATTGACAGAAATAAACATTTGGTATATCGTATTTAATATATGACAATGTTGAACTGAAAATCGAGCAAGTGTTTCGGTATAAGTGTTCATATAACGACACAAATCTTTTTTTATTATACATCGTACAGGTAGAATGATATGATATACTCTTTTTGACTGACTGCCTACTCCAAGCAATCGTCACACACGATTTTCTGCTGGTGTGGGCACACAAATCTCTGGCATTTTCCAAAAGTTTTTACTTGTTGGCTTGTTGCGAGAATGGTAACAAAGGACGCATTTTCCAAACCCAGAATCTCCGTCTTGTGGTAATGGAACACCTTCATTGAAGCCAATCAGAAGTCCTCCTCTACGTCGAAGCTCGTTTGGCAAGGATTCCACGGCTAAACGTTTTCCTATTGCTGCTTTTATAAACCTAGATAAAAAAATAGATCATGGGGGAAATTCTTTCGTCTGACACTTTTGTTTAAATATATTAAGGGCATTAACACCAGCTACGTTTTCCCTCAATTCATCATCGATTAGGCATAAAAAAGATTCCTTGTGGGCCAAGCCTATGAAATGCTGGTATTATATTGAAATTGCGAGTTCGTGGGTTTCTTGGCATTATGTGATCTACATACCAGCGAGAAAGTTTTATGTTCTCTCTACCGATATAAAACGTACGAGTATCGAGAGAAGGTGGTGCAGCAAGACCCATGACTTCAATACTGGCTTGTACTGGTATGTTTTCTTATTCTTTTTCTTCCTGTATATTGCTCGTACATCTTCGGTATCACTGCACTCAACTTTTTCTCCATCAAAATCTTCCTCGAGTTCCTACATGCCTTCAATCTCAAATGCACTTTCACAGTCACTTTCTGCCTCTACTAACTAAAGACGCACTTGTTCTCTGTCATACACTGACATTTCATATATTACAAACACATATTCCACAAAAATAACGTGAAAATGTAAAACCAATTAAATCACTAATACGAAACAAACTTGTACGCCAATAGTCGCGCGATCTACAATAGTAGAACACTTATGAAACCATGGAACAAATCTGAGCAGGTGCTAGAACCAGCGCTGAAAATTGACTCGAATGTACAGAAGGCTTTCGGAGAAAGGTACGTAACCACTTAAGGTCGAGCGTGTTGCCAATTGCTCAGAATTCTAAAAATAAAACACATGTTCTACAATAGTAGAACGCGCGACCACTGCAGTGATAATAAGTAAACATTTTCCACACCAATTTTGTAATATAGGACTACTATCAGAAGGTCTATTCTACGGTCAGAAATTATAATGAAACTATATTTATAAATTTATAATTTAATGTCTTACGATTATGCTTTAAAGCTAAAAAGATAGGGTTATAGTGATAATGAACGAAATTGGCCTTCGATACGAACGGTCCCGGGTTCGATTCTCGGTGGGGGCATTCGGTCGAAAAAGTTTAAAAGGTTTTTCAGGCCAGCCATTCAGAATGAGGTTTTCCTGGGTTTTCCTCATTCACACCAGGCAATTGCTGGGGTGGTACCTAAATTATAGATCCCAGAAAATATAGATTCCTTTCTTCCCCAATCCTTTCTTCCTCCCGTTTCCTCGGATAGTGTGATCGCCGAAAGACGTCATCCGTCATATACATGACGGGCTAAATGGCCATAGATGCCGAAAGCCCAGAAATCTAATTCCTAAATCCTGAACGAAATTGGGAATAAAGCAAGTAGAGAAATTGGCTGAAATCCCATGCACAAGGTGATTCTCCACTGGAAAGCTTACATAATAAAACATATGGAATATATTTGAAGGATTTGATAGAATTTTTTTTTCCTTTTTGTTTGAGTTTCAAAATACTTATTGACGCAACTTCAATTTTACTGAAGTTGCGTAAACATTCACCCGCCCCTCCTCCCTCACATAGAGGTCATATTTCGTAAAACTTCATCTTATACTTCTAGTAAGTTTGTTATGTGTTACCATATTTTTTATGGCCACGATAGCTCAGTGGCGCCCTCCCCGCTGGCCTAGTGGCTGGTGGCTAGTGGCTAGTGGCTGGTTGCTTCTTTGGTGTACTGGGTACCGGGTTTCATACCCGGTGGGAGAGCCTTTGAAATTTTAACTGTCCTCGATATTTCTGTGTTCGTATCCCTGTCGCTCTAAGTTACTGAAGAAACAAGTGAAACAATTAAAATTAAGTGCAAACCTAGTAATAAGTAGTTAAGCAAGTTATTGAAGAACATTCGGTGAATCAGTTAACTAACTTTCATTTTATTTAAAAAAAAAATAAAAAGGTAGTAGAGGTTTCACCTCTGGTGCGTGGGGTCCCTGGTTCGATCCCAGCTTGCGGCAAGTAAACTTTGTGGTGGACAAACACCGTATGCATGGGTTTCCTCGGGATTCTCCCGTTTCCTCCCACTTCCCTCATTTTACAATTTTATTCATTTCTCACAATCATTGTCTCCTTTTGGCCTACACGGCATAATAGTAGGACGTAAAACAAAGATTTCATTTCATTTTTCACATTTGTTTTTAAATTCAAAAAATTGCAGCTTGTTTCTTTTCTAACAAAATATAATGATAAAAATTACATATTCTTTATCAATACGCTACGAAAACATTCTACTGATGAAGTATAATCTATCTATATTTTATGCACAATACAATTTTCTGCAGGTAATAACAAATACTCGCATTTGTGTTTATAATAATAGCTCGTCAAGAAATTGTAGTCTAATTTATTGATTTCCTATGAGATAAACCTGCACCTCTTGTAATAGGTCGATCTATAGTTTTCGATATTATTTAAACAAACAAATAACTGGTAAATAGTGCTCTTACATACACTAGCAATATTTAGTCACACTATAAGAAACGTGTATTTTTTTTAAAAAAAATATTGTTTGTTTATTATTATTATTATTATTTATTTATTTTCCAGGATAACTCTCGTTAATTTCCATTGACAATACATGCACAAGGATGTCCCACTTGTGCTTGAAAGAAGACAACTTGTCGTTTCGAATATAACCTGAATATAAACGAATGCATGTTTACAGAAAAAGTGGACTATGTACATTTTATTATTTTATTTTCCTGTCCGTTTTTTCTTCATTTTTGATGAGAAACACATCTCTAAATATAACCCGTCAGACGAGTGAACGTAATTGGTTTCTAGAGTATTTGTTGTTGTTTACGTGAAGTGAACGAGCACCTTCGGAGGACACACATGAATGGTTTACTGCATTATCTGTCAGGGTTGCCAGACTAGAGGAACAACAAACGTTCATCAACGTCTCGATTGTTTTAGTTGCAGTTGCTACCGTGTTCAAATTCTTATATACAATATAAATAATGCGATTTGGAAATTAAAATTATAACGGTTTAAAAGCCGCTACCTAAAGTAAATCTTTCATATTATGTCTCAGTACTGGTACTATTAATTAGAGCCGCTATACTACATGACGCAGATCAAGGGTTGCCAACGGATTAACTGTGGGGTCCTAGTCGACTAGCAATTCGTCAGAGCTAGGCGGCGATAGTTTATGTAGATTTTTTTTCAATTGCTTCGAGCAGTCTATGGCCAGATAAGTAGACCGCCAGTGATTTGTGAAATAAAAAGTAGCCTTCACACTTGAAAGGTCACGCAAACCTAAAACAATACGATTTACTAACAACTTGTGCGTCTTGCTGGAATATGATTTTGTTTCACCTCTTGTATTCAAGGAAGTAGGCACTCTTGAAGCATGTTGCAGAAACTTGCACTGATAATACTCCTTGTGAAGAAGAATGGGATTATCGTTCTATTCTAATAAGAACTTATCCCTAACAAAATCTTTATTTCATTTTTATTAATTTTGAAGCAAAACAATTGGTAGAGTTGAGTTGATTTTGAGTTTAACGTCTCTTTTCAGCAGCGAGGTCATATGAGACCTGGACCTACTGATTAACATGGTATTCAAACGACATAAGCTCCGGCCGGGAATGGAACCCGGGTCTCCTGTGCAGAAGGTGCGTATGCTAATCACTTAGATAAACAATTGCTAGAGTCGGAAGCAAAAGGTAGCATGCTTTCAATTCACGCTGATACTTTTCTTGCACTTTTCGAATTGCTTAGTATATATAATTTTATACAAACTAATGAAACCAACGACATTTTGTGCTATGAATCATACATTAACAAAATATCATTATATATTTACATAACAGCAAATTTTCATCTGTATAGCTGAGTTTTACCATTTAGTACATATACCTTTAATATTAATTAATATTTGTGTTCTCTGTGACGTTAAGTTTGCATATTTATTGCACATTGCCCTGAGTGCATTATTATGGAACCACATTTTATTTTGGGGGACGCGGTGGCTCAGTGGTAGAGCGTTCACCTCCGGTGCTTGAAGTCCCTGGTTCGATCCCAGCTCGCACCGTGTGGACTTTGTGGTGGACAAACAACGTGTCCATGGGTTTTCTCGGGGTTGTCCCGTTTCCTCCCACTTTCTTCGTTCCACCATTTCACTCATCTCTCATCATCACTGTCTCCTTTAGCCTAACTGGCATAATCGTGAGACGTAAAACTTAAAGATTTCATTTCACATTTTATTTAGAACGAAAATACGTTCTCTTTTCTTGCGAAATCCTCCATCCTGATTTTATTCTTGCAAATAGACTACAAAATTTAGATCAGATTCATATCCTGTGTGTTTCTAGGTCAGTTCAAGCTGTTTATCTCATTCTCTTCGAAAAATAGTTTGACTTTGTCGGACATTTGATGGTGAGGAGTCTTGCTGGAAAATAGCACATCCATGTCGTTCAAGTTTCTTGTGTTCTGGAGCCCCACTCGAGCGTAGCACATTCATGTATATTTTGCCGTTCATCATCTCTTCAATATCGACAAGTGCTCCTAGACTACAGGGAAAAACATCCCCAAAACACGGACCTTTGGGTGTTTCACTATTTGACGAGTATCTTTTGGTGAAATGTGTTTGCTATTCTCCCGAAGAATGTGTTGAATCTGCACCCCTTCGACCAAGAAATGACTCTCATAACAGGACAGGGGTTATCTTCCAGTCTTTCTTTGTCCACTTAGGCATTTTCTTGCCCATTGGAGACGTTTCTTCATCATGGTCCTTGTCAATGTGCTTATTTTATTGGATTTCTTCTAAGGGGCACGGTGGCTCAATGGTAGAACGCTTACCTCTGGTGTATGGCGTCCTTGGTTCGATTCTCGGCCAAGTTAATTTGTAGTGGACAACATCGTGTCTGTGGGTTTCCTCGCGGTGCTCCTGTTTCCTCCCACTTTCTCATTCCACCAATTGTTCCATCATCATTCATTTGGTTTAATCATCGTTCCTTTAGCCGAAAGGACGTAATCGTAGGACGTTAAACTGAAAGATTTCATTTAGTTTTCTTACCTTACGTCCACGTTTCGACAAACGCCAACGGATGGATGAGTCAAGAACGTGAGTTCCTGTATGAACAATACCTTTCTGAAGATCAAAAATACAATTTTGTGAACAAACTTTACTTGTCTGTAACAAGTAAGAGCCACGCTTAGAAGTGGTTGCGTGATTTCGACCGCATTCCCCTTCCCTACATGAAGAATCAGAACTATTATTTTGCTCTTGGCTTAAGAATTTCACTTACAGCCCTTTGAGTAACACACACACGTTTCACACTTAGGAGCAACCTCTCATTCGGTTAGGAGAGTGGTTTTATTCAATGTTGCAAGATCTTGTCTCCTCCTTTTATTACTATCCATCTTGCACTCTATCTAAACATGTATAAAAAGTAACACGAAATGGTTATATGACCCTTCACCTCACTCAGAATCACATCTAACTACAAAACGACGATCTAAAAACACTTCCAAACTTTCAATTTTCTGAAACAAACAAAGTGGTAACGAACAGCAATGTTACAAACTGCCAAATTAGTTTGCTGCCGATTATGCTGCAAAATAAAGACTGATTCCATTAATATACTCAAAAATGTAAAATCTTCAGATTGAAATAGAGTAGGAATAGGTATTCTGGAATAAGATAGACCATGATCATGGAAAGAGAAAAAGAATTAGTTCAGCTTTCACTACATTAAAACCACGTGACAAACAGTATATTAATACTTAAAGAAATAAAGGAGCTACTAGGCAATAAAGGAGCTACTAGGATCGAGGAGAAGGCCTCTAGATATAGAGGTTAGCTGCGAATATACTGAATAAGCAGTCGCGGACAGACGACTAGGAGTGGTCCTCCAGCTTGGGGGTTTGGGTAAGGCTAACACCCTCATTCTGTAAAAAAAAGGTACTTGTTCAGAAACATTCACAAAAGCCTCGGACAAGGACTGATAACTTGGCACGACATCAGCAAAAGAAAATGGACATGAGATTTGGAACATGGAATATTAGAAGTCTTTACAGGGCAGGCGCGTTAAAATCTGTAACGAGTGAGTTAGAGAAATACAGGATGGACTTAGTAGGAGTTCAGGAAGTTAGGTGGGAAGGAAATGGATCTGAGAATTCCGGAAATTTTACGTTCTTTTACGGGGAAGGAAATAAAAATCACCAGTTAGGAACAGGGTTTTTCGTTCACAAACGAATATTACCAGCAATTAAACGGATTGAATTTGTTACTGACAGACTTTCTTTTATTACTCTTAAGGGACGGTGGTGTGATATTATTGTTTTAAATGTACATGCTCCAACTGAAGATAAGGGTGACGATATAAAAGATAGTTTTTACGAAGAAGTGGAACGGATATTTGACCAACTCCCGCGATACCATATGAAGATTCTATTAGGGGATTTCAATGCGAAGGTAGGACGAGAGGATATTTTCAAACCGATTATAGGGAACGAAAGTTTGCATAAGGAAAGTAATGACAACGGTGTTAGACTCGTGAACTTTGCAACATCCAAAAACCTAATCGTGAAGAGTACAAAATTCCCACATCGCGACGTTCATAAATACACTTGGACATCACCAGACGGAAAAACACATAATCAAATTGATCACGTTTTAGTAGATAGAAGAAGACAATCTAGCATAATTGACGTCCGGTCGTTTAGAGGGGCTGATTGTGACACTGATCACTACCTGGTAGTAGCGATAATACGGGAGAGATTATCGTTGAATAAAGGTAATATTCAATGTCCGAAAACGGAGAGATTTAATTTAAAGAAATTAGAAGAGAGCCAGGTAAGAGAAGAATACCAGATTGAAGTTTCGAATAGATTCGCGGTTTTAGAAGACTCGGAGTGCACTAGTGTTGAGGATACTTGGATTGAAATTAGAGATAGCATTAAAAGTTCAGCAATAGAAAAATTGGGACACGCGGAAATATGTAGGAACAAACCATGGTTCGACCAAGAATGCATTAAACTAGCAGAGAAGAGAAAACAGGCAAAATTACGGTGGCTACAAAATCCGAATGAAACAACTACACAAAATTTCGCAGATATCAGGCGGGAAACTTCCAAAACTTTTAGAACAAAGAAACGGGATTTTTTGAAAGCTAAAATTAAGGAACTTGAAGATAATAGTAAAAATAAAAATATTCGGGACATGTATAAGGGGATCAGCGAATTTAAGAAAGGCTATCAACCACGTGCTTATATATTAAAGAAATCTGACGGAACAGTTCTCACCGATACGGATAGCCTCTTAAATAGATGGAAAGATTTCTTTGACGATTTGCTGAACACGCAGCCAAAAACTAATGTGCGTGGAGAAAAGGAGATACACACCGCAGAACCGTATATTCCAGAACCCAATGGAATAGAAGTGGAAGCCGCTATAAAGAAATTGAAGAAACATAAATCTCCGGGTGTAGATGAAATTCCGGCTGAGTTAATTTTAGCTGGAGGCGAAAAATTGTGGAACAAGATACACAAACTCATTCTCCTTATCTGGAACAAGGAAGAATTGCCACAAGAGTGGAAAGAATCAATCATTGTTCCAATTCACAAGAAAGGCGACAAAACTGACTGTAATAATTATCGAGGCATTTCTCTTCTGTCAACATCCTATAAAATACTTTCAAATATTCTGTTAGCAAGATTGACCCCATACGCAGATGAAATTATTGGAGATTATCAGTGCGGATTTAGACGAAATCGATCAACTATCGACCAAATATTTACCATTCGCCAAATACTCGAAAAGAAGTGGGAATACAACACCCCGGTACATCAACTATTTATTGATTTTAGAAAGGCTTACGACTCGGTTAGGAGAGAAACATTATACAACGTTCTTACAGAACTTGGAATACCGAGAAAGCTAATTAGATTAATTAAGATTTGTTTAAGTGAATCCCAAAGTAAAGTCCGGGTAGGAAAATTTTTGTCCACGAGCTTCCACGTCGAAAATGGCCTGAAACAAGGAGATGCGTTGTCGCCATTATTATTTAACTTTGTGCTGGAATACGCCATAAGGAAAATCAAAGATAGCAACCAGGGCCTAGAGTTGAACGGCATTCACCAGGTTATGGCATATGCTGATGATGTAAATTTAATAGGGGATGATAGGAGAACAGTAGAAATAAATGCAGAGATCTTATTAAACGCTTGCAGGGACATGGGTTTAGAAGTAAATGCAGAGAAAACTAAATACATGGAAGTGCGTCGGGACCGTAATACGGCAAATTGTGGAGGCGTTAAAATATTAAATAATGCTTTTGATAAAGTGGATACTTTCAAATATTTAGGATCAATATTAACAGACGAAAATCATATTCACGAAGAAATTAAATGTCGACTAAAAGCGGGGAATTCGTGTTACTATTCGGTTCAAAATCTCTTGTCGTCGCGAATTCTGTCGAGGAATTTGAAGCTTAAAATATATAAAACGATAATCATGCCTGTTGTTCTGTATGGTTGTGAAACATGGTCGCTTACTCTGAGGGAAGAACATAGACTGAAAGTATTTGAGAACAGGATCCTGAGAAGAATATTCGGACCCAAGAGGAACGAGAATGGGGAATGGCGGAAACTTCATAACGAGGAACTACATAGTTTATACGGTTTACCCAACATTGTTAGGGTCGTCAAGTCTAGGAGGCTTAGGTGGGCAGGTCATGTAGCTAGAATGGAAGAAAGTAGAAACGCTTTCAAAGTCTTGACTGGTAGACCCATAGGAAAACGACCATTAGGAAGACCTAGGCGCAGATGGGAGGACAATATTAAGATGGATCTCGCAGAGATAGGAATACGAAGTAGAAACTGGATCCAATTAGCTAAGGATAGAAGTCAGTGGAGAGCTTTTGTGAACGCGGCACTGAACCTCCGGGTTCCATAAGCCATAGAGTTAGTTAGTTAGTTAGTTACTAGGCAATAATAATGCTAAAAGGAATGTTAATATTTAAGAAGTTAAATTAGGGTTACTTTATTTTCAAGAAGATTTTTCTACAATTGTGAAGTTGAAGAAAGTACTCATGATGTTTACTGTAGTATATTTAATGCCATTCTTTGTTAGTAATTACAATTTAGCATAGATATACTTTGAAGAACTAACTTTATGGATTCAGTAGATGTAGTTCAGAACATATTGTAATACACCACGTGGTATTGTGTACAAACAATACTTTAAGCTTGTGTTTACAAACTCCACCACATGGTTTTACGTCAGGATACTACGCATCACATGAATTCAGTACAACCAGCCGACGACGGACTTCTGGCTCCTCCTACGAAGCAGACGATGTTGACGTCGGACCAGCAGCTTCACCGCCACCTGGAGCACTATAAATTCGCCATCCACTAAGGGACCAGTACCAGTTCTCTGATGTCCCTCCTACTGTTTGCCACGGAACATTAGAAGTAACCTAACCCCAAGCGCCTAGTCTGCTACGGGACTCTTGGCTTTTCCTTTCTCCTTTCTTAGTCTGCTACGGGACTCTTGGCTTTTCCTTTCTCCTTTTTTAGTCTGCTACGGGACTCTTGGCTTTTCCTTTCTCCTTTTTTAGTCTGCTACGGGACTCTTGGCTTTTCCTTTCTCCTTTCTTAGTCTGCTACGGGACTCTTGGCTTTTCCTTTCTCCTTTTTTAGTCTGCTACGGGACTCTTGGCTTTTCCTTTCTCCTTTCTTAGTCTGCTACGGGACTCTTGGCTTTTCCTTTCTCCTTTTTTAGTCTGCTACGGGACTCTTGGCTTTTCCTTTCTCCTTTTTTAGTCTGCTACGGGACTCTTGACTTTTCCTTTCTCCTTTCTTAGTCTGCTACGGGACTCTTGGCTTTTCCTTTCTCCTTTTTTAGTCTGCTACGGGGCTCTGTTGGGAATCCTACCTCCAGTTGCTTAGCCCTCTACGGGGCTCTCTGACTACGAACTTCCTCAATGCTTGACAAGGAGCTTTGGGAATTCCTTTCGCCACTCTGCTTAGCCTACCACGGGGCTCTGTGGAGATCCTGTCTGCAACTTCATGGTCAAGGACTACCTATTTCTGACCTAACAAATTTAGAGGAGAATAGCTTTGTAGTATTTCTGTAAATAGTGTTATTTAGCGAATTTTATAATAAAAGCCGGTAGTAGGAGTCGATTCCAGACACTCATTTTATTACCTTGCTCTATTCACAACCTATATGGGACAGAGTTTTACAATATATACTTTGAACAAGTTACTTTTTGAATTGAGTAGATGTAGTTCAGGACAGATACACGATGAAAAACCTTACTCTATTAAATCAGAAGATAGGTAGGTTCTTCGTTCGAGGCAGTGTGAAGATTCGGCTTTGCACTTACATAACCTCGGTATTAAGAGAAAGTTGTGGTCTGCTACCTACCGTCTCCCTTGGGTACGGGCTCCTAGAATAGTCCCTAAAGAAACAGTTGATATATATAAACTCCATGGTTCTGGATAATCACAATAACATTTAAAACACAGTTCTGACCACAACAAAATGAATTATATAATAGCTATACGTTTTTTTGTTACAGTTTCAAGTACCTAACGTCCTCTTCATCAGACATTGAAATAAGACAGATGACAGCAAATCTTATTTTATTTTATTTTATATAAAGATCAATATAATTGTAAAATTGCATTGACAATTAGCATGTATTAACAATGTATTCTTATTTTTCTTGTACTTTAATATGTTCATTCCTATTTTATTCGAATTATTTTCTAAACAATTCTTTACTAATTTATTAATCAGTTTAATATCCTTTGTTGCATTTGATATTAAGTGTAAAAATTGTCAGATAATATTTATGTATTTCTATAGTAAATAATTGTAAGTTAATTATAACAATGTAATTATATGCTATTCTTCAACATGCACGGCAGTGCATGGCAGCCAAGTTCCGCGAAGAAAATGAAAACTGGCCTGCACTGCCGTAAGCATATTATACACGAACAAGAGTTTTGGGTAAAAACGCCGATTTCGAGGCTTTGTAAAAACGATTCTGTTAAGGGTAGAAACACGAAATTTGGCATGTAAAGAGATATCCCACAGATGTACTCACATGCAAAATCTCACATTCCTCCCTTTAACCATATTCGAGTACTGGACCCCCAAAATATGCAGTTTTCAGGCTCACTGACTCACTGACTCACTC
Organism: Thermobia domestica; assembly: GCF_964235325.1. Classification (NCBI taxonomy): domain Eukaryota; kingdom Metazoa; phylum Arthropoda; class Insecta; order Zygentoma; family Lepismatidae; genus Thermobia; species Thermobia domestica. The sequence goes on along the minus strand of NC_137466.1, from coordinate 208,715,591 downwards.
ATCAAATTGATTAGGTACTTCCCAATGACATAGAAACGTGAAACTTTGCATAAAGGTCCCCTACAATAACTCGAGTATGGAAAAAGTCAGAAATCTGAGGAATGTGCTATGGGAAATCTTTTATGGGCAAAAAACTGCCCTTAGCCAGGAAAAAAATCGTTTCACTCAATCACTCATCAAATTGATTAGGTACTTCCCAATGAGATAGAAATGTGAAACTTTCCATAAAGGTACCCTATAACGACCTGAGTATAGAAAAAGTCCGAAATCTGAGGAATGTGCTATGGAAAATCTTTTATGGGCAAAAAACTGTCCTTAGCCAGGAAAAAAATCAATTCACTCACTCACTCATCAAATTGATTAGGTACTTCCCAATGAGATAGAAACGTGAAACTTTGCATAAAGGTACCCTACAATAACTCGTGTATGGAAAAAGTCAGAAATCTGAGGAATGTGCTATGGGAATTTTTTATGGGCAGAAAACTGTCATTAGCCAGGAAAAAACTCGTTTCACTCACTCGCTCATCAAATTGATTAGGTACTTCCCAATGAGATAGAAACTTGAAATTTTGAATAAAGTTACCGTATAAATACCTGAGTATGGAGAAAGTCCGAAATCTGAGGAATGTGCTATGAGAAATCTTTTATAGGCAAAAAATTGTCCTTAGCCAGGAAAAAATCGTTTCACTCACTCACTCATCAAATTGATTAGGTACTTTCCAATGAGATAAAAACGTGAAACTTTTCATAGAGGTACCCTATAACGACCTAAATATGGAGAAAGTCCCAAATCTGAGGAATGTGCTATGGAAAATCTTTTATGGGCAAAAAACTGTCCTTAGCCAGGAAAAAAATCAATTCACTCTCTCACTCATCAAATTGATTAGGTACTTCCCAATGAGATAGAAACGTGAAACTTTGCATAAAGGTACCCTACAATAACTCGAGTATAGAAAAAGTCCGAAATCTGAGGAATGTGCTATGGGAAATTTTTTATGGGCAGAAAACTGTCATTAGCCAGGAAAAAATCGTTTCACTCACTCGCTCATCAAATTGATTATTTACTTCCCAATGAGACAGAGACGTGAAACTCTGGACATAGGTACCTTGTAATGACTTGAATATGGAAAAAGTCCGAAATTTGGGGAATGTGCCATGGGAAAGTTTTTATAGGCAAAAAATGTTCTTAGCCAAGCAAGGAGTCGATTCACTCTCTCACTCATCAAATTGATTAGGTACTTCCCAATGAGATAGAAACGTGAAACTTTGCATAAAGGTACCCTACAATAACTCGAGTATAGAAAAAGTCCGAAATCTGAGGAATGTGCTATGGGAAATTTTTTATGGGCAGAAAACTGTCATTAGCCAGGAAAAAAATCGTTTCACTCACTCGCTCATCAAATTGATTAGGTACTTCCCAATGAGATAGAAACTTGAAATTTTGAATAAAGTTACCGTATAAAGACCTGAGTATGGAGAAAGTCCGAAATCTGAGGAATGTGCTATGAGAAATCTTTTATAGGCAAAAAATTGTCCTTAGCCAGGAAAAAAATCGTTTCACTCACTCACTCATCAAATTGATTAGGTACTTTCCAATGAGATAAAAACGTGAAACTTTTCATAGAGGTACCCTATAACGACCTGAATATGGAGAAAGTCCCAAATCTGAGGAATGTGCTATGGAAAATCTTTTATGGGCAAAAAACTGTCCTTAGCCAGGAAAAAAATCAATTCACTCTCTCACTCATCAAATTGATTAGGTACTTCCCAATGAGATAGAAACGTGAAACTTTGCATAAAGGTACCCTACAATAACTCGAGTATGGAAAAAGTCCGAAATCTGAGGAATGTGCTATGGGAAATTTTTTATGGGCAGAAAACTGTCATTAGCCAGGAAAAAAATCGTTTCACTCACTCGCTCATCAAATTGATTAGGTACTTCCCAATGAGATAGAAACTTGAAATTTTGAATAAAGTTACCGTATAAATACCTGAGTATGGAGAAAGTCCGAAATCTGAGGAATGTGCTATGAGAAATCTTTTATAGGCAAAAAATTGTCCTTAGCCAGGAAAAAATCGTTTCACTCACTCACTCATCAAATTGATTAGGTACTTTCCAATGAGATAAAAACGTGAAACTTTTCATAGAGGTACCCTATAACGACCTAAATATGGAGAAAGTCCCAAATCTGAGGAATGTGCTATGGAAAATCTTTTATGGGCAAAAAACTGTCCTTAGCCAGGAAAAAAATCAATTCACTCACTTACTCATCAAATTGATTAGGTACTTCCCAATGAGATAGAAACGTGAAATTTTGCATAAAGGTACCCTACAATAACTCGAGTAACTGTCATTAGCCAGGAAAAAAATCGTTTCACTCACTCACTCATCAAATTGATTAGGTACTTTCCAATGAGATAAAAACGTGAAACTTTCCATAGAGGTACCCTATAACGACCTGAATATGGAGAAAGTCCGAAATCTGAGGAATGTGCTATGGAAAATCTTTTATGGGCAAAAAACTGTCATTAGCCAGGAAAAAAATCGTTTCACTCACTCGCTCATCAAATTGATTAGGTACTTCCCAATGAGATAGAAACTTGAAATTTTGAATAAAGTTACCGTATAAAGACCTGAGTATGGAGAAAGTCCGAAATCTGAGGAATGTGCTATGAGAAATCTTTTATAGGCAAAAAATTGTCCTTAGCCAGGAAAAAAATCGTTTCACTCACTCACTCATCAAATTGATTAGGTACTTTCCAATGAGATAAAAACGTGAAACTTTTCATAGAGGTACCCTATAACGACCTGAATATGGAGAAAGTCCCAAATCTGAGGAATGTGCTATGGAAAATCTTTTATGGGCAAAAAACTGTCCTTAGCCAGGAAAAAAATCAATTCACTCTCTCACTCATCAAATTGATTAGGTACTTCCCAATGAGATAGAAACGTGAAACTTTGCATAAAGGTACCCTACAATAACTCGAGTATGGAAAAAGTCCGAAATCTGAGGAATGTGCTATGGGAAATTTTTTATGGGCAGAAAACTGTCATTAGCCAGGAAAAAAATCGTTTCACTCACTCGCTCATCAAATTGATTAGGTACTTCCCAATGAGATAGAAACTTGAAATTTTGAATAAAGTTACCGTATAAAGACCTGAGTATGGAGAAAGTCCGAAATCTGAGGAATGTGCTATGAGAAATCTTTTATAGGCAAAAAATTGTCCTTAGCCAGGAAAAAAATCGTTTCACTCACTCACTCATCAAATTGATTAGGTACTTTCCAATGAGATAAAAACGTGAAACTTTTCATAGAGGTACCCTATAACGACCTGAATATGGAGAAAGTCCCAAATCTGAGGAATGTGCTATGGAAAATCTTTTATGGGCAAAAAACTGTCCTTAGCCAGGAAAAAAATCAATTCACTCTCTCACTCATCAAATTGATTAGGTACTTCCCAATGAGATAGAAACGTGAAACTTTGCATAAAGGTACCCTACAATAACTCGAGTATGGAAAAAGTCCGAAATCTGAGGAATGTGCTATGGGAAATTTTTTATGGGCAGAAAACTGTCATTAGCCAGGAAAAAAATCGTTTCACTCACTCGCTCATCAAATTGATTAGGTACTTCCCAATGAGATAGAAACTTGAAATTTTGAATAAAGTTACCGTATAAATACCTGAGTATGGAGAAAGTCCGAAATCTGAGGAATGTGCTATGAGAAATCTTTTATAGGCAAAAAATTGTCCTTAGCCAGGAAAAAATCGTTTCACTCACTCACTCATCAAATTGATTAGGTACTTTCCAATGAGATAAAAACGTGAAACTTTTCATAGAGGTACCCTATAACGACCTAAATATGGAGAAAGTCCCAAATCTGAGGAATGTGCTATGGAAAATCTTTTATGGGCAAAAAACTGTCCTTAGCCAGGAAAAAAATCAATTCACTCACTTACTCATCAAATTGATTAGGTACTTCCCAATGAGATAGAAACGTGAAATTTTGCATAAAGGTACCCTACAATAACTCGAGTAACTGTCATTAGCCAGGAAAAAAATCGTTTCACTCACTCACTCATCAAATTGATTAGGTACTTTCCAATGAGATAAAAACGTGAAACTTTTCATAGAGGTACCCTATAACGACCAGAATATGGAGAAAGTCCCAAATCTGAGGAATGTGCTATGGAAAATCTTTTATGGGCAAAAAACTGTCCTTAGCCAGGAAAAAAATCAATTCACTCTCTCACTCATCAAATTGATTAGGTACTTCCCAATGAGATAGAAACGTGAAACTTTGCATAAAGGTACCCTACAATAACTCGAGTATGGAAAAAGTCCGAAATCTGAGGAATGTGCTATGGGAAATTTTTTATGGGCAGAAAACTGTCATTAGCCAGGAAAAAAATCGTTTCACTCACTCGCTCATCAAATTGATTAGGTACTTCCCAATGAGATAGAAACTTGAAATTTTGAATAAAGTTACCGTATAAAGACCTGAGTATGGAGAAAGTCCGAAATCTGAGGAATGTGCTATGAGAAATCTTTTATAGGCAAAAAATTGTCCTTAGCCAGGAAAAAAATCGTTTCACTCACTCACTCATCAAATTGATTAGGTACTTTCCAATGAGATAAAAACGTGAAACTTTTCATAGAGGTACCCTATAACGACCTGAATATGGAGAAAGTCCCAAATCTGAGGAATGTGCTATGGAAAATCTTTTATGGGCAAAAAACTGTCCTTAGCCAGGAAAAAAATCAATTCACTCTCTCACTCATCAAATTGATTAGGTACTTCCCAATGAGATAGAAACGTGAAACTTTGCATAAAGGTACCCTACAATAACTCGAGTATAGAAAAAGTCCGAAATCTGAGGAATGTGCTATGGGAAATTTTTTATGGGCAGAAAACTGTCATTAGCCAGGAAAAAATCGTTTCACTCACTCGCTCATCAAATTGATTATTTACTTCCCAATGAGACAGAGACGTGAAACTCTGGACATAGGTACCTTGTAATGACTTGAATATGGAAAAAGTCCGAAATTTGGGGAATGTGCCATGGGAAAGTTTTTATAGGCAAAAAATGTTCTTAGCCAAGCAAGGAGTCGATTCACTCACTCACTCAACAAATTGATTAGGTACTTCCCAATCAGATAGAAACGTGAAACTTTGCATAAGGTGCCCTATAACGATCTGAGTATGGAAAAAGTCCGAAATCTGAGGAATGTACTATGTGAAATTTTTTATGGATGTAAACTGTCGTTAGCTAGGTAGAAATCGGTTCATTCATTCAATCATCACATTGATTTGTTAGTTTCCAATGAGATAGAAACTTGAAATTCTTCATAAAGGTACCTTATAATGGCTTAAGTGTGAAAAAATCCGAAATGTGATGAATGTGCTATTGGAAATTTTTCATAGACGAAAAACTGTCCTTAGCAAAGCACGATTCATTCAGTCACTCATCACATTGATTTGTTAGTTCCCAATGAGATAATGACGTGAAGCTGTGCATAAAGGTACCTTATAATGACTTGAGTGTGAAAAAGAACCGTAATTTGAGGAATGTACTATGGGAAATTTTTCATGGATGTAAACTGTCGTTAGCTAGGTAGAAATCGGTTCATTCATTCAATCATCACATTGATTTGCTAGTTTCCAATGAGATAGAAACATGAAACTCTGCATAAAGGTACCTTATAATGACTTGAGTGTGGAAAAAGTCTTAAATGTGAGGAATGTGCAATGGGATTTTTTTTTATGGATGTAAAACTATTTTTAGCCAAGCATATATCGGTAAATTCATTCACTCGTCACATTGATTAAGTACTTGTTTATGAAATATTGACGTAAAAGTCTGTATATTGGTACCTTATAATGACTTTAGTATGGAAAATATCCGAAATTTAAGTAATGTACTAAAGGAATTTTTTATGGGTGAAAACTCTCCTTAGCCAAGCAGAAATCGGTTCACTCACTAACTGACTCATTCATAGCATTAATTAGGTACTTCCCAATGAATCTCTGCATAAAATTACCTTATAATGATTTGAGTATGGAAAATGTCCAAAATTTAAGGAAGCGCTATGGAAAGATTTTAAGGGTGAAAACTGTCCTTAGTCAAGCAGAAATCGGTTCACTCACTCGCTCATCATATTGATTTTGTATTTCCAATGAGATAAGTCGTGAAACTCTGCATAAAGGTATCTTACAATGACCTGAGTATGGAAAAAGTCCGAAATGTGACGAATGTGCTATGGGAAATTTTTTATAGACGAAAAATTGTCCTTACTCAAACAGAGATCGGTTCATTTACTCACTCATCATTGATTAGGTGCTTCCAAATGAGATAGAGAATTGAAACTCTGCATAATGATACCTACCATATGTAATGACCTGTGTAATTAAAGGTTCCAAATTTAAAGAATGTACTATGGGATTTTATGGGCGAAAACCTCTCCATAGCCATTAGGTACTTCTTAATGAAATAAAGATGCGAAACTCTCCATAAAGGTACCTTATAACGGCTTGAAAATGAAATTTGAGGAATTTGCTATGGAAATTTTATAATTAGCAAAAAAACTGTCCTTACAATCAGAAATTGGGAACGATTCCGTTATTGAACACATCATGTCCATAGTGATAATGTTGTCAATCGTCTGAGTGGTCGAGTTGGTGCCCTCCTCGCTGGTCTATTGGCTACCACGTGCGCCTTTGGTGTATGGGGTCCTGGGTTCGATACCCGGTGGAAGAGCCTTTGGAATCTTAACTCTCCTCGATGTTTCTATGTTCGTGTCCCTGTCGTTCTAGGTTAATTGAGAAACGAGCTAAGGTCACTGAGAAAAATCCGTTATCCGGACAGCGGTATAGTGTACAAATATACGGGATCCTTATGTTTACTACAGAAATTAATACTTAACCTACGTTATCCACATGCTACATACGTACTGCCCTCTTTCCCGCTTAGATGTTACAAATGTCGTTGCAGGATGTCTGATATCTAACAGTCTTCCGTACATTACGTACGTCAGCTATAAGTTATATACGGCCATCTCTATGTGAGATCCTGACCGCCTACATACAGTCTTTTCGTTCGTGTGGAAAGTACGTTTATTCGGAACACTTATACGGAAAGTATGTTTAAAATATACTTTTTCAGTTATACGTTTAGTGTACGTTAATTCCAAGAACTACAAGATTTATACATGTAACGAACGTTTTTACGTACGCCACATACAGATTTTCTCAGTGTGCGAGTAAAATAATTGAAAGCTAATAATAAGTAGTTAAGCAAGTTAATGAGGCACGTTCTGTGAATCAGTTAACTTTTAAAAACGTGGGCTAATACACGAACTTACTGCCGTAAATTTCGTGGTTGGAAACCCAGACAAGGAAAGCCAATATTATGTCTTTTTTATTTGGTGAATATTTTTTCTTTATTGCAGTCATTGATATTAAATAGATATTGAAATTAATTTGATAAGAAAGATAAGTAGAGGTGAGAATATTTAAAATTAATGAAGTTTTCGAAGAAATCCAATTGTTTGAATTTATGTGAGACTAGCAACAAAATGTAACCGATTTCGTAAATATATTGGTACCACGAGTTATATTATAGTTACCACAGTCGTTATGTAAATATGTTCTTGATACTTCGTGTCTCTATCTGTGAACAGTGTGAGAATCTCTTACGTATCAGCCTTTTCATCAACAGTGAATTTCGTGCCTTTGCTCTTCATATTTCCTGAATTTGCCCTCCGGGGATTCGCCCCCACACCCTCGCCTTTGCTCGGCCTACTTCCTCACACCTCTTAAGCTTACAATTCTAGAATTTCAAGTTTCTTTTCCTATTTAAACTATCTAAAAGATAAGATTTTGTATTCCAGGAAAACGCCTATTTAAATAACATGGTTATTTTTCATCTCCCTTTAGACTCCTAAAAATTAAAAATATTCAATTTTAGCAATTTTCCTGTTGGTTAGTCCCAGGAGGCTACAATCGTGCCAAATTTCATCATTCTAATCCTACCGGAAGTGCCTAAACATTTTGGGGTGTAGAAGACGTCCAATATAAATAACAGGGAAAAGGTTTTTCTGTTCCCCATAAAACCACTCTAAATTTAGAAATTTTCATTTTTACTGACTTACTTAGAAAATACTAACGAAAACGTTAAAGCATACCGAATTTCACGTTTGTATTCCAATTACAAGTACCTAAAATATGAGATTATAAGTAAAAAAAAGCCTATTTATATAGCATGGGGAATTTCATCTTCCCTTTAGACTCCCTAAAAATTAAAAATATTCACTTTTGGCAATTTTTCTGTCGGTTGGTTCCGAAAAACTACAATTATGTCAAATTTAATCACTGTAGTCCTACAGGAAGTGCCGTATAATTTTGGGGTGAAAAAGGTGTCCCATATAAATACGTACCATGGGAAAGATTTTTCAGTTCCCCATAAAACCACTCTAAATTTGGAATGTTTTGTTTTTACTGATTTACTTAGGTAATACTAATGAAAACATACAAGCATACCGAATTTCAATTTTTCATTCCAATTCCAAGTTCCTAAAACATGAGATTATGTGTAAAAAAAAAAAAAAAAAAGATTAAATAGCATGGGAAAATTCTTCATCCCCCTTCATCATTTCAACTTTTCACGTCAACCGGAATCATCCCTTTAATTTATGTCAGTTCATGTAGTTTTATATACAGTTAGGATATGTTGGTGGCAAATATTATTAAGTTTACAAGCTATTTGAAAGGTGTATATCATTGGAAGGAAAATCCGAGGCAGTATGAAACTGTGCAACATGCGCGTCATGTAATAAACTCCATAATTTCGCAATGTGAAAAGGTATAGAACAACTAAGTATATTGAAACACCAGCTATGTCTAGTGATGTAGCAGCGAGGATTCAGCATCAAGGGTTTTGGGCCCTGTTGATACTCTTCGTATTTAGGTAATAAAAAATGAGATGTTAGCGATCGTGATTTTGTAGTTCGGGTAAATGAATTGGAATCTCGTTTGGACATAACTCTCTGACAGATATTTAATAGAATAAATCCTCCCCGCTGTTCTAGTGGCTAGCATGTGCGCCCTTCTTGTACAGGGTCTTGGGTTCGATACCCGGTGGGAGAGCCCTTGGGAACTAATGTTGTATGTAACACATTATGACTCCTTTAAAAAATGTACAATTTTGAATTTAAATCCAGCAATATGCCACAATTGAGAATTCCACTATACGATATTGACATGGTGAACTACAAAAAGAAGTGAAATATGAACAAAAACACCAGAGGTGCAAAAAGTGCAGCTAAGTTCGTCAGCCTCAAAAAGTGTTGAGATGAGGATGGATGAGCCAAGTTCCTTGGCCACTGCATCTGAAAGGAACACTGGAACTTGGCGCGAGGTGTCAAGGAAAATGATGTTAAGGAATCTTAGGGATAGTGGTGGTGGGCGTGGTGGGTTTGGGACCACCATCAACCTTAGGAATATCAACTTTGCTAAGGCGCTAAGGCACATATACAGTATACTGAAGTAAGATTGGTGGTTCGAAACCCAGACAAGGAAAACTTATATTCCTCCACGAAGTGTCAAAGTAAATGATGTTAACGAGCCTTAAGGATGGTGTTTGTGAGCATGGTGGATTTGGGGGTCACCACTAGCCTTAGGGATGAAATGTCCCGACTGAAACTAGGAACAGACATCTTAATGTATTCGAATATGTTAGACACCTCGCGCCAAGTTCCGGTGTTCCTTTCAGATGCAGTGGCCAAGGAACTTGGCTCATCCATCCTCATCTCAACACATTTTGAGGCTGACGAACTTGGCTGCACTTTTTGCACCTCTGGTGTTTTTGTTCATATACATATTATAAATTTAAAAATATATATATATATATATATATATATATATATATATATATATATATATATATATATATATATATATATATATATATATATATATATATATATATACAAAAAAACAACAACTAAAATTATATAAATGAATATGCTAACTAACGGCTGGGGAAGAGTTGCTGTCATCTGTCTTTTCTGAATGTCTGATGAAGAGGACGTTAGGTCCTTGAAACTGTATCAAAAACGTATAGTTATTAAATAATTCATTTTGTTCTGGTCAGAACTGTGTTTTAAATGTTATATATATATATATATATATATATATATATATATATATACTGGTCCGTAGCCAGCCCAAAAATGTAGAGGGGCCCGGTAGAAGTTAGGGGGGGGGCGAGCCAACCATATTATAGTTCATCAAATCTGCTCTTGAATGAAGTATTTTGCTTCTACTTAATTCTATTATCCCTCCTTACTCACACACATTATGTTAACATTCTGTAATCTACATGAAAAAAACTTGAATTTTATTAAATGGGTATTACTAACTACACGAATTAGAATTAAAATATAAATGTTTTAATAGTCCCACATGTAATACTAACATTAAGATCAAGAACGAGAGATGATCTACTGTGAAATAACGAAATTCAACTTTATTTAGGCTCTTATTTAGGGTTAACTTGCGAAGTTGCCCTTCCGTTTTTATCAAAATTTTGAAAATTTACCTAGAAGAAATTGATAACTTGATTGCTTGTGTGCTTGATAATATGTAAGTGAAGCATAATTTATGTGTAATACCTTTTGATAAGCGGTTATAAAGATGGGACTAATTCGCAAGTAGAGGGAACTACTTGTCTCTAGGTTCAAAACGGTTGGATTGTGGATAATTTTCGAGTAAACATGCCTGCAAGTGTACAGGGTCTTTGCGCTGGATGTGAATTGATAGTACTAACATTTGTAAAACATGATGTTGATAATGAGGTTAATCTTTTGAATATCATGGGTTAATGAATGAAAGAACGAAGACCAGCAACAATCGTTCACGATTTTCTGCTTGAGATAGAAGAGCTCTACAAACCTAAGTACTAAGGTAAGTGGGAAGTAAACATAACCTAACCTAAGTAACCTAGTAGTGTGTTATCCCACCTTACTTCGGCCACCTAACTTTGTAAATAGGGTAATGGCAGTAAATATCGAACGCCCCCTAAATATCGAACACCTTGATCATTTCGTTAAGAAATAAGAAAACCAAAAATGTTGCGTACAATCTGAAATTTGTGAACACACCCTTCCAAACTTGGCCTTATAAAAATCAATAGGTCGATACGTTTCGATATTAGCGTACGCGGGAAACTTTCCTAGTTTCTGGTTTTGGTGGGAGATTGGAGAAATTGCTATATTTTTTGTAAGGTGCAGCACCGCAGTAATAATCCTTTTCCCCTTTTGTGATGGTGTCATTATAAGGTATCCTTTTAATAATACGATGTATTAATATCAATCAATATATGTATATTTATTTGTTATAATGTTTCTTTTCAGCTAGTATCTTATTTGAAGGGAAAAGAAAATAATGTTCGATATTCGAGACCCATTTCGTAATATCGAAATGCCGTTCGATAAATGAGGTTCCTTTAAGGAAAAGTGTTCTTTTGTATCGAACATTATTGTAATTGGAAGGGCTATTGGTGATTTAAATATTAATTTAACTCAAGTTGTTGATTTCTTTTGCACTGAATACCGAGTTTTACACTGAATTGTAACCCATCCACCTTGCATCTGATAGTTCGTGGGTTCCAACCGTTATAAAAATATTTAGATTTACAATTTTTAGTAATGTTTCGTCATAGAGAGCCTATCTAATCGAGGTCTTACGGCGTGCTGATCGTATTATTTTACACTTCTGACCCGGGCTTTTCTCCTCAATGCATAGACTAGTAACCCAGTTGAAGTTAATCATAAATAATTGTTTACATTTTGTTGAGAATCCTTAACTACTGTTCAGGATTTGACAATGGGCAAAATTAAGAAACCCAACAAGGAAGGTGTCCCCAAAATCAGAATCAAACCGGTCAGAAAATGAAACCATTCCATTATTCGTTATCTGCCTCGACAAGCTGTTCAGCAGGTGAGATCCGGTATGATGTCCCAAAGGCAGGCATCGAGAACCTTCCAGGTTCCTATCACGAATTTAAACGATAAATTATCTGGGCGTAAGAAAACTGAGATTGCTCTTGGCAGGAAGCCGTTCCTGAGCCCACAAGAAGAAGGGAGAATTTCTGAATGGGTAATGAACATGGCAAAGAGAGGATTTCCGTTTAAGAAAAGTAATTTACTGGACACTGTTCAGGAAATTGTAGTCTTTAGGAAGAAGCACATCGTTCAAGCATGGAAGACCAGGGAAAATTTGATTCAGGTGTTTTATGGGAATACATCCTTGTCTGTCTCAAAAGAAGGTTGAAACTACTAGCAAGGGCAGGGCTGGAAGAGGGAATGCGCAGCTGGTTTGCTGAACTTTAGAACTATCTTGAATCTGAGGGTTTAAGTGCAATAATGGAAGACCCAAGAAGGATCCTCAACGCAGACAAAATAAACTTTCTGTTCCACATGGTTTCAGGAAAGTACCTTGATGTGAGAGAAGTACAGCGTCAAATTACAGCAACATCTAAAGAAAAAGAGGGCATAACAGTACTTGGCAATTTCTGTGCTGATGAGCTTTGCGCCCAAACCATGATTATCTACAGCAACATACGACTTAAGCAAATTATGAAGAAGAATGCACCTGAGCTATCAATCTATGAGAAAACAGAAAGTAGCTGATTGAAGACTACAACATTTCTGACTTACCTCCAACGGTTTTGGCTGGAGACTGAGGAAATCACATTTCCTTTTATTATCTTTCTTGATGGGCACAGGAATCATCTATCACTTCAAGTCAGTGGATATTGTCACGATTATCGAATACTGGTGTATTGTCTTTTCCCCAATGCCACTCATCCTCTGTAACCAGCAGATGTAGGCGTATTTTCACCCTTGAAACGAGATTTGAAAAATGCTCTTTAGGACGAGAAAATCAAAACTCTCGGTAACGAATGTAAATTTTGCAACCCAATTGAAGAAAGTTTGTAATGATGCCATCAAATCAGAAATTGTGAAAAGCGAATTTCGTAAGTGTGGTCTTTATCCATTGAGTCCTGCTACTGTGGACTATACCAAGTGTGTTGACGATATTCGGAAGATCCCCTTGGGAAAACCACAGCAAGAGAGTGACTAGAGTACCCCTTCATCTTCTCAACAAAAGTTCCCTACTCCTCATAAAAAACTGAAGTTCGTGCTTGATGATCTGGAAGAATTCATGCCTCCTCGTGTTCTTAAATGTTTCGTGACAAACTAAGACGTGACGAAGAGGAACATGTTCGAACAGAGTGATGGTTATTCAGATTTGGATTCTTATTGGAAAAGTGTTAAAACCCGGTACAGTGTGACACATGAAACTAAATTGGCTGATAAAAACTAAACAACAAATGATTGAAGCTCAGAAGAAGAAAACGAAGAGTAAGAAAGTGATAATCGTGAATTCACATGGCATAATGAACGCTTTAATGTGTACGCACCTTCACCCAAGAAGGATCTTCTAGGTGCCATCATTTCGAAAATTGGGGTCAAAATTCACAAGTCAAAATATTTCATCAAGATGAGATTGCTTCGGAATTATTATGCTCGCCTTCCTCAAGTAGTAGTGACGATTTTTAAAAGAGTTTCTCAAACTTCCTGAAGCCACGGAGAAACTCCAACAATTTAGGCTGAATAAAGTGTATGCAGTATCTCACGAGGAATACCGGAAAGAACCGAAGAAGAAGAAAGGCAACCAAAAAGATTAACGTAAGATGCTCCTCTCTGTGCTGAATAGTGACGATATGAAACGAACATTTTGTAGCTTAGAATATTTTAATATGTATTTCTCTTTGCGTCTGCAATAATAGTTTTTATTTTAGAATTATTGTAATGTGTTTACAATGAAACTACATCCGTATTGTCCTTAAGTGAACTTGTTTAAAAATAAAATATGCTGTTTCTATATTCCAACCTCGCTCTTCAATATATAAAACAGCCTGTTCGATAATTAAAACCTCATTGATCGATATATAACACAACCCGTTCGATACATGAAGTAATACAACTTTGCTATTTAAATGTTCTTCAAATTTCAAAATTGTTAATTATAATTGTCATAAAGGGCTGGTTTCAACCAATAAATAACACCTTTACAGTTTTATCGCTAAAACAGTGCCCTTTTCCTTATTGATAGAAAATAATGATTAAATATTCATAGAAATGTCCTTAAGTGTTCGATATATAGTGCCATAACCCTATACTGTACAACGATATTTATTGCGCCGTTCTCTCTAGAGAACTTTTAGAGTAAAACTATAAAATTAAACCTCTAATTGCTGTAAATAAAAATATAATTTTGAGTTAATTATTAAGTTTTTGTAATTCGGGTTTATTTCGGGCTCATTTGCTTATCATATGAGCTCGGACTGGGCTTGGACCTAAATGCTAAAAACATATTTCGCACTCACATTATAAATTTACGGGCCAGCCCGGCCCGGGCTAAAAATTCCGATCCGTGCAGACCTCTACATCGAGGCGCTTGTTAGTAAATAGGCGCCTTACCTTGTTATATCGGTTAACGACGAAATATTAATACAAGTGAATAATTACGAGCAAATTATCGAATGAGAATGTCGGAGAAGACGACAAATCCACGACCGAACGTTCATGGTCGAAGAAAAAAGTCAGAATTCCCTCGCACTAGAAATGTGCACTCTTGCACTGAACCGCCTTGCCACGAAAGTCTCTAACAAAACAATACAATGATAGAAATTGTAAACCAGAGAGTTATGTATGAAAAACATCTCTAGGCAAGAAACCAAACATAAAATCGATTATTTGATACATGATCAAATATAAAATCGATTCCTTGTTGTACGATTAAACATAGAAATGGTGTCTAATACGATGGTTCATAGGGTTAGACATTTTAGTCTTCCTATATTTCTGCATGTGTGTGTGTGTGTGTGTGTGTGTGTGTGTGTACGTGCCTTCTGAGCAAGAAATCGATTAAAAGAAAGAGAGGGTGGGAGAAAAAACAATATCCTCCAAGCAGTCTGAAGAAATACGGAAATGATTATTAGGTGCGTAGGCTTTCCCAATCGTCCTGTGACCCTTTCGTTCTAAGAAGTTCCTTTTTTCTTTCTTCAATTGTAGAAGTTGATTGAAAACTCACTGACTGCAGCTTCATAATGTATCTTCTTTTTTCTTTTTTTACCTACAATCTAACAATTCACACACACCTTGAAATAGAATAGAAAGATAGATTCATTTCGTACATTGAAAGTTCTCTCTCTCTCTCTCTCTCTCTCTCTCTCTCTCTCTATATATATATATATATATATATATATATATATATATATATATATATATATATATATATATATATATATATAGGGTGTTTCAAAACAACACCAACAACGTTTGGAAAGTGATTCCTGACACCAAGAGAAGATGAAAAATATAGACCAACCTGGGTGCACAAATGCTTCTTTTCAGAATCTTCAAAACTATGGGACTTACCGGAGTCGGCTCAAGACTTCACTTAGAAACCAATCTGTACTCTATCCAAAAATCCATGTTTCAGAATTCTAAAGTACAATTTTTATAGAGGGAGTTTGGCTACGGGCATATAAATTGAAATACTCACCAACTATCTCTATAACGAATTGCTTTTGAGCTTTCAAATAAATGTAGCAGGTAGAAAAATACGCCCAGAAAGCTATAACTTCTTTTATTGTGCAAAAGCAAGGAAGAATATCCTAAATGAGTCGCCAACATAGAAGATTAGTGCAACCTACAACAGGCTCTTAAAAATGACAAATAATATAGATATTTATGCTGATTGCCTCACAATGTTTAAAAGGGAAATTGTAAATATATTGTTTCATAAAAGATGAACACTGTAATTGGGTATAATACCTGTTGTGTTCTGTTTCAATAAACAAATAATTAAATAAGATTTTTGGGAAAGTTGTGCAGGATTCTGAAACTTGGATATTTGGATAGAGCACATATTAGTTCCTAAATGAAGTCTTGGCCTGACTACTGTAAGTCTCATAGTTTTGGAGTTATGGAGCTTTAAAGTTCATTTTATTCATGTTTTCCGTAGTCTATAACCCCAAAAGTAAGCATTTGTACACTCAGGAGAAACTTTATTAAGATCAATAAAGAAGAAGAATAGAAAAGGGACTAAAAAGATTAATGAAGAGGAAGGAGTCATCTATAGGGTATGGTGTGAGGACTGTGATATGTCATATATAGGAGAGACAGGAAAGAGAATGAAAGAAAGGATAAAACAACATGAAGATGATGTTAGGAGGAAGAAAGATACCAATGCCATATACAAACATGTTAAGGAGACGAATCACGGAATTAATTGGGATAAGACGGAAGTATTGGAGATGGAGAAAAGAATGATAATAAGGAAGTGGTAAGAAGCAGATTGGATAAAGAAGGTAGGAAGAGATAAACTGATAAAATGGACAGGGGGCTTACCTATTAATGAATTATGGCAAGGAAGTTTGAATAGCATAGAGAAAAAGAAAATAAATAAAAAAAGACCCTTATAAGAACCAAAAATGAAGGAACGTGATTAGTTGGAAAGTGAAAACGAAGATTTATGGGATTGGCTGAAGGCCTCAGTAAATAAGAAGAAAATAATAATAATAATAATAATAAAAATAAAAAATATATAAATAAATAAATAAAAATAAAAAGTACAAACAATAACTATACATATGTCTGTTAAAAGAATTTAAATTTTTTCATAATAATGACTATATATATGACGGTTAAATAATTTAAACTTTGTTATAACAATATTTATATATATGTCTGTATTTTCATTTATTTTTGATAGTGTCTGAAGAAGGATATGCTAGATATCCGAAACAGTTACAAATTATAATGTAAAATAAAGTGGGTTTTAAGCTTTGGTCAGTGTCTCTTTTGTTAAAATAATCAATCCAAAGCCATGAATAGTCTTACTATATATATATATATATATATATATATATATATATATATATATATATATATATATATATATATATATATATAGATAGATAGATAGATAGATAGATAGATAAAGATATAAATAAATATATAGATATAGATAAAGATATAGGGGAAAATGGGGTAATGGCACGCGGTGTATAATTGCACGCACCCCTGTTTACAAAAAACAGAAGAAGGAGAAGGCCTGTATGGTGCTCAACCCTACCAACAACGTGTCCAACAAACCTCACTTGAGTGGGAGAGCACTGCAGAGAACGTACTGCGGAGTATGACCATATATTCAAAATCTTTGTTTTTCTTCAAAAATTTCACCAGTTTTCTTTAGTGGTTAAGTTCAAACTTACTTCTAGGACACGATATTTTTCTAGTTAATGTGTGAATAGTCAGTTTAGAATAAATATAGGGTTAGTATTTTGTTATGATATTTACGCATGCCAGTCAAAAATAAAGAAATCACGCTGACCTGATTTGGGGTAATAACACGCATGAACACAAGAGTGCGTGTGATTAAAAATGCCTCATCAGGCTTTGAAAAGTGTGATACGTTCCCCATGAATCCAGAAATTTCTATAGATGCTGATTTTGCTTCAAGTGATCAGTGCTGTAGTCAGACTGAGGAGAATATGGAAGCAGACCTTTCTCTTAATGCTATGAACTCGACGAAACAAAAATTTAGTGACGTTTCTGAACTGTCAGTCGCTGGACTATCAAGGGAAATCACCAATTCCGAAAAATTCTCCGCAATAGTCCCACTAACAGCAATTTCTCCAATTCCTAGGCAAAAACCATCGTCAGTAAAGCAGAAGGGAAAGCACCAAAGCTCAGAAATTGTTAACAGCAATGAGTCGTAAGTCTCTTCTGCAATAAAAAGAGAGAAGAAAGCAAATACGTTTAGGGAATATCATCATATGGAAGTTTAAAAAAGAATTTAACTAAGAACTCACCTGTTGCGCGCTATTACCCTCAACTGCAGGGTAACTGCACACACTGTAAGGTTTCAAATTTCCATCTGCTATCTTATAACGGAGAGTAATTACCTACGCAATAGTTCCGAGTTATTTCATAGTAAAGATATGTGGTGTATACAGCACTATTCGTTAGATTCCATAGTGCTCTCTCATTGCTGTTCTAAGCAATTAAAAAAAAAACGCGTGTCATTACCTCCTTTTCCCCTACATAAAGATACAGATATAGATATAGATAACGATATAGGTATAGATATAGACAAAGATAAAGATATAGATATAGATATAGATAAAGATATAGATATAGATATAGATAAAGATAAAGATGTAGATATAGATATATAGATATGGGTATAGATAATTATGCAGATATATGGAATACCGTAGTTTAGTGATTAGAGCATTAGACTCACGTCCGCGAGGTCCTGGGTTGAATTCTTGGCCGGTGCTTCTCAATTTTCATCCAAAAGTCTATTAATTTTAAAATTTCATACACGATGTAAATTTGTTTGTATATTTTATTTTGGGTAGTTCGATTTCATGTATCGCAAAAAGGTATCCTTTTCTGTAACTTCAAATCAGGATATTCAATAAAAATAACTTTATCAAGAACCTTTAGCGAAGGATGGGGGGAAATTATCTGAACTTGTAAATAATTAAAAATAAAACAACTGAACGTGAACAATCGTAGCATCACTGACTCATGAAACTTAATTAATAATGGTAATTGTAATGACGCAGGAAGCGGATCATTACAAATGTCCAGAAGAAATAGCTATTTTAGTTGATGGCAAATGTTGCATCTAATTGGAAAACTGCATGGCTTCGGACGGGAAATTTATCATTACGGAACTATATCCTTTACAAATAGTGGTATCAGTGATATTCACGTAAATATAGTCTGTTCTATAATTTTAGGCCTATCCTAACACTACTAGTAGTATTGACAACAACTAAATATGCTGCCTGATATCCTCTTCACGTTACTAGCATGTTTGGAGTAAATAATAATAACAATAAAAATACTCATAATAATTTATTAATAATACTAATACTAACAAGTAACACTTTCCAAGTGTAACACTCCGATTTTGATAAAAATTTACCAGGTAGATACTACACATAAAATAAACAAACACTTTTCTAAATTATTTTCTGCGAAAAAACTGTTTTAGGGGGCAAAAGCCCCCAGAAATGTTTTGAAAGTTGACGCCCGAAAGGCTAGAAGAAGTGAACCAAAGTGAATGAAATTGTGCACAGATATTGCAGACATAAAATGAGGCAATACAGGTTTCGTATTTTCATGAAAAAAGAAAAAAAACGTTTGGGTTTGACACAGACCCCTCCAAAACTTTGATCGTGAAACATCAAAACTGCTAATAACAGTATGTCAGAAGTGCTTAGAGGACATGAAGGATTGGAACGACACATTGTGTAGAGACAATACGTAAAAAAAATAAAGAATACGAGTTTTTTATTCTCTGTGAAAAAACGGTTTTATACGGAAAAAGTTCCCACCCAAAATTTTGAAATTTGAGGCCAAAATTGCAAGAAAAAGTGTACCGAATTGAATGAAATTGTGCACAGATATTGTAGACGTAAAATGTGGTAATTGGGTTTCCTATTTTCTTGGTAAGGAGCGGTTTAGTGGGGCACGGACCTTCTAAACCGTTGATTACGAAATATCAAAAGTGCAAATAAGTATACGTCAGAAGTTCCTAAAGGATATGGAGAATTGCAACGAAGCTTCGTATAGGGACAATTTGCAAAACAATAAATGAAATGTGGTTTAATTTTTGCGGAAAAAAAGTGTTCGGGCCTCGGCCCCATCCGAAAAAAGTAAATATTACCGTAATAGCGCAGGAAGGAGTGGACCGAAGCAAATGAAATTGTGTGTAGATATTGTATAGACAGTATGTTAAATAAGGCCTTTCATGTTTCTCAAGTGTCAATATCTTTTTTGCTTCAAATTTGGCACATTAACAGTAAACAGGAAAGTAATCTACACGTATTTTTGTTTATGTGGAAAAAACATTGTAAGGGTTAAAGGTGCCTCTTGAAATACTGTAGAATACGCTATACTGTTTGTGCTTCTTGTTGATCTGCCAAATTTGAAGAAATCGGTTGGAGACACTTGTGAAACAACAAAGGAATTACTTTACATATTCAATATCTACCTTCAATTTCATTCGCTCCGGTCCACTCCTTCCGCCACTCAACATCTCAGTCCATTCAACAGTTTTGTTTTTGTTTTTGTTTTTGTTTTCAAGAAAATACGAAACCCGTATTCCTTCATTTTATGTCTACAATATTTGTGCACAATTTCATTCACTTCGGTCTACTTCTTCTTGCCTTTCGGGCGTCAAATTCCAAAATTCTAGTAGAGGGCTTTTGTCTCCTGAAACCGTTTTTCCGCAGAAAATAAAAAGGGTTAAATTCCAAAGTTGGGCGTCCGTTTCCAGCAAAATTTTTAAAGTTGACAGGAAAGATATGGATAATTTGATCGTTTGTGCGTTTGATAATATATGAGAGTCTCGAAAAATATGTTTATTTGTTATATATAAGCGGTTATAAACATGGGACTATACGGCGAGCGGAGGGAACTATTTGGCGCAAGGTAACTGAACAGTTGCATTGTGGGAAAGAAACGAGCATTTATGTTATCAACATGGCGAATGTACAAGGGCAATGAACTAACAGTTTTAACATTTGTGAAGCAATACGTTGATAACGAGCAAACTCTTTTAAAAGTTTGTGAAGAGCACGGATTAATGAACCTAATAACAAATTGCAGAAAGTGTGAAAAGGAGATAACAGCGAAAAAACGTGGCGAAAGCGGACGCCCAACTTCGGAATAAATGTCAATAAAAAAGAAAACGTATTCGTTTGTTTTTTGCGGATTGTTCATACACAAAGTTTTGTTGCAATTCTTCATGTCCTTTACACACATCTGACATACTGTTATAGCATCTTTCCTCTGAAGGCGTATTTGTTTTACCTTTCACTAACAGAATAGATTATTATTATTTAAGAAAAAGCAGATACTACAAGATTGTATTTGTAGTGTATACATCTTCCTGAGTGCGAGTGTGCTTTCCCTCCCCTTCGTTGTTCATGGTGAGGTAGTAAACTTAAAAGATTTGTTCTTTGCGCAGAAACGCTAGGGAGGGGGCGCAAATTACCGGTATGTCATTGCACGAGACGGCAAATTACCTAAGGCCGGCCCTGGTATTACTAGCGAAACATTTTTTTAATGTTGCATAGTAAAACAACGTTTTAGTTTAGCGTAAGCAAGTTGTTCAAGCGTAACTAGCACTTTTGAGTCTTATTTGAACTCCACGCATCCGGTTAAGCGGTTAGTATAGAGATAAGACTCTGCATTAGGATTTGACACGGAGACAGTGTTGATGTTACAGAATTAGGTCAAGTAATGAGGTAACAGAAATTTGAACAGCACGATAGCTCTATGTATACTGTGTGTTATCATTAACACGTATGCTGACAATGTGAACACTTGTCAATAATACAACTCTTAAATATCAATAACTACTATTCAAAAACTCAAAAATTGAGAATTATGCCGTGGGATGGATGTTCAATATCCAAGGGGCCCATGACCTTTAAAGAATACCTTAAAAATCTTATAACTGACTGTGAGGATTTGTGTTAGTTTTAAGTTCTCGATTTAAGAAAAACCCTATGTAGTATATTTGGCATTTATGCCAATACAAAACAAAATGTAATATTTGTTATAATCGTTCAGGAAAACAATATTTCGAGCGTACGTCTTTCTCAAAAACATTTATGTAATTCTAAATACTACCATCTATTGTTTCTATGTGCACTATGTTCATTTTTGTCCCTGGATGTATTTCATTCTTCGTAACCACTTATCAATAATTTATGTTACACTCAGTGGCGTATTTAGGGGGGGCTTCCGGGCATAAGTCCCCCCGCATTTTCAGGCAAAGCCCCCCCCGAAATTTAGCAAAGTCCCACGAAACAAAATCGTAAATACGCCACTGGTTACACTTTATTATCACTCAGAGAGTAATGTCTATTTAATAAGAAAGAAAGTGTTTCTGTAATGATTATTTTTGGTAACTATATATAAAACCATGGGCGGCGATTAGGGGGGGGCAAGAGGGGGCAGTTGCCCCCCCACTTTTTTGAAGTGGAGACCTAATTTATATAGTTTCATTTGGAAATGTAAAAGGTTGTCCACACAATTTGGAGAAAAGATCTCTGACTTTTCCCTGACTTTCCATGACGAAAGTTCCAGATTTCCCTGATCCCTGAATAACTTAAAAATATAGAAGAAAAAAAAAACCAGCCTCCACACTCCCTATAGTTGGCCTTGTTTTCTTCCGCTTCTCTTTATTTCTTTTTTCAATTTTCTTTCCAAAGGAATGTAAATTTACAAACATGTGCATTAGGCCTACATATTACACAAAATGTAAAGTTACAAACGAAAGTGTGCAGCATACAGAGAGAGATATGAAAAAATTACACATTATAATACCAATTACACAGCATTATAATATTGCCTATAGTAATAAACAGTTCATACATGATTTTACTGATTATTAAAAAAAAAAAAACACACACACACATTATGTAGGTATAACACACATTACATTATGTAACACACACACATTACTTTTGTTGGTGCAGTTGTTAAATGCAACCCCTTTAGAAATTTGTTTTCATACTTTCTCGCATAGTTTTCTTCTCATTGATCTTAATATCCTTCTTGTCGTCTCCGCAGTTTAATTTTCTTCTCTTCTTCCTCCGGCTCATTTAGTTATTGCTGAATCTTCCGTTTCTCTCTCCTCTTCTCGTCTCCAGCATTTATTTCTCGTTACTTTTCCAAATACACCTGATATTGTCTCATTGAACTTCTCACTGAATTTATCATACTTCTTATAATTACTAATCCTGATGATCCACTTATTCTCATCACAGAAACATATATGACCCGTTGAGCAACCAGAGATTCTCCTTGTAAGTTCTTAACAATGAGAATTTTATTTATTGTGAGACCACTTTCAAAAAATGCGTTTCCATGAAAGAAGATCAAACACAATTTCATAACTGACCATAAGTCAACGAAGTTCTTTCCATTTCCTAAGACTAAGTAAAAAAAACTCATCAAGTCCAATACCATGCCTGTCATTGGCTATGAATTCATTCCAGTGTTCCTTAAATTCTTCAGTCTGAGCTTTCACTGTGAGCTCGAGATACTATTTCTTTGCGTTCTCAGCCACTTGTCCAGATATCCTCTTGGCACCATTCAGTTCTTCTAGAACAGCGTCTACCCTTTTGAGCAAATATGCCACGATGCAGTTAGATGTGTTTCTCGCAGAAAATTAGTTTCAACAACTATATCAGAGACCACTGACTCCCTCAATATCATCACTGAGAACACTACATTTTGCATCCAGTAACAATAAAGAAATCAACACTATTTCATAAATTCAGTAATTGAACAATGGACCTAAATCGATTTTTTCCTGACTTTCCCTGACCAATCTGCCATTTCCCTGACTTCACCTGATACATTTTTACTTCCCTGACTTTCACTTATTTTCCAGAATGTGGACACCCTGGTAAAGGTTTTGTATGTATTAATGTTTCATATAAAAAATGGTGCCATATGATATTTGCCGTTGCGTGAGTACGTATTGGTTATTTGTCTTCCCATGTAGTTAAGAAAGCTACAGCAATTACGTTTTAATTACAATTCAAAGCAATTAATACTGAAATTGCATATTTTTTTAAATATCATAGCATAAGCTTGCATTACTTACTGTATTTTATTTTCTAAAAGGAAAAACATTCATTTCATGGCATGTGTGGAATTAAAAGTATAAGTTGTTCATTAATCCCCTGTTTCAATATAACTTCTGGAAAACAAGCCTCATTATTCATTACTATGATTAATATTATCCTTTCTATTTATTTGTTTTGCGAATTTATTATTGAATAACCTGATCAAACAGTTTTCCAGACAGAATTTTAAGATGTTCATGAGCAAGATCTCAAATCTCTTCTTACACTTTCGATGTTTAAGAATATAAAGTGCTAGTAGCTACCTGTATTGCTCTTATGAATTTACTTAAAATAGAAATACGATATACGGCATTTTAAGTGAAAAAATAGTATCCTATTAGTTATACAACCTTTCATCAAACAGTGTTAGAAACAACCAGGAAACCTAACATTGATATACAATTGTTCGGATCATGTCTTGCCCCCCCACTTTTAACCTCCAACCGCCGCCACTGTATAAAACAACACCAGCCCGTATCCATGGGAGGGCTACGGGGCCGCCCCCTAAATTTTTACTGTTCCCGTAAAATTATCACGTCAGGCTTGCAAATAAACTGTAATATGGTAATGAACTATAATATGATTGGATCGCCCCCCGCACCCTAAATTCTACCTGACTCCCTTTACATTTTTGGGCTGGATACGGACCTGATAACAACACCCAATGTTGAGTTACTAAATAAACTTCTCATCATGTCAGGTGGTAGATTTAACAAGAACCATTGTAACATTTTACTCCAAAGTGCGAGGAAGTTGAAGTAAAAACAAGCAGGCTTTTGTCAACATGAAACAATTCGACCAACACAGAACCATTCTGGTGAACTGGCAGTCATTTTTACGGTGTGGGAAATCCATTATACAGGAATAGACAGGACTGGTTTATCCCAGTAGTTGGTTACGCAGGACGGAGCACTACCTTATTAAGAGTTACGGGTATGTCGCTGACTTGATAAGAATTTATTTTGGTGCATAGGTTGCAGGGAAAGCATCGAGGGGTCTCCCTGATACCTGGATTTGAATCTAATAAATTGTGCAATATGAGGGTAGTGGAAAGCGAAAGATTACAGCATAGAAAAAACGTTTTTCGTGAGCGAATTGCTTCGGAATATATTGCTCCTTCTCCTGTTAAGAGAT
Source organism: Thermobia domestica (assembly GCF_964235325.1). Taxonomy (NCBI): domain Eukaryota; kingdom Metazoa; phylum Arthropoda; class Insecta; order Zygentoma; family Lepismatidae; genus Thermobia; species Thermobia domestica. Next base: position 208,690,654 of record NC_137466.1, on the reverse strand, counting down.
ATTAGTCAATAGCTTTCAAGAATAGTGTCCATCAATTAGTACAGACATATTGCAATCTTGTTGAGATAACTTCATCCCTCTCTGAATGGTTGAAAGCATATGGACATTACTGTTGACCTCGAGATGAGATATACACTTTTATCGTCTCGTCTCGTACTTTTCTAAATTCTCGTCTCGATTCTAGGAAAGCTCTTCTCGTTTCCTATTTAAATTGATGTACACTCCGCATCATAAAAATTGCGACAGCAAACGCCGTGCAGCTAGGCCACTTAATATACACCTTCTTATCATATAATCGTGTCTGGTAAAGAGACCCCTCTCTCTCCTCCTTTCTTCTCTCCCATACTAAAATTAGCTAACAACAATAACGCAATTCTAATTTCAAACTACACATGTATTAGTATCGATAATATGGAATAACAAAAGCGAGACGAAACAAGATTCATAAGTTAATTCAGGGAGAAACTGAAACACACACGATGAAAATTGAAACCAGGGAGAAACTGAAACACACACGATGAAAATTGAAACCAACGGATGTCTATTACACAGAGGTTCAGAAATGAGGCAGAGAGGGAGAGAGAGAAGAAGAAAAAGAAAAGGGAGGACAGGTAAAAATGTGGAATTTTAAACTTAGTAAGAAAAGAACCTAACATTATAAAGTTCCGTTACCAGAAATCCAACAGTAATATAGAAATAACGTTTGTTCTTATATTTTTTTCAGGACAGCTCGAATATATAGAGGATGCTTGAAACATTCATTAAGTCTCTTTCATAAAAGATAGCATACTCAATTTGCAGTAGAACTATAGATCTCACAGACACATCTAAGATAATCTCAAAAGTTTAACACATGCTTTGTTTCCGCGTGGTTCGGTTGTAAATTCGGTAGTGTTCATTGGACGTACTGATGCAAACTACATTCTAATAAGCCCACTAGGTAGCGTAGGTGATATCTTCCATTGCAGACTACTAATGCAAAGGGAACAAAAAGAAGAAAGAAACAAAAAGAAAAAGGAAGAAAGAAAGAAAGAAAGAAGATAAAATTGAATGAGTGCTATTTTACTGGTAAATTCTTATCAGAAATAGCCTGTATTAAAAGTCCAAATCGTATCATAATGAAAAGTTACAAACGTTCAAATGAAAAATTGAATTTTAATTATAGATGTAGCAGACATTGCATGTTTCAAATTTCAACATGAATAAATCACATTGAATTATAAGATGGAAACAAATTTTTGTCGAACTAGTATAAATAAAATTTTGTTTCCAAATAACCAAAGAGGTTGCCATTTTCTAGTCTTTTCCGAGGATTTATCTATACCGAACATCCAGCATCACTTTCATATCTTCCGAATATAACGTTGTAAGTTTCACAGAGAGTTTGAACACGCTAGAGCTCAAACGGATCATAGTGTCAGTCGGATGATGTTGGTTAGCTTATGGACCACCACTGGGTTGAGGATTCAAATCCATAGTGGCCCGGTAATTCGGCTGAGCCTCGGTAACCCATGATCCGACTGACACTATGATCCGTTTGAGCTCTAGCGTGTTCAAACTGTCTGTGACAATTACAACGTTATATTCGGAAGATATGAAAGTAATGCTGGATGTTCGGTACAGATAAATCCTCGGAAGCTTCTTTTTATTTCTCTTTTAATTTAAGTGTATTAAATTGAGAATAAGTTCTTAGAGCTTTGCTCTGTTGTATGTTTTCAAAACATATGCTCTAGAAAATGGCAACATCTTTGGTTATTTAGAAACAAAATTTTATTTATACTAGTTCGACAAACATTTGTTTCCATCTTATAATTCAATGCGATTTATTCACTTTGAAATTTGAAACATGCAAGGTCTGCTACATCTATAATTAACATTCAATTTTCCATTTGAACGTTTGTAACTTTTCATTGTGATACGGTTTGGATTTTTAATATAGGATATTTCTGATAAGAATTTACCAGTAAAATAGCACTCATTCAATTTTATCTTTCTTTCTTTCTTTCTTTCTTCCTTTTTCTTTTTGTTTCTTTCTTCTTTTTGTTTCCTTTGCGTTAGTAGTCTCCAATGGAAAATATGACCTACGCTACCTAGTGGGTTTATTAGAATGTAGTTTGCATCAGTACATCCAATGAATACTACCGAATTTACAACCGAACCACGCGAAAACAAAGCATGTGTTAAACTGTTGAAATTATCGTAGATGTGTCTGTGAGATATACAGTTCTACTGGAAATTGAGTATGCTATCTTTCTTGAAAGTGACATAATGAATGTTTCAAGCATCCTCTATATATTGGAATAGTCCTGAAAAACAAACGTTATTTCTATATTACTGTTGGATTTCTGGTAACGGAACTTTATAATGTTAGGTTCTTTTCTTACTAAGTTTAAAATACCACATTTTTATGTGTTCTAACTTTTCTTTTTCTTCATCTTCTCTCGCCTTCTCTCTCTCTCTCTCTCTTTCTCTCTCTGCCTCATTTCTGAACCTCTGTGTAATAGACATCCATTGGTTTAAATTTTTCATTGTGTGTGTTTCAGTTTCTCCCTAAATTAACTTATGAATCTTGTTTCGTCTCTGTTTTGTTATTCCATTTTATCGATACTAATACATGTGTAGTTTGAAATTAGAATTGCGTTCATGTTGTTAGCTAATTTTAGTATGGGAGAGAAGAAAGGTGGAGAGAGAGGGGGGTCTCCTTACCGGACACGATTTAGGGATAAGAAGGTGTATATTGGCTGGCGTAGTTGCATGGCGTTAGCTGTCGCAATTTTTTTGATGCGGAGTGTACGAATCTGATTTTCTTCTTAATTTCAGCTTAAAAACTTCTTCCGCTCGGGAGGTCCAGGATGAGTGTCATATAACAAAATGTAAACCATATTTCTCATTAGATTATATTGTGTAAGCGTACCGTATCTTTAAACGTCGACAAATGCTTTTCATTGTGATCGTACAATCACTTCATTAAATTACCATTCTTTTTACTATGAATTACGTAACAGGAAAACAATCTTTTTAAGATATAAGGTTTGGGTAAGCTAGTGTTGTCCATGGGCCTAGAGAAATAACTCGTCTCATCTCGAAACCGATGTCTCGGCTCGAATTTGAAAATGCATTTTTACGTCTTGCCTACCCATGAAACTTATTGTTTAATATTCTAAAAACTATCTTCATTAATGTTTGCCGTGAGACGAGAATCCATAAGAAACGAGAAATTTCTCATCTCGTGAATAACTTTAATGAGAATAGTTGATAGTTGCTAGGATAGTAAACGATAAGATAAATGTAAATTAAATCTATTTGATATTCTAATAAACGATAATCTAGATCAAAATGAGAGTTATGTAGTAGTACCTAGAATATTACTCAAACACAAATTTAAATAACATACAAGTTGTAGCTGACACTATTTTAAATTACATCATAAATAAAGAAAAGAAGTCTTGTATTCAAAAGAGTAATAAACTACGACATTCTGCTATACAGAAAGTTTCAAAATGAGTATCGTGGTTTAAAGTTTTTGTAGTATTTATTACATTTAACGTACAATTATAGGATCTAAACTCGAACAGTTTTTGATACAAGTGTTCAATATGGGCACCATTCGTCTCATGGCACACATCTAGTCAATAGGCCAGAAAGGCCCATAAACTTTCCGCCAGAATGTGGATCAAAACACATTCAATTTAGGGGAGTCTTTTTGCAACTGTATCATCTTATGGGGATTTGCTGATTCCCAGATTCGAACATTATAACCGTCACCAGGTTACAGAAGTATTTTTTGTGGACGTTCTGTATATTTTGTAAATACAGTAATTATTTTTTCCATTTATACTTTATTCTGCGACGCAAATAAGTTCTATCTTCGGTGGGAATTGCTTCTTTCCCACGCAATTGAACAAAGAAGTCTCTATCGTCTATTCGTATATATATTTAAAACATTGCTTTGTGTTGAGAACATTTCAGTAAGCAGCGAAGCTTCTCAGTGTTTCTCTCTGACTTATTAATATGCACAGTATATATTCTACAGTTATTTGGAACTGAATTAAGTGCTTTCTTTAATCGTTTATGGAAATATTGCAGTAGATTAGAGCAGATCAGAGTAGACCAGGTGTTCACGCGTCAAATCGTCGCCAGCCACAGCGCTTTACTAGTTCATTATCTGTACTTTCACACGCACGAGTTATCGCAATGTCTCGTGCGTCGTGGCCAGTGGATTAATATAAACGTCAGCTCGTTTTTATGTTCTATTTGCATGTACATACAGGTGATTTAACCTGAGTCCTTTTAAGAATGAACTGCCAACATTGATCAGTGGACGAATGCAGCTTGTATCTCGAACCTCTAAGTTCGAGGAGTCTTACTTCGGAATTGTGAGCAGCAACTACGCACGTCGCGTCGGTAATCAAGTATGATGTTGTGTTAAGAGGCACAAGCTATTAGCCGGTGAAGGACGTTTTCTTACGGCTAGCCCAATCAGTAAACCCCAGGTTCACACACCTTGTGCGTACCAGCTATAACGTGCCCTCCAACATTATCATTCTACTTTGGAGACTACGTAATTTTGCTGAATACTCGTGTCGACTCTTCAGGAGTGTTTGGAGCAGCAACCATATTACTACGTGGGATTATCCCGGCGACTTTTCCTCAGTGCTAATCCCCCTAGTGCATTAGTCGTGCGAGAAAAGTATATCTAGTGAAATCGTTATGTTAATCTACAATCCGAATATATATATATATATATATAGTGACAAGTGTTGTGCTCGTTTCTCTTCGTCATTTTTTAAAAATAAAATTTTAATAAATATGCATAGTTTCGTTTAATCCAGTGTGCTTTTGTTGTGTGTATGAACGATGTTTGGTCCAAGTGTGCGTTGTGGTCCGAGTGACCGTCTGATCGTCCGTGAGGTTTTCGAGACGAGTCATCCAGACCTCTCGGCGCCTAATGCTCATCTTATTATTGAGACCAGCGGATAATTCGGAGAAAATTTAGTAATCCTTTTCTGGAGATGTCCTTCAACGTCCTACCCAGGTAAGTCCAGGTCTCCGGAACATACTCATTGGCAGAACTAACTTCGGAGGACAGACTTCGGAAAGCGGCTGCAATATTATGAGTGTTGACATCGCCTTAGGTTAAATATCGATTCATCACTGAAGACGACACGATCCAGAAAATCTTCAACGTTATATAGCAACATTTTATTTGCAAAGTTGGCACATAAACCGTAGTCTGTAGACTTTAGAGCTGGTGGCAAATACAAATGATAAGGACGTAGTTGTAAGCGTCTCCTTAATATTCTCCACAAAGACGGTTGCACTGTAACCACAGATTCAGTATTTGAAAAATGTAAAATACAAAAAGCTTTTTCCTTACAAGTCGCCATCTTTGATGCTAGACAGACTTTGTAACGGCAGACAGAGGAAACAGTGCATGCGTTTCCTATGTTAATTGCTCCTTCATTTGATGTACTAGTATTATTTAAAATTGTAAGTTAATTGTAATAATACTAAAAAATCTCAAAATCTCGATATTTGTTTTGAAACACTTTGTATTATAAGTGTTTAACACAAAATATTCCTAAATATTAGCTTAGTAATTGACAGATCTCATTCCGCTAAAAATAAAAGAAAGTGTAGCTAACTGTAAATTCTCATGCAGTTTTAAAGAAAATCGAGAAAATTATTAATTATAATTTGTACATTTAAGAATTCATGTCATTCATGTCATCTCTATGGTATTCATGTCATCAATTAAGATGAAACGGATATCAAACTACAAGAAATGAAATTAAATGAAATTTTTCAGTTTTACATCCCATGGTTATGCCATGTTGGCTAAAAGAGACGGTGATGATGAGAAATGAATGTAATGATTTAGCGAAGGAAGTGGGAAGAAACGGGACAATCCCCAGAAAACCTACGCACACGGTGTTTGTCCACCACAAGGTTCATTTGACGGGAGCTCGGATTGAGCCCGAGACCCCATGCACTAGACGTGAACGCTCTACCACTGAGCCACCGCGGCTCACCATTAAAGTACAAAGTAATCATACTTCGTATTAGGAGATTAGCAAGAAGACAATCTATCGTATGGTTCATACCGACCCATATTGACGTTATGATTAACTTTTAACCTTTAGCTTTTGTTTAATGTTTTTGATTCCATCGCACTAAACACACGGACATGGTCGGACGTACATATTGATGTACAGATTTAGAGGAAAACGAATTTCTTTAAACGTATGTCATTCGTTGCCAATCTAATTGTTGTTGTTTCATTTATTCTGGCAGTGACACACATACTTTTAATACTGACACACAGCCTCGTAACACTGACACAAATATTTTTAATAGTGACACGCATCCTCCTAATAGTGACAAGCATAATAATAACTGTGACACACATACCGTTAACAGTGACACTTATCCTTCTAATAGTGACACACATGCTCCTAACAGTGACACATATACTCCTAACAGTGACACATAATTTAACAGTGACACACTCTTAATGCTGACACACATACTCCTAACACTGAGAAATACTCTTAGTAGTGACACTCATTTTTCTATCTGTGACACAAATACTCTTTATAGTCACACAATACTCCTGACAATGACACACATGCTCCTAACGTTGATGCTCATCCTCCTAACAGTGACACAAACACTCTTAATAGTGACACACATTCTCGTAACAGTGACAATAATCCTTCTAACGGTAACACAAATATTCTTAATATTGACACACATCCTCCTAATAGTGACACACATAATTCTAACAGTGACATATACTGCTAACAATGACACAAATGCATTAAATAGTGACTCACATACTTCTAAGAGTGACACATATTACTTGTAAATGTAAGAAAAAAATTTAGTTATATATGTAGTTAGTAAAGATTAAAGACATCTATAGCATCAGTTTCGGTGTTGGAAAGGGAAGCTAAATTCTAATTAACAATCAAAAGATAAAATCTACAATAAAACATATGTAATAGGTGGAACATAATTAATAGCAACATAAGTATACACAAAAAATAGTGTTGTAATTGCCAGCATATGAAACGACAGCATAACATTTTTATTTATTTTGTTGTATGTTGCTCATTTTACCACCTTAAAAATTAAAATCATATTTAAAGGAATTGCAAAATACATTTCTTCATGCGAATTCATGAGTGTAAATTGAACTTTCATATCAGAAATATAGTCATTTATTTACTTTTAGTTCACTAGAGCTCTGTAAGATAAACCATTAACAAGGAGAGTAACAGTGACATAAATTCCAGTAAAATACATCATGGTTAATTCATAAGTGTAATTACAAGCAGCGTCTGTTCTTTGTGAGGTTCATTACGTGTTGTTTGGGGGTGTGTCAAGTTGTTCTGTGTTCCGATATAAAAAGAATTGGCTCTTCACCCTCTAAATAAACCGTAATACATATTCAAGAGCTGCACTGCCTTTGTAATACTAGAATAACGCTGTAAGTTTCCAGGAATTTGAATGAAGCTGTAACACTTTTATTATACCCAAGATATTTATTGGTTGAGTATTAACGTTCAATTAGAGAAAGATACTTTTACACACAAAAAAGACTTGTGCTTTATTATTGTTATTTTTATAATTATTAGGTCTACTATGTGACAGATCGTTCACCTCTGATGCGTGTGATACTTTTACCGTTCCCAGGTCGCGCCAAGTGGGATTTGTGGAGAACAAACACTTACACGAGTGGGTTTTCTCAAGGATCTCTTGTTTCCTTTCACCTTCTTCATTCCAACATTTCATTCGTTTTGCATCATCACCGTATCCTTTAGCCTACGCGGCATAACCATGGGACGTGAAACTGAAATATTTAATTTTTATTATTACTATTAGTAGTAGAGTAGAAGTAGTAATAGTAGCAATAGTAGTATGTATTATTATTTGGTTCATTCCATTCAATCCCAAGGTTTTAATTTCACATTTTCTATACTATTCAAATTTCATTTGAATTGGAAATTTCAGCACGCTTGTGGTATGGTTCCCTGCATTATCTAATAAAATGCCGAGTTTACTCAATTTTTTAACCCCAATATTAACATCGTTCTGGTTTAGTATTGCTGTGCCTGTATATTTAAATACATTAAGGACCTTCGCACACTATGACACTTCGGGACACTTTTCTGTGGCAGGCTTGTCTCGGGGTAATGCATTCCCATTTGTTACAATGGATGTGGCGCAGGACCTTGACACACTGTACGGCAAGCGTAAAAATGTGGCAGGCTTGTTGCGGGAAACCGCCACCTAACACAAGCTAACAAGGAAGGGTCACGCAGCTCTGAGACCCGAAGAACGAGACAATTGTGTTTACATTTGATTTGTTATAACTACACGAATCCCAAAGTAATACGTGCCACCGGGTGGAATGTCGCGAGTTATAACATATTTTCTAATATAAAAGTTACAAAGCTGGCAGAATAGTTTGAACCGAATCATTTGTTCGGAAACGATTGGGTAAATGGGAATCTCGGACAGTACGTATCCTATCCTTTTTAAGGACACACTTTTTGGATAAAAAATGTTTGCCCCAGGGTCCTCGCAGGGTCCCAGACGGGGACCAACTAAAATTTTTAAATGGCAAGGGGTGTTAAGTAGCACATCGTTTGAAAGCTGTTCTAAAATGAAAGAAAATGCAACAAATCTCGACTCTCTAGGACAACCCTGTGCAAAATGGCGGAGGGTCAAAATGTAAACAAAAACTTAATCGAAAAGTCCATGGTCACCCTTATAAAAGGAAACTGTGAGATAAATATGTAAATAGGAAAGGAAGTGTGGCATTATTTTCAAAGTACAACAATTTAAGTTAAATCGTCTTGTCCCAGGGTACCCACAGGGTTCCAGATGGGGTCCAACTAAGAAGTTTCAAATGGCAAGAGAGGTTAAGAAACTCATCATTTGCAAGATCTTGTTAAATGAAAGTAGATGGGGCAAGTCTTAACTTTATACGACAACCCTGTCCAAAATTGCGGCGGGTCAAAATGTAATACTCATAATAGTTTAATTGAAAATCTATGGCCACCTTGAATCCAAGATGGCAGCTCAAAACCTATGTCATTCATAACAGTACAAATCTTAATCTCTAATTTTCTCTGTTATGTATAAATATTTAGAAATAATAGGAAGACTACAGGACAATTGAATTTTGATTCACTTCAACTATTATTTCATTCGGTAACAACACATATATGCTTTGTGCTTAATGCACGTTCGTCACGGTTCTATCGACATTATTTACTTGAATATAACGAATATGCGATGAACACACAACCCTGACTTCCTACTAATACTGCTAAACAAAAGTTGAATACCTTCGGGTATTTTTCTAATTTTATCATACGTACTTCATACATAAAGGATTGCTGCACCAGTAGGTTGGGGGCTCTATTGTAACGCATTCGTGATGGTTCATTTGTATATCATTCGTTGGTTTGATCGTAATGCTTCAAGCAATACCAAATGTACCAAAAGAAAAACATTTGCAAGATTGGCGAGTAGTACCAAACATGTGTAAGTCATTTCAGTACATCGAGCTGCGTCAAACGTTGTCATGGTATTCCAAGAAATAACATATTTATATACAAACTCATTTTTCACGCTGGCAGCCATATTGGATTACAGATTATACTCTTTGATAGTTTGTGGATATCTACTATTTACAATAAACGTTCGCTTCTCCGACACGAGTGGTGTGAGCTGGATATGCGTTTGATACATAGTGCGGCATTTTGAACTCAAGATGTCGCGTGTCTGAACACTTTGCATATTTTAGTCACTTAATCAACATTAATGCCAAATTTGTTTTCCTAGCTTCAACAGTTTGGTTTGCTTATCCTTTCGTTAAGTTTTTAAGCGGCCATCTTTTATTCAAGGTGGCCATAGATTTTCAATTAAGCTTTTGTTTACATTTTGACCCACTGCAATTTTGGACAGGGTTGTGGTAGAAAGTGGAGACGCGCTCTATCTTCTTTCACTTAACAAGGGCTTTCAAACAATGTCCTACCTCTCTTGCCATTTGAAACTTTTTAGTTGGACCCCACCTGGGACCATATAGGAACCCTGGGACAACACGTTTTCACTTAAATCGTTATACTATGAAAATAATGCCACACTTCCTTTCCTGTTTTCACATTTATCTCACCGTTTCCGATTTATAGGGGTGACCATGGACTTTTCAATTAAGTTTTTGTTTACACTTTGACCCGTCGCTATTTTGCACAGGTTTGTTGTAGAGAGTTGAGACTTGCTGCATTTTCTTCCATTTTACAGCAGCTTTCAAATGATGTGCCACTTAACCCCTTTGCAATTTGAACATTTTGAGTTGGACCCCATCTGAACCCTGAGACAAAGTTTTTTTACCCCAAAAAGTCTGTCGTTGAAATTGATGGGATACGTGTTGGCCGTGTTTTCCACTTACCCAACCGTTTTCGAACAAATGACTCGGTTCAAACAATTCTGCCAGGTAATTTGTTTGTAGTTCTTACATTAATATGTTGCAACTCACGATATTCCGCCCGGTGGCACGTATAACATTGTGATTCATCTATTATAACATATCAAATGCAAACACAATTGTTTCGTTTAGAGCTAAGCGCAGCCACTGCGTGACCCTTTCTTGTAAGACCTTCGCACACTACGAGACTTCGTGTGTCGAAGGCGCGCCACAATTTGTCTTTTCAGCAACCAGATACTCAATTCTGAAAGTTGAGCTCTATAGAAGCATTCGACACAGACGCTTTTATTGTAGAAATTCAGGCACAACCTAGTATACGGAACTCCAGCAGTGATTCCTATAGCAACAGAATTGAAAAGACGAAAGCATGAGGAAAAGTGTTGTGCATTCCATAATGGATTCATAGATATAATATCGAAAGAGAAGAATCATATCGGTAAATACACTGCATGTTGCCATTTTCTTCTTTCTTACGTTTTCCAAAATTCGGTACTAAATCAATGAACTGTTTGATGGAAATGGCAACATAAAACTACATTGTATATCGCTTCACTTTACTATTTCAAATTAGACTTTACAAGATAGCACAAATGACTTGATATTCCCAAATATATTTTACACGTTCAAGAACTGCGACTCCCAATGTCAATATGTAATGTTATCACATTTCGTTATTTATTTTATGTTCTGTGTATTTAATATGTATACTGCACGAAAATATGAAAAATAATATCTTATAAGCAGTTAGGCATAACGCTGATGTCTCGTGCCACTCCATAATGAAATTTATAAGGAGAGGTCGCGAGGCATTGGAGGTAATACCTCATGTAGTCACTGGCGGATTTAGCAATTTGATATCTCTAATTTTTCTGCTTTTTTCTTTTCTTTCTTTTTAGCAGTAGCGCAAGCAACTAACATTCCTTGTCTGAATCCATCCTTGTTCTGTTCAAAAAAAAAAAAAAAAAAAAAATTGTCAGATTCCTGCGACACGTGATGTAAGATCTTTGGCGACGTGAGTTTGTGTCGAATATCATCGACGCGACGACATAGCCTGTGGTGCGTCTTCAGCACACGAAATGGTGTAATGTGTGATAGCCCTAAGCCTTCTTTCCATTATTGTTCATAATAACAATGTCTCCGATCCGCATAGTCACCGTATATTATTCATTATCGACATCTGATCCGAATAGTCACCGTATATTATTCATTATCGACATCTGATCCGAATAGTCACTGCATATTATCCATTATCGACATCTGATCCGAATAGTCACCGTATATTATCCATTATCGACATCTGATCCGAATAGTCACCGTATATTATCCATTATCGACATCTGATCCGAATAGTCACCGTATATTATCCATTATCGACATCTGATCCGAATAGTCACCGTATATTATCCATTATCGACATCTGATCCGAATAGTCACCGTATATTATCCATTATCGACATCTGATCCGAATAGTCACCGTATATTATCCATTATTGACATCTGATCCGAATAGTCACCGTATATTATCCATTATTGACATCTGATCCGAATAGTCACCGTATATTATCCATTATCGACATCTGATGCGAATAGTCACCGCATATTATCCATTATCGACATCTGATGCGAATAGTCACCATATATTATCCATTATCGACATCTGATCCGAATAGTCACCGTATATTATCCATTATCGATATCGAATAATGATTCGGTTTCTTTAAAAAGAATAATTGCGGTTTTTCGCACTTCCATTTATCTAATGGAGTCGAGTTGCTGCACCTACAGAAACACATTCCAACTGTTTAATGTAAATTGTTTTTTATTCTCTTGAACATTATATATTTTGCGCATTTAAAATCCTGGTAAAGATGGGTCCTATAGGGCGTATTTTATTTCATACCTCAATATGAATTAATGCTCCTCCGTGAGGTTAACCTCCTGTATTTGGGCAATCTGCAATAACATACTTCAAGATGAGGTCCTCAAATTTTGTTTTCAAAAGTATTTTTTGTTATGTCTATGTGAAAAGTATGTTTCAACATTCTTAATTCTTTTGATTGTTCTGTGGTTTTATAATATTATACTTTGATTAAAATGCTTACTCTAAGCATATTTTTTTTTTCGCGCTGTATCCTAACCAACTGTTTTCAGTTGGTCACAAGGAAGCGAGTAAAGTTAGATTTACATCAATGTTGCACCACCCGAGTGTAACGTAATGTCACGTGGTAATATTATGGGAGTTAAGGTGGAACTTAACGTGCCCTGCGGGGCTTCTAACCTCCTTCGCTCGCTGACGCTCGCTCTGCTATGTTCCGTAAAGCAAATACATCAGTTTTCATGCATTGTATATTACGTACAAGGGAAAATGAGTTTTTTCATCTTATTTTAATGAAGATAAATATTAAAATTAAAAAAAAAATCCTTTAGTGAGTTTGAATCAACGTCAAAGGCGATTTTTATTATTAGCTCTTGCACTAGCATGCTCATCCACGAGAACCGACTGCAGCGGGTGCTTGATTTGTGCTATATATATGCTACGTGTCAAGAGACGGCTAACTCCAACCAATCAGAACCATGAGTTTAATTCCTATGATTAGAGTCAAGCGAAATTAAAATATATTCATACCGTAAAGGGGGAAAAGGATTTTTTTTTTTAAAAAAAAAGAAAGGATAACAGCTGCACCATTAAATTGAAGATTTGAGTATGTTCACTTGAGACTCAATGTTTTATTTTATTACTTTTTTGGCATTACATTTCCTTTCAAATTCTCTCCTAAGAAGGTGAAGCAGAATTTTCAAATATATTTTCCAAACATTTTTATAAACATATTCTTCTCGTGTGTTGAAAGAACATTTCAGCTACTTAATAACAAAGTACACCTTTAGGAATCATACAATATTCTTTTGAATTCTGAATTTTTAATAATAATGTATTTCTTTTCAATTTTTACTGTTATACTAACAGAACAGAACTTCAGAAGCACTTAATTACTCATCCATTAATGACCAATAACTAAGTAAACTGATTTACGAAATGCTTCAACCCTTTTAGAATTTCCACTTTTAGAGGTAAATTTTAGACTTTCACTCAAACAGCTACTGGTTCCTTACTATTTATCATAGGCTCATGATTCGTACCTTGTTTTTCACGATAGATCATATTTGCCAACGGTACCACTCAATTGCCCATATTATACATCAGAAACGGTAAAATTGGAAAAAGCTGGGAAACTTTACGAAAAAAAAATCTGTCGAAATTTTTGCGCCTCTCTTGCTCTGGTTTTGTTTGGCGTATTGATCTGAATTTTTTGAGAAAATATATTCTTAGCTTCGTAATACGTATGCAAAATTTCAATCTTGCATCTTGAAAACTAAGGTCACGAGAAATTTTTGAAAGTCTGAAGGTGACCCATTTTTTTCATATATGTATAACGAGCCCTTCACAACGGTACCATTCACATGTTCGTATCATACATCTGAACTGGAAAATTAGAAAAAACGGAACTTTTTTAAAAATCCTGCTAAAACACTTTGCCCCTCGGCATGGGTTCACGTAGGAATGAACCTCTTCTTTTAAAAAAAACCGTCGTTATGTAGAAAATACATAATACATGTGAAAAATTTCAATTTTGTATCTTCAAAACAAAGGGTGGATAAAAGATAAAATTATTGAAAGTCGGGCAGCGGAAAAATCGGGAAACCCGGAAATTTTTCTGAAAAAATCACCCCCTTGGAACATCTGCTCCCCTCGGGTTGCGCCCCGGTTCTACGTAGGGATCTCAAAGAAATTTGAGAAATACCCAAAGGGATACAAAAGCCGTATGCAAAGTTTCAATGTAGTATCTTGAAAACTAAAGGTGTGAAAAAATTTTGAAATTTGCCTTAAGAAAAAAAAAAGTCACGCCTCTGCAACTCCACTTGACTGCGCCAAGTTCGCCATCCGGTTCCAAAACTCATCTAGGGTATTCTTTGGTCCATTATTGAGCTGACCAATAAAAAACGACTTAAATAAATGTTACAGAACCTAAATAAGCGGCCAAAGACGATACTACTCCATGGTAACGAAAGTTACCAAAAATCCTAAAAAGGGTTAATCACCGTAGATATAATATGCCCTATCTCACCAGTGGTTCCAGAACTATCAAGTCTGCTATCACTAGGATTGCCATATTTTAAAATTATGAAAGCGAGAATTCCTAAACCGTAAGTACTGATGTGAACTTGTATAGATATTACAAATACTGACATTGGATCCTTCATCCATTTTTTTAATGACTTCTATATTAAGTGACACTTCCAATGTACTTTTTTTTTAAAAAAAAGAAACTAAAGTAAAGCAAATTTAGTTTTTGCCTTTAATGTTTTATTAAGTTCAGCAAATCTGAGTCTCGAATTACAAAGTAAGTATTAAGTAAGTATTACAGTAAGATATCTATAATTGTAAGAATATCTGTACTGTAAGTTTTCAAAAAAAAAAAAAGAAAAGAAGAAAATGAAAAAGAAAAAGAAAGAAAGAATAGAAAAAAGAAAAAGCAAGCGATATATGGCAGATATTGTTCATACAGTTTTCTCTCTAAATTTTATCATAAGGAACGTAAAGCATATTTAGGACTCTTGGTCCATCTCTTGTAAAATTTCTAAGCATTTTTAAAGATTGCTACTTGGACTACACATGAACTACACAAAGAAAACCACTGTGCATGAGAGCAAATCTTTTACTAGCAAACGGCTCTGCGCACGTGCACTGGGCAAATAGCTCACAGCCTGAGCCTGAGCTCGAGTCCAAATTTAACTCAAACACGATTGAGATATGCAGAAAGATGTAGCCGTTTACATTCAATATAATAACACTTTATCAACAGAGTCGTCTCCAATCCAGTAAAGCTGGTGGTTTTTCGTGATTAAGAGATGGTTCAGCGGGGAACGAATTTAGGACCTGAAAATTTGATGGTACCCGCTAAAATCGGGTAATATGGTAACTCTAGTTATCACCTACCAGGCTAAGATAAAAACAAAAATATCTTGTATTGTGATTTCCTATCTTACTCTTGGACTTTGGAAGTGTCCTTTAGTAATATTTCTTTCTAGGATACTAAAATCCTGGATCCATTTCGTGTGTGCTTTGAATATTTCTTGATTTAGTATTAATTAGATACAACCATAAGTAATTACATCAGAATTGTAAAATAACAATGATTATTAAAAAAACTGTTATAATGAAAATTTCAAATGAAACAGTAAATATCTATTCTTCGGTACTTTGTTCCCATGATGTTCGGCAGGTACTACTAAATCTTCTGCTTTCAAAGGCTCCAACCTGTCATGTTATGTCACTGTCTTGACGTACGGTACAGCATTCATGCTGTTTATATATATATATATATATATATATATATATATATATATATATATATATATATATATATATATATATATAAACTTATGGACTGTGAGCTGTCTCTTCATACTCCTTGCTCGGTTGCTACATAAATTGATGCACCAATGATGTTTGTTTTTTCTCCTAACCTCCCTTCTCCGCAATATTAATTATTTCTTGTGCTTTGATTTTTTTCTAAACTGTAAACAGAAGTTTGTGTGAATAAACTATGATAGTTCTTTAGAAATGAAATAAAATCTTTGTTTTACGTCCCACGGTTATGCTGGATAGGCTAAATGAGGCGGTGATGATGAGAAATGGGTGAAATGGTGGAATGAAGAAAGTGGGAGGAAACAGAACAACCCCGAGAAAACCCACGCACACGGTATTTGTCCACCACAAAGCTCATTTGGCGCTGGCTGGCATCAAACCAAGGACCCCATGCACCATAGGTGAGCGCTTTACCACTACGCCACTAGTTTTGTTCTTATTACTAGAGCAACCTACATTATGCTTTATTCTTTGTTTAATAATGCTTTATTGTAAATCTCAACCATTGTTTTACATTAATCGTGTATAATCAATAATATCTACTACTCACTAAATATCTTGATCTATTTATTAATATTTTATTCAACCAGTTACTTTCATATTTAATGAACTTTCTACTTAGTGCACTGTAAAGAGATATGCTTTACTCGAGTCAAGTTTTTTTTATCACTAGTATGCGCCTTAAAAGTGATATATACAGAAAACGAAAGTAAAGCAAAAGATGCCACTAAGAAGTACAGAAAGTGCTCAAGTTCAAAAGGTACACAAAACAATATAGTGTGGAAGTTCTTGTGTACTTATTCATTGTTGGTGGAAAGTTTTCTTCTTCTCTTCCCTTTTTTCTTTTTTTTTTTCCACATCAAAGGATTACACCGAAAAGTTTACAGAAATAAAAATAAGCTTTTCATGGTTGCAAATGTTTCCAATGATCTTTGCATTGTAAATATTGGTTTTGAAAAAGTATGTTAAACTTGCAGTTAAACAGTTTTCCAAACAATTGTTCTAATAGAATTTTTTCAAGAACTCTGCTATATATTTTAAATTAAGCTTTATGCTTTATTTTCTAAAATTATGCTTTATTATACTTTTAAAATTAGTTTCTTCTGGACCCTTAGACAACCACAACCATGTTCAAGGTACCAACCATATGTGTAAATTGCTGTTATGCTTTTTATGCTTTCGGGTTGCCCTAATTATTACTATTACGGAATGATAAATAGATGGATGTCGAACTTAACGGTTGCGCAAAAGTTTTCAGAATCTTTCAATTGTAAGTAGTCTACTAACGGCAAAATAAAATATTTTATTTCTTAGAGCACATATCTTTTATTCAATTACTAAACCAATTATAGTTTTTCAAATATTTTAGTAGCTATTGATTTGTAAAAGTCTTTGTTTGTAAGCAAAGATAGAAATGGCGAAAGAAGCCTTTAAGAGTCTTCATCTCGGTGAAATTAAAATACCGCTAATTTTACAGTAATTATGTGATATCTTCAAATAAGTAAAAGATAATTGAAATATGGAACAAGAGCGCCCTAGACAATATCATTTTGCGTGAGGTACCGTTACCACAAGTCACTTAGTGGCTTTATGTTTTCAGCTGTTTAGAAACGCGAAAATAAATGCCGATTTTCAAAATGGCTCGAAATCGAAAGCAGATAAGTGAGTCGTGATAACGGTTTCTCATGTAAAATAATAGTGTTTAGGGCGCTCTTGTTCCACATCTCGATTATGTTTTATCTATTTGAAGATATCACATAATTACTGTAAAATTAGCGGTATTTTAATTTCGCCGGGATGAAGACTCTTAAGAGGAAGAAAAGACTATTTTGTGGGACCTTAAAAAGAATCATAAAAAGTTTCGCGTTGAGTATTGTACTGTATGGGTCAGAAACATAGACAATACACAAAAGTGATGAAAAACAACTGGAAGCTTTCGAAATGTGGGTGTGGAGAAGAATGCAGAAAATTAGCTGGGGTCGAGCGGAAAACGAATGAGAAGGTATTAGAAATAGTGGAGGAAAAATAACAATTTTAAATATTATTAAGAACAGGAAGAGAAACTGGTTGGGACATTGGCTAAGAAGGAACTATATCATGAGGGACTTGCTAGAGAGTGTGATGGCAGGAAAGAGAGGGATAGGGTGAAGGTGATTACAATAATGGACGATATTAAAACAGAGAAATCGTACGTGAAGACGAAAACGTTAGCGGAAGATCGTATAGTACGAAAGCTTCTCATTTACAGGAAGTGACCGGCCAATAATGACAGAATACCTTTGATCATGATGTCATTTGGTCCTCGTACTCTTGACACCCGAGAGCGCTTACTTACGGAGTTGGTAAGATTCTCCACAGATGGCACTACAAACGGTTGAGATGTATTCTGCCATCTGTTGGACGTCAGCAAAACTACTTTCGCATCCCCCTAAAGATTTATTGATGCCTCCTTTTGAACTAATATTACAACGGTAACTTATCTATTAAGTCGAATTTTTTATTATTTTAAATTCTCTAAAAATGAGTGTACTAATGGGAGACGAGGTTCAAAATAGAGTACCTCACGTTACTGATATGAAATCGGTATACCGGTATGTTCTACATTATTTTTTAACGAAAAAAAAAGGTCGAAACGAGGGTGTACATAGGTTCATATCCAAAACGGGCATGGGGAGGGGGCAGACTCCCCTAAAATTTTCAGGTTAAGCTTACAAATGAACTGTAAAATGGTGATGAACTATAATATGTTTGGATCGTCCCCCCTAACTTCTACCGCTCCCCCTATATTTTGAGGCTGGCTACGGGTCTGGGTGTACATCTCATCAAGCTAAGTAAAATGATAAGGGTAAGTGCAAAACCTTATGCATACTTTCTGAGAATTTTTTTTTTAAAAATCGTTTGAAAATCTAAAAATTAATGCTGTATATTAACCATGTTACCTATTAAGGTGAAACCAGGCACGCACTCAGAAATATTTGTTGGGAGGGTTCCAAGATTTCTTAGAGGATCCAACAATACAAGACACTACGCTTCTATAGTATCAAACGGGTGCTACAGTATTCTACAGTGAATAAAAGGAAGTTATTTTTAGTGCCGATTCGTATATCCTTGTAAGAAATGGCAAAGAAAGAGTGTTTTCATCAAAAATGAAACAGCACAGATCAGTACCGTACTATGGTAAAACAGCGCCCGGAGCGAGAGTATACGATGGTGCTGCCAGGTCCAGAGACCAGCTGCGAAGCTCTATCATGTTTGGAGCAAAGAAGATTTTCAAAAATAAACCCTGCTTTTCCCTGATTTGGAGCACTTTTTATTACTTTTTTACTTCCATTTAATATACATGTGCACATGCATTTTATTAACATGACTAACAGTAGAGGATCACTTCCTAAAGCAGGAAGAGGATTTAAGTACATAATAGTAATGTTCCAAGTATTTTTCCCTCTCTTTTTTCTTCCCTTCTTTTTATCCTTCCGAAATTACTTTGGCGCCCGGAGCCGTCGCCCTGCTCACGTCCCCTCCACGGCACGCCACTGGCACAAGTGATGAATAAGATCAAATCCTTAGTCTATATCAGTCATTTCTATGATAAACAAGTATATTTATTAAGAACCTGTACAAACGTATGTCGAGTTAAGAAGTTTTAGGGAGGGGCTTGGATCCGGTGGACCTCAACGTGGATGTACCCGTGAGTGAAACTAATACCCACATCAAGCTCTTTATGATCACAATAACAAGATAACAATACACAGTATAAAATTAATGCTTTTATAGACCAAAATTGTAATTAACTCTTAAACGTTATGTTTCTCTAAAGTAATGACCAAAGTGGACATGTACACTCATGTCCAAAATTATTGTCGCATGTCTATAAATATGTTGTTGTAGGAATATAATTTGATAACAAATTCGCCCGGTATTTCTTATAATGTTAGTATGTGTATAATCGGCAAAGACATGCATGTGGTAAATTCCATGTCAAAAAAGTAATAAATAAGAACAATAAAAAGAAAATAAAACTTTCTTATCCATTTAGCAACTAACTAACTCTATGGCCTATGGTTCAATGCCGCGTTCACAAAAGCTCTCCACTGACTTCTATCCTTAGCTAACTGCATCCAGTTTCTACTTTGTATTCCAATCTCTGCGAGATCCATCTTAATATTGTCCTCCCATCTGCGCCTAGGTCTTCCTAATGGTCGTTTTCCGATTGGTCTTCCAGTCAAGACTTTGAAAGCGTTTCTACTTTCTTCCATTCTAGCTACATGACCTGCTCACCTAAGCCTCCTAGACTTGACGACCCTAACAATGTTGGGTAGACCGTATAAATTATGTAGTTCCTCGTTATGAAGTTTCCGCCATTCCCCATTCTCGTTCCTCTTGGGTCCGAATATTCGTCTCAGGATCTTGTTCTCAAATACTTTCAGTCTATGTTCTTCCCTCAGAGTAAGTGACCATGTTTCGCAACCATACAGAACAACAGGCATGATTATCGTTTTACATATTTTAAGCTTCAAATTCCTCGACAGAATTCGCGACGACAAGAGATTTTGAACCGAATAGTAAAACGAATTCCCATTTAGCAACATTTTGATTTATTCATTCTAATTTTCGTATTTATATTTTTTCTTTGAAATTTACCACAGACATACTTTTCCCGATTATACACACAGTGTCAGTATTAAAAGTACCGTGCAAAATCATTATCGAATTATTATTCTTATAAGAAGACAGTTATAGATATGCGGCAATCATTTTGGACATCAGTCGATAAATACTACCCAAATTCAGGAAATTGACATGCTGGAAATTTTGGAATAGTTGAGGAAAAGGAATTTTAATGACGCCTAGAGTAGTGTTGTTTTTTGCCCATATTAAATTAATAACTTTATTGTGGTAGAAAATATTAATCCTTTATTTATGTCTTGGATATGTAACAAGGATTTTAGGAATGACCCAAAAATTGATCAAAAGATTACGATTTTTGCCAAAAATTAGTTTTTGGACCAGGGACCACAAAACTTTAGAACGACCTTTTAAATCGAGTTTTCTTATTTTTTACGGAATAAGCACATCATACTGAGTTAAGTGATAGTTTGGGTTTGACTACAATATATGTAGTTCTCAAGATATAAGGCATACCAGAAAATTTTTGATTGATATGTATTGGAGTTTTTGATGCATTTTTGGATCGGTGGTCACAAATTTTTTGATCAGTCTCGTTTCCATATTTTTTACAAAATAAGCACGTCATACTGAGTTAATTGATAGTTTGGATTTGGCTACACTGTATAAAGTTCTGCAGATATAAGGCTTACAAGAATTTTTTGCCTGAAATATATTGGATCTTTTGATTAAAAAAATACATAGTTAACTAACAGATTACATCTAACTTAATTTCGTTTCCTAACCGTGAGAATGACATATGCACTCCTAATAGTTAGGAAGGTAGTCTATTACGTATTTGTAAGTAAACCCGTCATTTAAAGAAAAATCTACATTATCAGCGCTTAACGAAAAAAAATATCCAAACATGACATATTTACCTGTGAATATATTTCATTAAGCTGACTAAAATGGTGTGGTGTAGGTGCAGGCCGGTAGCCAGCCCGAAAGTGTAGGGGGGCCGATAGAAGTTACAGGGGGCGACCCAACCATATTATAGTTTATCACCATATTATAGTTCATTTGCAAGCCTACCGTGAAAAGTTTAGGCGGGCTCCCCCCACCCTAGCCCCCCGTGGATACGGGCCTGTGTAGGTGTAACAGCTCATCAGGCGCGCACCCAGAAGTTTTCGTTGGGAGGGGTTCAAGGTTTGAAAATGGGTCCAGTACAGTGGCGTATTTAGGGGGGGATTCCGGGCTTCAGCCCCCTGAAATCTTACTTACTATAGTAAAGTATATGAAATATCTTGCAGAATTTTCACATTTCAGGCAAAGCTCCCCCGAAAGTTATCAAAGCTCCCCCGAAACAAAATCGTAAATACGCCACTGGTCCAGTACTGTAAGCCACTACGTCTGTAGAATTAAATGAGAGTTATCCTGCTTTCGAAAATAATATACTTCCAATATTTTCCTATAATAATGATAGAACTAGATTGTTTATTTTATAGAGGAAATAATACAGATGTAGTGTAAGATCAAATTTTCATGCTACATCATTTATTTTCCTCTTAAACAAGTATAGTCTTATTGAGAACGTGTATAAATGTATGTTGAGTTACGAAGTTTTCTTGGGAGTCAGGACTCGACGGACACCACCGTGAATGGCGTCCCTGTGTAGCTAATGGCGTAGCTTTCGAACAAAATGTAGAAAAAGGAATTTGTTTGTAAACCTAAAATTTGACGTATGGTTGAGCCTGTTGAACCGTTTTGAATTCGTCTAGGGTGATTCGACTAGGGGTTAGTTATTAAATTGCGTGACAAACATCTTAGCATTTGAAGGCGGCGCTCCAAGTTCCCTTTAAATGCTGCTAGCAAATGAGAGGCCAGCGGTATTGCCACATTTATTTTGCACACATCCACATCTATCCCATGTCACCTGATCGCGCTGAAGTTTGTTTGCTTATCCATAGCCACACTCCTGTACCCCTTGGCAACGTCACACCAGAGCTTGCGTTTTATTCGTTTAGCTGAAATGCCAAGATGTTTGTCACAGGCTTTAGATTTCTGAGCTGTCAGCACCGATGGCCATGTTAGCCCGTCCCACATATGAGTGATGACGTCACTCGGCAAGCACACTGCTCAGGGAATTGAAGAGGAGGAAGTAAATGGGGAAGGAAGGAAGCAGCCTTGGACCATTTTGTTAGGTACCATTCCGACATTTGTCTGGTGTGACTGGTATGAATGAGGAAAAACCTCAATCAGGAGGGCTGGCCTGAAAAAGCTGTTATACCTTTTCGACCGGGTGTCCCGGCCGACGGGGTGATTCTAATCCACACCGACAACGTTTAAGA
This sequence comes from Thermobia domestica, assembly GCF_964235325.1. Lineage (NCBI taxonomy): Eukaryota > Metazoa > Arthropoda > Insecta > Zygentoma > Lepismatidae > Thermobia > Thermobia domestica. The sequence continues at coordinate 208,667,769 of NC_137466.1, read as the reverse complement.
GATGATTTCAGACGCCAAAGTAATAAAAAGTGTTCATATGGACCTATAGGATGGGAGCGTTTAGTTTTACAGCTGGGACTGACCAAAAGTATCGAAAAGCTGTGTTGCAAAACGCGTTACTTGGATCTGTGCATTGGGACACCATACAACTGCAAAGGAAATCATACATGTACCACCCTCAAATACGTACCGTAAAACGGGGCTACTTTGACAGGTTTTAGACTAGTTTAGATGTGTACACGGGACACTTTCTACAACTAATGAATGATACTATTCTCATCATAACAATAGGTATCTAGACTATCACATCCACTACTAAACCTAAGTTTCTACAAGTAAGTTTTGGCGGGAAGAAATTAAGAAATACCGGTCAAAGTAGCCCCGGGGGTGGGGCTACTTTGACATCTTATATATTTGCTGCATAAGGTCAAAGTTACTCAACGTATGGAGTTATTTTGACATGGAATTTATGTAAAGTGTATAAAACACTGTTTTGGTCATGTGTAAAGTACGGTATACTGTATACTTGATAAGCACGAAATCTTTATTTTGTTGTGATACATCATTATACACCACTATACAAGTTTTTTCTAAAGCTTTACTTTTAACATCTTTTACTTTGAACATACACGGTGCTTTACCTTACATTGTTACTTTATTTTTTACTCTACTTTATTTTTTTTTACTTTACTTTACTTTTAACACAATTACATATGTATCGGTATGTTATCTTTAGATGTAACAATGGAAAGAAAAGGCTTAGTCGTCAACATCACAGTCGTAACAAGCATGTTGAGGATTTTTTGATCCACCATTACAAAACCCATACACCCATTTTTTGCACAGGACACATTGAATCCACTCTCTATATCGTCAGAGTGCAAATTAGATAATTAATTTTTGGTTGAAATAAACAGTGGCGGATCTAGAAGTCCTTATATTATATATTGGGGGACAGGAAGGATATTGAGAGGGGGTAGAAATACAATGGGAGACATCCCTCATCCCCTCCGGCAATTCGCACCGTGGACACCATATCAGCCTTTATCCATGAAAGTATATGCAACAATTCTCACAGGAAGCACGAATTGCTCATCTGTCAAAGTAGCCCCACTCTATGTCAAAGTAACCCTAAATGTCAAAGTAGCCCCGTTTTACGGTATTTTAGCAATGTGCAATGTGTGCTCAAGATATTTTCTTTCCCGTCAGGTATAATTCCCAAACGTGATCTCAACAGAACTATCAAATATGCTCTGTTATAAAAGTGGGTCCAAAGTACGAAAAAAAGGTAATCCTAGACAACAGTGAAAATGTTTAGCTTTCAGTTTAACGTCCCACGATTATGCTATTTAGGCTAAGGGAGACGGATGATTAATGCATGACGAATGATGAAGGATGAATCGGTAGAATGAGAATGTGAGAGGAGAATCACCGAGAGACGTCATCCTTCATACATGACAAGTTAACATGTCCCTATATGCCCAAAGTCCAGAAATATATTTCCTTATCCTAACCAAACTCAATGCCTTAAAGAAAACTTATCAAGTGAAAGCTCTTTGGAACATATTTTAAACTAGCCGTCCCATATATCTAAACTAAAAAGCGAGGGTACCCCATGAAAAGTTATAGTATAGTTGTGGTTATGAACTTGCTTTTAATGCAAATATAAGAATTAATTGAATGAGAGGTCAATACAATTACCAAAAGTAATTAACCGAGAATATATTATTTATTGTCTCTAATAGTTGAGTACCAAATACTAATAAAAGGAGTACCTTTTTCTTTAATATTGCTCGAAAGTTATTAAGTTATATTTTGGAGAAAAACCGGAGTTTTGAGCAATTTTGAAGGAAACAGATTATGTAAAACCTAGGAGTCTCAGTTATTACACGTGACATAATTAAACAAATTTATTCCGCGTAAGACAAATCCAGAGTAAATGTCGTACGAAAATTAAACAAACAGCCTCAATCAGGTAGCTGTATTTTATGTTAGATTTTGATGTAGATGTGTCAAAAGATGAAAGTGACAGCTTTTCAAATTTCGAACCTGAAACAGTTCCAAATGTAACAGATAACAGTGTTCAAAATTCAATCTGTGATGATTCCTATATTTATATGTGTGGCAAGATTTGAACGATATACCCCAAGATCAGTTGGTTGAACTAAATACAATATCTGATTTTAAAAAGATGTAATTTAAGGACTTGAATACCTGACGCCTTATGAGCGTTGGTGAAAGATTTTCCCAGCCTTGATTTTTAACATTGTTACCTTGTTGTATTGTTGGATAACACTCCCCCTTTTTTTCAGGAATCAGCCACAAATTTAATTCCGCAGCGAAAGACTTAGAAAAAAATAGAAGAGCGTCTCAATATAAAAGATTAGGATTAGGAATTAGATTTCTGAGCTTTTAGCATCTCTGGCTATGTTAGTTCATTACGTATAACGTCCAACGGCTATCACATTATCCGGGGAAAGGGAAGAAAGGAAACGGCCTGGAATCTATATATTATGTACCATATCGGCATTTGCATCGTGTGCATGAGGACAACCTCACTCAAGATTGCTGGACTGAAAAAGCTGTTACAGTTTTTTTTCGATCGAGTGCCCCCACCGGGAATCGAACCCGAGACCGCTCGGACCAAAGCTATCAAGACAAAACATAATTCAGTATATTCAATATATTGTGGTACAGGTGTACGTATTAGTAAATAAAATTGTGAAATACTCTCAACCCTCGTAAAAAGTATATTGAATCTTTGTTCGTAATTAAAACAAGTTCATTGTTCTCGTCATATAAGTACGTATATATATATATACAACGGAAACGTTATTAAAACATAACATTTTGTTTTGTCGCATAGTAAATTGAGTAAATGGATTTTTTTGTATGAAAACAACGAACAGTATTACATACCTTCCATTCTTCATTTGATTCTCGTGTCATAGTTTTTTTATCAGTCGCCGAACAACGAATCACCATAATGTACGTACATTTGATATTAAGATGAAAAAATAACCCAAATTTGGGAAGAAAAAAAAGAGTGACTAATGGGGTACATTGATTACTTCTACGCAGATAACTTAAGCCACAAAGAAATAGATCCATCATTGTTATAAGATAGAAATCTGTTGGTAAAATGTTTACTACGACGCCTTTTTATCTAATGTATAGTCTTAAAAGCATTGATAGTTGGCAGTGTCAATTATTACAGCTTTCGGAACCCATATAGACAATTATCACGTAAAACTGTTTTCAAGCTGGTGTTTCAGAGATTTTGATAGCAGTACATTGTAGCACATTGTAGTAAAGCAAAGATGAAGCAATCGTATTCGTACTTTGACAAAATGAAACCATAATACAGTTATATGCGAAAATGTATCTCCATAGTCACAGTTTTGACTGCCGTTGAAAATTAATGCATCTGCAAAATCCGAATAAGAATAGGAAAAGACTTTTGCGAGGGATTGTTGTTCAATATTTTGAAAATACAAGCATACATGGGTTGAAGTATATTACTGATTCTAACATACACTGGTTTGAAAGGTAAGTTATTTACATGATATAATTTAATAATATTATTAATAATAATAATACAGCTTTATTAGTGTTTAACGAGAAATGCTTTTCTCAAAAATTAAACCTATTAACTAATCGATCTCTTCAAGCTGAAGAGGTGGCTCAGTGCTGCCCTCTCCGCTGGTCCTGTGGCTAGCACATGCGTCTTTGGTGTACGTGCCCAGGTTTCGATTCCAGATAGGAAGGCCTTTGGAATTTTAAATGTCCTCGATACGTCTGTGTTCGTGTTCCTGTCGCTCAAGGTTACTGGAAATAATTTGTAAAACGAATTGAGTTAATTTCGAGTTTCACATCCCTTTCAGCAGCGAGGCAATATGAGACGGGACCTACTGATTAACGTGGAATCCGAACCTCATGAGCTCCGCCGGGAATGGAACCCGGGTCTCCCACGGCAAACGCGGTTACGTTAATCGCTTAGCCACGGAGGAGCTCTAATAACTGTAAAAAGAGTATAACCAAGTAGAAAAGAACGACAAATTACTGAGATACGTTCGGTGAATGAGTTAACTTTAAAAAAGTAGCAGAACATTCACCTCTGGTGTGTGAGGTCCTGGGTTTGATCCAGCTAGCGCAAATGAGCTTTGTGGTGGAGATACACCGTGTACGTGGATTTTCTCTAGGTTTCCCCCGTTTCCTCACACTTTCTTCATTCCACCATTGATCTTTCATTGATCAGTTGCACTCCATTGATCTTTCATTGACTGATTTCATTGATCAGTTCATTGTACGGCATTGTAAGTACTGAAAACGTCAATTCACTCCCGAGTTGAAACTAGGAAGAAATCTTAAATAATAAAAGCTCGCAAGTGTAGACTACATGAGAATAATAGATGAAACCTGTTTAAAATATTTTTCCGCCTTCTAATCCATTTTTAGTTATTCAGGTGATCAGATCCTTTGTGGTCAATAACCCAAAACTATCTGTTTAGCCACCTACCAACCCCCACTTTTCGTTAACCAGCTACAGTTTATTTTTCATTAGCTTGTTAAGAATGCAGTTTTTCATCCCAATAGTCAGGAAGCAAGAAAAGAGATTATTCAATTTCGTCTTTTCCACATCCGCAAACCGTGTTCATTTAAAGATTTCCTTATGTAGAAGAAAAAGAATAAAAAGTCCGCAAGTGACCTAAAAGTTACCTTAAAATATTAAAAAATGACCTGAAACTTCAAAACGGCAAAAAGTGACCAAAAGTTGACTCTAAAAAAGATATTTTTAGAACCTAGAGTTGATGGATAACGTTTTTACTTGAACTTGCCTTGTCCTATGCGTAACAGAAAAAAGTTGACTTGTCAACAAGATCCGGGCCCTGCTTATCAATGATTTATACCGGTACTAAAGCAAATTGACAGTACGAATCAATACTAATTACTTATAGCATGTGGCCCAAAATGATGATTGTGACAGGGCTGCCTCGATGGTAGAGAGCTTTTCTCTGTTGTTTCGAGTCCCAGGTTCGATCCCTGCTTGCGCCAAGTGGGCTTTGTGTTGGTTCTTCTCAATTTCTTCCCACTTTCTTCACTCCAGCATTATCATCGGGGCGTAATAAGAATACTTTGCTCAGGGGAAAGAGGAGTATGACCTCTTATTTCTAAAAATTGCAAGAACCTTTTTGAAGACATTGTCCTCATAATATTTGTATTACCTTCTTAGCTCCCTATCTGTGCCCTCATTGTAATCACCTTAAATTCTTTAATTCACTTTAACCTTTACTTTTGTGATTTCTACTTGGGATTCCTTTTAGATTGGTGTCATTCGTTGATTCTCTTATTTCTGTTTTCTCTCTTACTTTCAAAAACACAAGTTTTGTGTGTTTTAACCCGACATTCTTGCGCAACGTACAGTAGATCAGTGAACATTTACTACATCAGAAATCTGTTTTAAACTATATAATTCCTATGTTCTGTTGCTATTAAATAGCGACCTATAAATCTATTCTAATTATGGAGGTGGTTCAGTGGTAGAGCGATTACCTCTAGTGCGTGGGGCCGTTGGTTCGATTCCTGAGAGTAGTAAGGGGGCCACCCTATCTAAATCTTGATTATACAATTTGGGGCCCCATGGACCATAGCGTTAATGCGAATGAGTCAGAGGTAGTTTGGCCCGGGATCGCATCACCTATTGAAATTTTGCTTATGCTTACTTAGGGGCCATGCAGGCTGGTGCGAATGAGTCAGAGGTACCTTGGCCCAGCTAATACGTTTGAATGACGTCATTGAATTGGGAGTTTTGGATTAGAGGTTATGATGATTTGTTTGTTTTCTTTCATGGGTATAAAATTACTAAAAACATGGTCTTGATGATTTGTTACGTTATGAATTAGTACAGGTTTGTGAATGTTTTTTTTATTTTCGTTCCCTTTTATGGCATAAAATTTGGAGGTTGTTATCCCTTTGATGAGATGGTATTACCCCATATCGTTACATAATTGGACTAACACTGGTGCAAATGAAAAGGAAATCTTTGAGTTTTACGTCCCACGATTATGCCGGTTAGGCTAAAGAAGACGGTGGTGATGAGAAATGAATGAAGTGGTGGAATGAAAGTGTGGGAGAAAACTGGAGTATCCCGAGCATAATGTTGCCCACCACAAAACTACTTTCGCGGGGTTCAAACCAGGGACCCCATACAGAAGAGGTGACGGCTCTACCAGTGAGCCACTGCGCTCCCTACTGGTGCGAATGAATTAGAGGTATTTGGTTCGAGCTAATGTGTTCGTATGACGTCACTGAACTGGGATTTTTAGCTTGGAGGTTATGATGGCTTCTTTCGTTCCCTTTTATGGGTATAAAATGATTAAAACAAGGACTTAGATTTCTTTCTTGATGATCTATTAGAATATGAATTAGTAGACCCCAGTAATAGTATCAATTAGTATTAGTATTAATATGAAACTCGAAAACTTTGGAGCTCATCCGTGGGTAAGCGGTTAGCGTATGCGCCTTTAGCGTGGGAGACCAGGGTTCGATTCCCGGCGAGAGCTTATGTGGTTCGGATTCCACGTTAATTAGTACGTTCTATCCTCGCTGCTGAACGGGGCGTTAAACTCAAAATCAACTTAACTCAACTCGAAAACTTTGGGAGGAATACTTGACTTTTGGTTAAGGTTTAGTTTTCATTCACGAGATTTACGGTACTCGAACCACGATATTCAATTGTCAAAAAGTTTATTTGAGACGCATAAAAGAGGGGCGGTCCTGGACCTGGCAAGTACCTCTTAAATAACAACAATAATTTATATCGTATTCGTTTGTGCATTAAATAAAACTGTTGGAAAGATTTAAAAAGCTTCTTTGTGTATTGACTTATAATCATATGTTTGAAAGGAAACGTTATCTATATCGTGTTACATATGTTTACGTATTCGTTGTCAGTATCGTTGGGATTGTTTGTTCGAACAAATAAGGTGTTTAAAACACGTTAGCCGCCAAACCAAATTTTGGGGGTATTTTGGACCACACTATTTGTGCATCAGAATTATGCACATGGCGGCCAACGTTTTAATTGTCAAATAGTGTGTAATGGTTTACTTTAAAATATATATATATTCAATCTTTGAGAAGGAAAAAAGGATTGGGATCAGGAGATTTTGGACCTAGTTAGTACTTCTCGTTTTAGTTTATGGATTAAAATAAAGAGATGACACTTTGCTTAAATCTGATTGGTTCATAGTAATAACTATTCTAATGAGATAACAATGAGTACGAAACATTGTTATTGGTTTGAGCGAATTAAACGTTCAACGTTCCAGAGTTTAGTTTAATTAGTAGCTAAACTGTTAATTAAGGGCTTAGCTGATGGAAAACTGTTCCGACAGCACTTGTTGTATGCTTGTTATATGTCGTTTAGCTTCATGAATAAAATGTTCACAATATTGTGTAATATTTGTAAGCTTGATTGGTTCTTTATTACAGAATGTTGATGTGTATAGGCTTTTATAGAAAAATGAAATGAAATCTTTGAGTTCTACGTCCCACATTTATGCCGGTTAGGCTAAAGAAAACGGGGCTTTTATAGAGCAAGGGTACTTGAACGAACGTGATTGGTACCAACTTTTTGTGGGTTAATTTGGCAGAACCAAAGTCATGATCCCCAGAACTAATTTTTGTATTTGATCGCCTAAAATTGCCTAATATATAATTTGGGAAGGTTTCTAGCTTCATGTATTCTCTTTATTACGTTATAGGCATGCACGGTCTACATTTAGTCCCCGAAGGTCATGAGTTTAAGAGCTTATATAACTTTGATATTAACTTAAATTGTTGTGGTATTTAGGATTTATGCTCTACATAGGCATTGTGTTCAGCTCTTCAAACTAGAGTTTGCTGTCACTTTATTTATATATGAGGAAATGCGTACTTTAATGCACTCCTCTTAAGCTTTTGATAAGAGAGAACCATCGAAGCTATATGATACTTTAAGGTCACCTTTTTGGTTCTGGTGTTAGCTCGTGTGATTTATATCTTTAATAACCTTGATGGTTTAGTTTAAATTATCATCTCAAAATATGTTAGTATGTACCAAAAGTTTTAACTGAATGCAAAGAAAGAATTGTTTCACGGTTAACCGTCAAACAGTATACGATTTTTAACTATTCGATTAAAAATAAACGGCTTTTTAACTATTCGATTAAAAATAAAAGAATTTGCACATCTTAGCATTTTGTTTTGTTCTGCTAACAGGTTCGTTTCAATCAAGCGGGGTTGATTTTAAGATTCTTTGAACTCATCAGAGTGGAATCGGTGTGGTAAGTAACGTTCTCTTAAAATAGTCCCGGGTTCGATTCAAGATTTTGAGAACGTGCGTTTATGTTTGTTCTGTGGTTGAGATTTGGGTTTCACGTAGCGTAGAGGCTATGGCCGTTCTAAGAAGCTCTTCGTACTTTCATAATGACACGAAAAAAATAGTCCGGTTATGGCTGGCCAACTAGCTCATCACGTCGACATTGATCTTAAACAAATAAAAGGTTACAGTTCACTAAAACGGTTCATAAGTTAGGACTTTCTGGTGAGATAAAGCTTGATTAAACTTCATTTCAAGAAATATCAATGTCTCGGTCCGGTTATGGCTTACCAAACGGTTCATCGTCTCAAAACCTTAGTCCCGAATATTTCTTTAAGACAATTTAAATTTTAAAATAAGGAAACGGCTATGGTTATTCCTTATGAAATGAGTTATGACCAAACAGAACATTGCCAATTTTTTAATTTTATGGGATTTTCTTTTCATCTGAAATGGTGAACTTTTACGATTATAATACTTGAATATAGGGTAATTATTAATGTAAAAGTTACCTTTGCCAAAATTGGTTAATCTCTAACTCTAACTTCTAATTCGACCTTGAAATCCATTAATTAATTTTATACCTCGATTTTAAAATTATAAATATAGTCGACAACGTTCATTTGCTGAAAACTGTTTATTTCTAAGGTGCAATCTAATTAAGTGATCACTTTCAAACCATTGCTTAATTTTTCAAAAAGTTTGTTTAAAAATTTCGAATGTCCGAATTTTGTTTAAAACTTTCAGTTCAAAAATTTTTGTTTGAAAAATTTAGGCTTAAAAACTTGATTTGAAAATTTCAAGTTATAAAATTTTTAGTTTCACACAGGTTGAAACTTTTAATTGGAAATTTCAGTTTGATATTTCTCGTTAGAAAAATCTTGATTATATTTGTTTTTGTTCGAAAATTTTAGTTTCAACTTTCTAGTTCGTCGAAAATATTGATTTCTTTTGGTTCGTCTTTGTTTAAAAATTTTGATTTCATGTTTCGAAAATTTCAGTGTGAAATTGTTTGATTTGAAAAATTTGAAGTCAAAAATTTTTATTTCACTTTTCTTCTAATTTTTTCTCAAAATTTGTTTCGAAAAATTTTAATTCGAGTTTGAATTTTTTGGTTTAAAAATTCGAATTCGAAAATTTTGATTTCAATGTTTTTTATTCGAAAAGATTAGTTTGATTTTTTAATTCAAAAGCTTTCAGTTGGAATATTTTTGATAAACTTTTAAGTTCGACAAAATTTTAATTTCAAATTTTCACTTGAATTTTTGTAATAACTGGAAATTACTGGACTCAAAATTTAATCGAATAGTTAGTAACCGTTTTTTTGTTAATCGAATAGTAAAAAACCGTTTATTTTTAATCGAATAGAGAAAAACGGATAAGGTTTGGCGGTTAACCGTAAAACAATTCCTTATTTGCAATCAGTTAAAACGTTTGGCACGTACTAAAATATTTTGAGATGATAATTTAAACTAAACCATCAAGGTTATTAAAGATATAAATCACACGAGCTAACACCAGAACCAAGAAGGTGACCTTAAAGTATCGGTGGTTCTCTCTTATCGAAAGCTTAAGAGGAGTGCATTAAGGTACGCTTTTCCTCATATTTAAATAAAGTGACAGCAAACTCTACTTTGAAGAGCTGAACACAATGCCTATGTAGAGCTAAAATCCTAAATACCTCAAGAATTTAAGTTAATATCAAAGTTATATAAGCTCTCATCGAGAATCAAACTCATGACCTTCGGAGACTAAATGTAGGCCGTGCATGCTTATAACGTAATAAAGAGAATACATGAGGTTAGAAACCTTCCCAAATTATATATTAGGCAATTTTAGGTGATCAAATACAAAAATTAGTTCTGGGGATCATGACTTTGGTTCTGCCAAATTAACCCACAAAAGTTGGTACCAATTACGTTCGTTCAAACACTCTTGCTCTATAAAGGCCCCGTCTCTTTTAGCCTAACCTGCATAAGCGTGGGACGTAGAACTAAAAGATTTCATTTCATTTTTCTATAAAAGTCTATACTCATCAACATACTGTAATAAAGAACCAATCAAGCTTACAAATATTACACAATATTGTGAACATTTTATTCATGAACCTAAACGACATATAACAAGCATACAACAAGTGCTGTCGGAACAGTTTTCCATCAGCTAAGCCCTTAATTAACAGTTTAGCTACTAATTAAACTAAACTCTGGAACGTTGAACGTTTAATTCGCTCAAACCAATAACAATGTTTCGTACTCATTGTTATCTCATTAGAATACTTATTACTATGAACCAATCAGATTTAAGCAAAGTGTCATCTCTTTATTTTAATCCATAAACAAAAACAAGAAGTATTAACTAGGTCCAAAATCTCCTGATCCCAATCCTTTTTTACTTCTCAAAGATTGAATATATCTTTTCAAAGTAAACCATTACACACTATTTGACAATTAGACACCTTATTTGTTCGAACAAACAATGCCAACGATACTGACAACGAATACGTAAGCATATGTAACACGATATAGATAACGTTTCCTTTCAAACATATGATTATAAGTCAATACACAAAGAAGCTTTTTAAATCTTTCCAACAGTTTTATTTAATGCACAAACGAATACGATATAAATTATTGTTGTTATTTAAGAGGTACTTGCCAGGTCCAGGATCGCCCCTCTTTTGTGCGTCTCAAATAAATGTATGCTTTCCTGGACACACTTTTTGACAATCGAATATCGTGGTTCGAGTTCCATAAATCTCGTGAATGAAAACTAAACCTTAACCAAAAGTCAAGTATTTCTCCCAAAGTTTTCGAGTTAAGTTAAGTTGATCTTGAGTTTAACGTCCCGTTCAGCAGCGAGGATAGAACCTACTAATTAACGTGGAATCCGAACCACATGAGCTCTCGCCGGGAATCGAGCCCTGGTCCCCCGCGCCGAAGGCTCACACCCTAACCGCTTACCCACGGATGAGCTCCAATGTTTTCGATTTTCATATTAATAGTAATACTAATTGATACTGTTACAGGGGTCTACTAATTCATAATGTAATAGATCATCAAGAAAGAAATCTAAGACCTTGTTTTAATTATTTTATACCCATAAAAGGAAACGAAAAAAGCCATCATAACCTCCAAGCTAAAAATCCCAGTTGAGTGACGTCATACGAACATAATTAGCTCGAACTAAATACCTCTAATTCATTCGCGCCAGTAGAGGGCGGAGTGGCTCAGTGGTAGAGCCTTCACGTCTTCTGTATTGGGTCCCTGGTTCGAACCCCGCGAAAGTAATTTTGTGGTGGGCAACATTATGTTCGGGATACTCCAGTTTTCTCCCACACTTTCATTTTACCATTTCGTTCATTTCTCATCATTATCGTCTCCTTTAGCCTAACCGGTATAACCGTTGGACGTAAAACTAAAGATTTCCTTTTCATTTGCACCAGTGTTACTCCAATTATATAACGATATAGGGTAATACCATCTCATCAAAGGGATAACAATCTCCAAATTTTATGCCATAAAAGGGAACGGAAATAAAAAGCATTCATAAACCTGTACTAATTCATAACGAAATAAATCATCAAGACCATGTTTTTAGTAATTTTATACCCATGAAAGAAAACAAACAAATCATCATAACCTCTGACCCAAAGCTCTCAATTCAATGACGTCATTCAAACGCATTGGCTGGGCCAAGGAACCTCTTACTCATTCGCACCAGCCTGCATGGCCCCTAAGTAAGCATAAGCAAAATTTCAATAGGTGACGCAATCCCGGGCCAAACTACCTCTGACTTATTTGCATTAACGGTATGGTCCATGGGGCCCCAAACTGGGTAATCAAGATTTAGATAAGGTGGCTCCCTTACTACTCTGACAAAGTAAGTTTATGGTGTATACCTTGTGTCAATGGATTTTGACGGGATACCCCCATTTCCTCCCACATTCTCTTTCCACTAATTCTTCCTTCGTTATTCAATTGTTTTAATAATCCGTCTCCCTTAGCCTAAAGGACATAATCGTGGAACCATAAACTGAAAGAATGATTTCTAGTTATGAAAACTCATAGGGTCTTATGCAGAGTTGTTTTGAACCGTGTTTAGTGCCATACTAAAGAGTTCGACTACCATATGTTTCCTGCAGTAGTCAGTCTTTTAGTATGACGTTAATCACACGTCAAAACGACTCTGCATAAGGCGGATAATTTTCCATTAGTTTTACACACAATTTACTCGTTTAATTCTGAGCTTAAGCAAGCATATTCGTGAACGTAGTTACTTTGTTCTCAGTTTACTTTTGTATTGACAGCAGAACAAATATATTTACATTCAATACCATATGGTAACACGTTAACAAGAATTTTAGGAATGATCAAAGAATGCATCAAAAGATTCCAATCTTGACGAATAATTAGTTATTGGATCAGGGGCCACAAAATTCTTGTACTGCAATTTTGTATTTTTTACTTAATAAGCACATTATACGGACTTAACTAATAGTTTCGGTTTGGCTAGGTCTCCAAAAATAAGTCGTACAAGAAAAGTTTTGATAGTAATGTTTATAACAATGATATTTATACTAAATTGCTGTAATTTACTAGTGATGCAGCTTAATTATGCATTCATTTGCTAGGAAAGAAACACAAAGACACACACATTTTTAATAATGAAATGAAATCTTTGAGTTTTACGTCCCACGTTTATGCCGGTTAGGCTAAAGGAGACGGTGATGATGAATAATGAATGAAATGGTGGAATGAAGAAAGTGGGAAGATACGGGAGAATCCCGGGAAAACCCACACACACGGTGTTTGTCCACCACAAAGTTCACTTGGCGGGGGCTGGGATCAAACCCGGAACCCCAAGCACCAGAGGTGAACGCTCTACCACTGGGCCACCGCGGCCCCCACACATTTTTAATTCACAGGACATGTTTTAATTTAAAAATCCAACAATAGTATGTAAACATAACTGAGTCGGAAAAATGTATTCTCTGACTCAAGCTAAGACTCAAACATCTGGAAATGGAAGAGAGATAGGTCGACGATATGAGAAGGTAGGGCTCATACTTAGAGCTTAGGAACAACAATAACAGTAAATTAAATATTTCTTAAAGACGTCGCGTTTATCAAGTACAACACCTCTAAAATTTGTTGTAAGTACAATTTCTGTTCGTTACTTAACCCTATGGGGAACTCGCGGTCGAAAAGAGGGAGGGCCACAACCGATGATGGCGGGTCGCTGGTATCGGTCGCGGGGCGGATCATACACGACTATGTACAGAAAATAAACATCTTTTTCCCGGCTTGGATCACAGGCGGTAGGTAGCCTCCGACCCTTTGCCGAATTATGTCGGCAAAGACGCGACGCACAGTGATTGGAAACTGGGAAAAAGCGGTCAAAAATCGATTTTGTCTACTTCGCCGCCAATGAAATCGGTATTGATATTTGATTATAAGTATCTCTCTTGCTTCCAAACCCTGAGTTTGAGGACATAGGAATATTTTTGCTGTCCATAAAATGCATGTAAACATGAACAAATAAAAATGCCGAAAAATCAGTTGCGGTTGAATAGTACTTTGGACTCAAATACTGTGTATTAAGTGAAGAGTTTTGTTTGTTATCCATTGTCATATTACCTATATGTTAGCTTTATTAGTGTTACCGAGAAGTTACATATACGCTGATGTTAATAGCTCTGCAATCTAAGCTTATCCTTGCTTATCTGAAAAATAAGGTTTATTGAGTTGAGCATGAGTAGTACAAAGGTTGGGGATTGGAAGTAGCTGCACCCAAGTGCATCTGAAGACATCAGCCCCCTCTAACTGCAAATGCGTGATAAGTAATGTTGTGGTCGCAATCGAGATCCGCTATCTGAGCCTTGCAAAGGGAAAAGGCATATTGTATTGTACGTAATTTGGATTGTCCTTCGTCCCTGAATCAAAGTTGTAGTGAAAGCCTCATAAATAGTACAGTGATAAACTATCAGTCATGTGGAGCTGCTGTATATTACACGTCAGTGTAGTAGTATAAAAGAAGATTTTATACTGAATCTTTTAAACTTACCGAAACAACGTAATCCTGAACTAAATTAAATTCTAGTAAATATTAGTGTTTCTTCGAAGATGCTGCACTCTTAAAAATTTCCTTGCTCAGAAATGAAAAAATGCATGTTTAAAACAAAATAAGTAATGTTTACTCATATTTGAGGGAAAATGTCTCATTATTTCCAAATGTTTTCATTTGTGAGCTCAAGGTGAATATTCAAGTTCCCATTTATGAGATTTTCTCACTTCTTAAAAATGAGAATGGAATAGTGCGTGATTTGTAATATCATAGATGATTAAAAAATAACGGTAACAATCTTACCGATATAATATTACTACGTTTTATTAGGGGTAATATTGCTAGGGCTTAATTACTATTCAGGAAACGAGATAAAGGATTTCAGTTGTAACAGAGTGCGAATGGATATAAGTACGCAGTAGGTGATGCAGCTGAGGTGGAGTATGGATACATGCCATGTGACAGCAGTGAGGAGCAGCATACATATCAACTTTCGAACGTAAGTTTGGGTGAATTGTAAACATACTAGTATAGAGTAAAAGCTACTGTAGTACATTCGTTTGGGTGTAGAACGCTAGCCTATAGCAGTCAGGTTGGCTCCTTTATGTATCGAAGCTCAACACTCAATTCACATAATAACTAGTGCAGCAATAACAAGTGAAGGCGGGTTAGAACCCCGTAGGGCACGTTGTTTCTATGTTACAACAGAACGGGGAGGCATGTCAATGTTTTACACCCTTCACCATTCGTTATAATGTACAAAATAGCTTATGTACGGAAACAAAGAATACATAAGTTATCTGTCTGGTTAGAAACAGCGTTACAAAAGTGTGATTTATTATTATGGAATTGTAATACAAAGGTACTTTGTACTGATCACCTAGCATAGATTGGCGCTTCCTTTTTTTTTTCACCACCAGTAACTGTTTTAATGACACACGTTTGCAGGTTATTTGTGGCATAGTACTGTACGCATTTGCTCTTAATTTAATGTAGAGGCTACGGTAGCTCACTGGTAGAGCGTCCATCTCTGGTGCGATGAGGCTCTTGCTTTGATCCCAGGATTCCCAGCTCGCGGCAAGTGGGCTTTCTGATGGGTAAACACAGTGTGCATGGGTTTTCTCGGGGTTCTCCCATTTCTTCCCACTTTCTTCATTCCACTATCTTTTTCATTCTCATCATCGTCGTCTCCTTTAGCCTACCCAACACAATTGTGGGAAGTAAAATTCAAAGATTTCATGTAATTTTAACTCAACATCCCACGATTGTGCTCTAAGGCTAAGAGAGACAGTGATAAAGACGGATAATAATAGTGTAATGAAAATATGGACGGACATTTCTTGGCAGTTTTTGCATGGGTAGGTGATCTTGTATCCAATCTGAATTGAAACCTTAGCAGTGACGTTTCAGCACATTTATGAGGGGCAGAAACTGTCGCATGCCCCTGTCGTAATGAAGAATTTGGAAGGTAGGGGTGAGTCCTCGAACTCCGAACCTTCCCTGAAATCGTTACTTTTATGTAAATTTTATCTAATTTTATGGGCAATTTTGCATATTTTAATACAATTTCTCCTCGTATTGAACTTGGAACCCCTCCGAAATAAATTTCTGCGTACGTTTCTTGTAGGAGAAAATTGGAGAATCGTGGAAAAGCCCACGAACACGGTGTTTTCTCATGTAGGCAACATTCTTTGTGGTAGAGAAGTAGGCATATTGGACTGCGATGACTCAGTGGTAGAACTAGCCTCAGATACATGGGGTCCCTAGTTTGATTCCACCTCCGTCAAGTGGGCACTGTGAGTAAACATCTTATGTGTGTTTTCTCTTGATTCCCTCACTTTCTTCACTACACTATTTTCGCTCAGTATCATCATAATGTCACCCTGAGCTTCGTAGCATAGGCTAATCGTGGGACGTTACACTCCAGCAAAAATTGTTGGTGTTACTCTGAAGTAGACGGATAATTCTTGAATTTCAATTATCAAGAAGTTGGTATAATGTTAGAGAAAATGGGAAAATCTTGAGTAAACCACGTCGATGAAAAAGAAAAGTCTTGAGAAAGTGGGCAGTGATAAAAAGAAAATGTTCAACTGTCTGATGCAGTGGGAATAAGTAACGCACCTAAAATACAAGTCATCGTGGTATTCTTGGAATTTTCTTGAGTTGAAGTGAATATTTAAATGTGTTATATTTTAAACAATATCTATAACTAGGTGCTTATTTAATATAAATTCTGGGTGTACTAATAGTTTGAATTTTTTTCGTGTTCTCGTATTTGAGGACCCCGTTTCTGTGCACCGTTTCTCGCTTTTGTGCAAGATATTTCTCAAATCTTGAGAAATGTGTTGCTCAAAATTGGGGTTATACGCTTCATTTCCTCCAATGTTACTTTCTCAATTTTAAGAAAATATACATTTTTTCTCAAATTTAAGAAAGCATTTACACCCTCAGAAATGAGACATAATTCCTGGCATTTGAGTCATTATTTCTCAAAATGATTTGAGAAAATCAAAATCTCACTTTTAAGAATGTATTACTCGATGCACAGGTAAGAAACGGATGTTCTCAAATACGAGATTTTTTTCTTGTATTTAAGAAACAATTTTTAACAGTGTGCGAGTGCAAAACCGCGAACTTTAATTTTGACCCTAAGGCCAAACACACATTTATTTAACACCGGCTTTTTATTACCTGAACGTACAATTAGATGGAGAGCACATTGAATCTGAAACCGCTTCTTGGATGCATATTAACACCTGTGATAACTTTGTACTGGCTACCGATGTTCAATTCATATATTAAGGCGTCAACATGTTATGTTCTCAGTTCATAAACTGTATGTATGATTCACGATGGTGGATTTCAATATGGCTGCTTTCATTGTTCTGTATTGCCCCCAATTTCTCCTCACCTTTATTACATCTCTACATCGTTCTTTTGTTTATATTTTGCAGTATTTGACATTTATGCAAGGGGATTCCACACTTTTGGACTACCCGGTATATATAACTGCACGAATTGCAGCAGGGTTTTTTTGAAGCACTTTCGCAGTAGTTGCAATTGATTTAGAAAGGGCAATTACGTATAGAACGATAGAGAGACGTCCGTTAACTTCCATCGTTTTGGAATAAACTATTTTTGTCCGCTTTTTTCAAGTTTCAGACCACTTTGCGATGTCGCGGCGGGGTTGGTCACATATCCGACTCTCTGCTGAAGAAACTGAGAGTCTCTGTGCCGCCGGCCGTTTTTGAGACCATTTAGTCTAGGCTGCCTAACTCTCGACCCTAAACGAGCCTTCGAAACGCCATACTGTCTAGCGCTACGTCGCCGTTTTGTCGACAGTAGATAAATCAACCGTCGGAATGTTGTCTTTCCGACGTCTTTTTACAATCAATGTTGAAGGTTTGTCATGACCTTTGCCGACTCAAAATCGACCTGTGGGAAATTGTTTAGACGTTGTTGTACCGGCACGGCTACTTTCGTAGCATATTTTCCGCAAGTCGGACAGTCGCGGATGGCCCTTTCGCTGCGGAGGCGGATATCGGCGGCAATTCCCCATGGGGAACAATATATCTGGTGTGGGGGTCTTTGTTTCAATCCCCGACCAAGTAAGATTGTGATGGACTAGATTGTGTTTATGGGTTTCCTCGGGGAACTCCCGTTTCCTCCTACTTTCTTATTTCGACATTTTTCCATAATCATTCACTTGTATTAATTTTCCCTTTCACTTATTTCGCCACTTTTTTCATAACCATTCACTTGTATTAATCATCCCTTTCACTTATTTGGCCATTTTTCCATAATCGTTCACTTGTATTAATCATCCCTTTCACTTATTTTGCCATTTTTCATAATCATTCACTTGTATTAATTATCCCTTTCACTTATTTCGCCATTTTTCCATAACCATTTACTTGTATTAATCATCCCTTTCACTTATTTCGCCATTTTTTCCATAACCATTCACTTGTATTAATCATCCCTTTCACTTATTTCGCCATTTTTTTCCATAACCATTCACTTGTATTAATCATCCCTTTCGCTTATTTCGCCATTTTTCCATAATCATTCACTTGTATTAATCATCCTTTTCACTTATTTCGCCATTTTCCATAATCATTCACTTGTATTATTAATCCCTTTCGCTTATTTCGCCATTTTTCCATTATCATTCACTTGTATTAATTATCCCTTTCGCTTATTTCGCCATTGTTCCCATAATCATTCACTTGTATTAATCATCCCTTTCGCTTATTTTGCCATTTCTCGATAATCATTCACTTGTATTAATCATCACTTTCACTTATTTCGCCATTTTTCCATAATCATTCACTTGTATTAATTATCCCTTTCGCTTAGCCTCACAGGCATAATCATGAGACGTCAAACTGAAATATTTCATTTCGTTTTTAAGTAACAATACAGTAAAAGAAACCAAATCTACATTTCTTATATTGCAAGGATCCCCAAATCACAACAGACGCACGTGTCAACTCAACACGTGCTATTATTTATAAACAACATAGCAGACAGCAAATCAACACGGAAGACCGAGGAACACCGAAAGCAGACGGACCTCACGGAAGGACCCGAGGAGGACAAATAAAAGGAGGACCACCGAGGGACCCAGTATCAGTCGACCAACTGATCGCCTAACCTTTACCTTCCTATGTCGCTGTGGACTAGGAGCACCTCTTCCTTACCCTATGCCGCACTGAGCTAGGGATCCATCTTAAACTTGTAATCCAAGCCTAACAAACAACCTGCCAGTGTTCTGGAAACTGCCATGAGTGGAAGGGGCACCCGGCAAAACATTTAGTATTGCTTCACTTGGTCATTGAGGAAGAGACATTGAATTAAAGACACTTGTACTTATTATATTTTGTAATAAAACTTGGTGAAGGGGAAAAGACACCCGGTCTATCATTTGACTCTACCAAACATTACAATATAAATAAAGTCAAAATTTATATTAGTTCTCCTAAAAATTCTAAGTATCCGTTATCTATAACCCACACAATACAATAATTGTATTTCATTTAAAATCTCTTAATTCAAACTTTACAATCATATTTTGTAAATTTAAGTTTATGTAAGTTCATGTAAGTTTATCAAAAATGTGCAGAAGAAATATGTGTAAACAGAACACCTAAATAACCTGCTGGACCATTTTAAGGCCCGAAAAATAGGACGTTCAGGTAAAAGAGGGCATCTGGTAACCATATCTGAAGTAAATTCTCATGCGTGGTTTCCGAAGATATGGAGAAACACTAACTTAATGGCGCTAAAAACTATATTTGTCGCCGGAAAGAAGTGACAATTTATATATTACTGCAAACTATCGTTATTTATTTATGTATCACATAGGTAGCAGATTTTCACTGTTAAGTAGCAGATTTTCATCTGTTTTTGTTGTGTATCTTTTCCTAAGCGTGACACATATACGTACTTACGTACATACTGCATGTAAAATGAATAGCAATATAGCAATAAATGAATTTAAATGATTGTTCTTAGTCTTAACTAAAACTGAAAAAAAAATGAATAGCAATAAAGAAATAAATGAATTTAACATGATTGTTCTTAGTCTTAACTAAAACTGAAAAAATGAATAGCATCAAAGAAATAAATTAGTTTAACATGATTATTCTTAGTCTTAACTAAAACTAGAAAAAAATGAATATCAATAAAGAAATAAATGAATTTAACATCATTGTTCTCAGTCTTAACTAAAACTGAAAAAATGAATAGCAATAAAGAAATAAATGAATTTAACATGATTATTCTTAGTCTTAACTAAAACTGAAAAATGAATAGCAATAAAGAAATAAATTAGTTTAACGTGATTGTTCTTTGTCTTAACTAAAACTGAGAAAAAAAGAATAGCAACAACGAAGTAAATGATTTTAACATGATTGTTCTTAGTCTTAACTGAATCTGGAAGCATTACTAGTAGTTAGTCCTACATTGATTTTAGCAAATCTTGTATGTCTGTAATGTACTTAATTAATAGGTTGGTTCAGTGGCGTATTTACGATTTTGTTTCGGGGGGCTTTGCTAACTTTATTCCTGGAAATTCTGCAAGATATTTCATTTACTTTAAAATACTAAATACATTTCGCGGGGGGAATTAAGCCCGGAAGTTTCCCCCTTAAATACGCCACTGATTTGTTACATGTACTTTCCCAGAACTGTCATAAATTAACATGAGTATGAAAAGCAATTTGGTAGTCCCATTGCCAATGCGAATATTTCGTTTCTGTCAATTTTTTTTATTAAGACATTATTCTGCTTTCAGCTGTCACCTTTCTTAATTCATTCTGTCTCCGTCTAAACGGTCAATTGTATAACCACATTTGTTTTCCAAGTTGTAAGTAAAGTGGTCGCGATATTGCCAGTACAATGAAAACGGAAATAATCTTGACGAGTTGATTAGCTAAAGAAGTACACGGAAGTACTCTAATTTATCACAATCCTTTTAAAGTAATAGATTGTTCCAGACAAAGGGACTCTTATAGATTTATAGTCCACGTCTGGAACTGGACGATCTCATTTATCATAAAGGAATCATGTTATTCATAAATTCTACAATATTGACACACACGCGCGCACCCAGAAATTTGTGTTGGGAGAGATTCAAGCTGTGAGGAAGGTCTGTACTACCAGCCATTACGTCTATGTAATGTGAAATTTATGAAAACTATGAAATTTTCTTTCCCTTAGAATTTAAGACCTTAATATACATTTTAGTACCTCTAATGGGTCAAGTTGGTGATTTACTTAAGTACGACTCAGATTACATTTACGTTTCATCTAAGAAAAATATACACTAGACTCTCGCTAATCCGGCCATTTCCGGCACACATGGGTACCGGATTAGTGGGAGTGCCGGATAAGTGAGTGTCTGACATTTATTTGATTTATTTATTTATCTTGTTACGTCCAGTTCTTCATTCTTACTCTTTCGCATAACCTTCCGTTTTCCCAACTTACTATCCATTTCTGTTGAGTACTGCCTAATAACATCTTCTTTCTTTTTGATGTCATAAATAGTTGCTCGTCCAACATTGAACTTAGCAGCAATGGCTTTCTGCGAAGAACCTGGATTTAACTTATCTAAAATTTCGAGTTTCTGCTTGAGGTCTAGCGTAAAGTGTTTCCTTTTAGAAGACATGATTCCGAACTGTAAAGAATGCCACAATGTCGAAGACGTACAGTATATAAAACATTGTTTAACTAAGCATTGTTGCGTATGCGCACGATAATTCATTGTGCACGTATTTTTGGCTGGATATGCGCCGGATTACTGAGAGACTATTGATTAACGGATTAACGAGAGTCTAGTGTACGACAGGATAACAATAACACATTAAATTATTTTCCGTTCTTTTCGAGTTAATTTTGCTATGCTCCGCATTCTATGCTCTTTCCGAATTCTATGTTCCACAAGTTAAATTAAGGAAACAAATATTTGACACAACTTGAAGCCTTCAGAAATACATATGAGGTGTATTTAACCGAGTGACGAACGAAGGTGAATGGGCACATTGCCACGGTGCGCCATCCAAATCTTGTTTTCCCACACTCTTCTGCATATAACATCCCTCAATGGAGCTCAAATGTCCTGGTGAAACTGTCTGTTTATTATCTGACCGTATGATACAAATTCATGATATACAATGCCTTTCTAATGAAGGTGATGATTAGATGTGTTATTGGAGACAGTTGACGAGAAAAGACATGTTTGTGATTCGCTCCAATGTGTTGTGAAGCAGAACGAGATAGGCAATTCAGTGGAACAAAGGCGAGTGGTGATAGGTAGTTTCCGCGCCACCCTCCGTGTGAATAATGCTGGTAGTGAAAGTGCTTCTGGTGACAACGTGTGCTATTCTGCATTTGGAATCGTTGTTCTTACTTTACTGATTATAGGCGGTGTTGAATAAATCTCGGGTCCTCTTAAAATGAATCAACAATCTGAAATTGCGAAACTGAAACAGGTGATGCTCTACGTAAAAAAGTCCAATGATGCAATCATGAGCTAGGTAAAATAACTCTCTCGTATTGTGAAGACATTTGTTGCACGAATTGAAAATTTAGAGGTGGACCACAAACAATTGAAACAGAATGCAAACGAACTTCAATCTTATACGCAATCTCTGGAGGATCATATTGACGACCATATAATAGATCCAGACGGCAGAACCTTGTTTTCACGGGATAGAACGTGAAACATGGGGCGACTCTGCTGAATCTGTGAAAAACAATCGAGAATGAGCTACACATTACGCTAATATCGGACTCTATAATGAGGGCTCACCGTACCAGAAGAACATGTTTCGGTAAACCGACGCCAATAGTCTGCAAGTTCTTGCGTGATACTTCGAAAGAAAGCATTCTTAGAAACAGCAATGAGTTAAAAGGAACTGCTTTCTATGTCAATCAAGATTATAATTATGAAGTGAGAAACGAGGGATTCATTCCTCGAAAGCATCTCATGGCAGCGCGATAGCAAGGACACGGAGCAAATTGCAATTCAAGTATTTTAACATCGATGGAAAGAAATACATCATCTGGGACCTTGAGGATGGTAATTCAGGTTATACGAGTGAGCCTCCAGTTGTTCCGAATTTTCAGAATCAGTGTTCCCCTCCCTCTCGTCGAAATGTAAATATGACAACCTCCCAAATAACGGAAGCATCTTCTCTTGGTAATCAACATCTTGCTCACCTTTCCCTTCCAGTGGTGAGTGCACATCAACAAACCAAAACAATAACGAACAACAGGTTTCCCCTTTTGCAACAAGATCTCAGTGAAATGCCACACAGCACGGATAAGACGCATTCCAAGACACTGCCTGAGGCGAGGTACGAACAACCAAGGAATGTCAACATTTGACAGACAGAGAGGACAATACAAACCATGTGAGTAAAAACATATTTACAGTTGCCTTTCAGAATATTAGAGGACTGCGTAGCAAGCTTTGAACCTTTTATAAAAACGTTTTATGCAATGATTACAGTGCAATAGCCATACCTGAAAGCTGGTTAAAAGCTGGTCCACGGTTTGTGCAAACAAGGCTATTTGTGCAAACAGTTTGACCGTGTATGGAGCTGTATGAACTGTTTGCGCAAACGTTTGTGCAAACATTTTCCACATCGAACTCGTTTGAAAATTGTTTACACGAACATGATATTTGCGCAATCACGTGAACTGTGTATGGGCATGTTTGTGCAAACACGAGGTTTATTACTGAGTAGGAGACCTAATGTAGAAACGCGTATTTCTCGCGCTGTGGAGTCAATGAATAAGATTCAAGAATTCTGGGGAGAATTTATTGAGCTTTATCGAAATTTACCTGAACTGTAGAAGGTAAAGAATGAAGATTATAAAAATAGGAATCTGAAAATTGCGGCCTCAAATGATTCTATAATAATTTGTCCAAGTGTCTGGAGTGCAATGGCTGTTTCAAATTTAAGTCCTCGTACGTGTTCCCTCACGCAAGATAACGCAAAGTGTTAAAGAACCTCTGCTCGCGAGATATCGCATTTCTCATATTTGTATCCTCTTCTCGAAAGAGATGTGTAACCATTTCCAATATTTCACCAAATATAGCTGAATCCATTCGTAAATAAGACCACAGTCGAACTTATCTCAAGCTCGGCAATTAAATTTTGATGACTAAACTAGACCGTTTCTTGAACTACTCTCTCATCCACACCCTGTTCTTCCTTTTTGGTTTCGCGGGTTTTCCCCCTTCCATGCACAAGCCATTACTATAGCTAAACAAGCTGCTTCAGTGGATAGATTTACGCGATCAAACTCAAAATTGAACTGAAGTTTGTACAAACAGTTGAATCGTATATGGTCGAGTGTTTCCGAAAACACAGAGTTTGCACAAACCATGGATCGTCTATGGGCCCCTTTAAAGATAGTGAGGTGCTTGACTCTAGGTACCACATGAACAGACATGATCGTGACATATCAGTGGGTAAAAAAGATAGAGATGGTGTTTTATTGGAATACAAAATAAAATATTTTCAGTTCCATTTGATTTACCGGACTTGTCAATACAATGTGTTCTCACTAAAACTGTAATTAACGATAACATGCCACTTTTTATATGTATAAGCATATTCCCCACCCCTTAAAAATTAACCACGTATGAATGTTCCTTTGATACTTTCTGTACAGTGTGTCCAGTGGGGTCACGCATACTCCTTATAGCTGATTTTAAGTTACCGGAAATTACTAATTCTAGTTATGATCTCAGTAAAGGTTCACGGAAATGTCATGCCCTCCATAACTTCATGTGCTACTATAATCTTGCAAATAAAAACAATGTCGTTAATACCAGCCACAGAACATTAGATTTAGTTCCTACCAATATTGAAAACTTGTATGTTCACAGTGAAACCCAAACCATAGTCCCAGCTGATGGATATCATCCCCAACTTCTTATTGAAATATTATATAACAAAAACAAGAAAGTAGAAAAAAGCAAACCCAACCCATTTATGTTCGAAATTTTCGCAATGACAATATTAAAATTATATATGAGGAAGTATCGAACATCAAATGGGATGGGCAGATCCACCGTTACAAACCTAACTCTTCTTACTGATTTTATAGAACAAAAAGTAGGTTGATATATATATATATATATATATATATATATATATACAGACATCACTAAAGCTATCGATCAGGTTAATCATTATGTTCTCTTAAGCAAACTCAAATGTTTAAAGGGCCGCGGTGGCTCAGTGGTAGAGCATTCACCTCTGGTGCTTGGGATCCCGCGTTCGATCCCAGCCCCGCCAAGTGGTGGTGGACAAACACCGCGTGCGTGGGTTTTCTCGGGGTTCTCTCACTTTCTTCATTCCACCATTTCATTCATTTCTCATCATCACCGTCTCCTTTAGCCTAACCGGCATAACTGTGGGATGTAAAACTCAAATATTTCATTTCATTTTTTCAAATGTTTAAACCTCTTAGTTTCTTGATATCTTGATACCTTTTCTTCCTATCTTAAAGATCGTCGCCAAAGGGTATCGTACCGAGGATGCAAACTGACGATTACTCAGTGCTCTCAGTCGTCCCTCAGGGCTCAAACCTTGGCCCACTATTATTTTTAATTTTAATTAATGATATTCCTAATTGCCTGCAAAATTCATTTAGCCTACTATATGCAGATGACCTAAAATTCGGAAGATGTATTAGTTTTGTCAATGACTCGGTATCTCTACAAAATAATATCAATGCTCTTTCCAAATGGTGTCAACTCAATGATCTGAATCTTGATGTGAATAAATGTTTTATAATGTCATACTCGCGTAAGAACACATCTCTAAAAGTTAACTATTGCATTGGTAACGTCAATATTAAAAGTATAGAAGATTTTAAAACCTCCGGGTCACCTTTGATACAAAACTAACATTTTCCAACCACGTTAAAAAAATGTGAGCGAAGCTTATAGAAATCTGTGGTATACGATATCAACTGGAAGGAATTTCAAGAAACAAGATACATTAAAAACGATATATAACGCAATTGTTAAATCGAAGCTAGACTACGTTGCCAAAATCTGGAACTCTGCAAGTAAAAATATAGCCGCAAAGTAGAAATGACACAATCAAAATTCGCAAAGTACTTAGTTTTCAAGGAAACAGGTTTTTCAGTATCTTAACCCACAAACGCTCCTTGTGCCACCAGTGACCCACTTTATTTTTCACTACGTTACATTAGCTATATCATTCAGTTAGCCAAACCACCGTTGTTCCACTTCAGGCACACTACCCGTTCTCTTGTTGTAGGAATTTCGTTCAGTTTTCTTCTCAGGTTTTCGATGTAACACGGTATTGTTCAGGCAGTTGCTAACGAATAAAACTGGTCTTGGGCGTTTGTGGGCTAAATTTGAAACATATCAATGTTTGATTAAAAAACTGAATATTCTTTCCCTCGACAACAAAAGAAAAGTTCGGATACTCTGTCTTGTATATAATATTTTAAACAACAAAATCCAAGCGTCGCAATCACTTGAACTTCTGAAATTTAAAGTTTCCAACGTAAGAAGACGTCCAAAAGCTGGCTTATTTCACTGTAGAACATTAAGAACAAATATGATGAAAAGCTCACCTATTTGGAGCATATGTGACTTCTACAACAAACTTTGTGTGATTGATAAAAATATTGGTATATTCAGAATGTCCTTCACTAAATTTTAAAAAGTAATAAATTCTTTAAGTGCCAGAATCGATGGTTAACCACACATTAAAATTATCACTTGTCTGTTTATTCTACTGTTGTTATCTGTTTTTATGAATACTGTAAATGGGTATCTTTACCTGTTGTATTCATTTCTCTAAATAAATAAAAAATTTACCACACAAAATTTTATCAATTTTTTTAAATCTCTGCATTTGCAAGTAGTTAACGACACAAGTTCATCATAATTTACAATTTGGGATGAACATGCTCCTTTTCGTGTGACAATGGCCAATTCGAGACTGTCCATACAGAGCATGGACAGTATATCAATCTTTGTTTCTTAGACGATGAATTCTTTCCTCAAAAAATTTCGTTCAGATCCTCCCAGGTAAGGCAAAACGAACTGACCATGCCTCTAATCCTGCTCGGCTACCGAACATGGCGCTTTTTTTTTTTTTTTTTTGAGACGATCATCTACATCCCGACCAAATTTGGTTTAGATCCTGCTAGTAGTTACCGAGATGGAAAGTACCACATACAAACGAGTTTAGCCTGTCCTTAGCTGAGCCGGCCACCAAATATAGTGATTTTTATTCCTCACATTGTATATGTCTTAACTATGAGCATTTTTTTTTTTTTTTTGATGTATCATCTCAGTGGGATAGGAAGGAAATCTAGACATTTCACTTAATATCATCTGGATATTTTCCTCCCATTATATCCTAATAATATTTCGTGTTATATTATTGCCCTCTTCTGGCTACTTTCGATATTGCATGCTTTGACACTCAATTTCTCCATTATGATTTATAAGCAGACTACTCTACTGGATTCTGATCCATTTGCTGTTCGTCTCTATATTTGAAATGTTATAATTATATTTGTGTTGTTGTCATCGAACACTATGACAAAAGTTTAACTTTTACTTCGTAAATTGAACATGCGAAAGAGCAAATAGCGAGATTGCTTAAATCTCTTTTGTTCGTGTAGCCTTAAAAGCATAGATATTGCTTTGTGTTTTTTTCTGTTCCACCTTTTGTTTGTGTTTCTATGTTCGTGATATACCTAATGGACTTAGCGAGAGCAGCTAAAAGCTGCATAGGCAGATATCGATTCTTGCAAGAACAAATTCTCCTTTTAAAAGAAATATCACGAAAGTAAGCACTTCAAGATACAAATCATGACATTTATCATACGTTCAAAGCTCCCTGTCATTCTAATGCAGTCTTAAGCTGCATGCTGTCTCACGTCTAGCGTCCTAGCACTTGTAATGAACCAATATAAACCGAGAGTAAGAAATGTCTTCTGAAGTTACAACTAAGGGGACAATTTTCCGGAATACTATCAACGACTACTTCTCAAATACTACCTTACATGGATTTAAATACATTGCTGAAAGAGATACACACTGGTTTGAAAGGTTAGTGCCATTATAAAAGTTTCCTAATACATTTAGGCTCACGGTTAGAACCCACAAAGAGTTTATGGTGTAAATACTCACATAACTCTTCCTATCAGACTTTGTATTTGTTTTAAGATCAAAAATACTAGACTCTTCGTCTTTCAGTAAGGTGAGGGTAAAACATGGACCTCACCAGTCTCTCTCTTCTTTTTCTTCTTCTTCTTCTCTTCCTTATTTTTCGTTAATAACTCAATAATAATAAATACAGTAGACTCTCGAGCTCGACTGTCCGGCAACTGTATTATCCAGAGTAGTTTCAATAAATAAATAAATAAATAAATAAATAAATAAAATCTTCGTAATAAAGTTAGGAATATTATTTGGAAAGATATACGGACTTACCAAACCATAAATGCAATAACAAAACAAGTTTTTTCTTACTGAATTTATTTTACATAACTCTTTTATATGTGATGTGGTGTTTGTGTTGTGTTGTCGCTAATTAAATGGGCTATACTTGTTATTTGGCCATATTATTGAGATTGTAGCATATTTCACACATCATTTTCGCTTTAGCATTTTAACACTCCTTAGGAAAAGAAATATTTTAGTTTGTAGCTACTATAACTTCCGATATCAGTAGCGTACATACAATATCGTTTATTCTGTATACTTTCCAAACATTTTTTTACATTTTATCGTTAAAATAAAGGGTCTATCTATGGTCTGTGTTCAGTGTCATTTCAAAAATAACGCTGCAACTTTCGGCAGCGACCATGTTGAAGTATCATAACTCCAAAACCCGCCATCAGATTTGTGTGGGCTCTTCAAGGAGATAAGGATTGACTAATGTGCTATAACACGAAGCTTTATGTACGAAACTTTATGTACATTATTTCAAGGCTTGGTAAGACCATGAACTAATTTGACTAGAGAAATCTACTACTAAACATTATTGTTGCAAGAGAAGGTGTTAATTAGTACAGTTTGCCTCAAAATTAATTTTAACTAATTGTGCTTCTTGAATTGTAAATTCTAAAATTTCGTGACTGCTAAAATTTCTTATGCGACTGCTTGACTCACCAGTGTGTCGTTACATACAGTTAGGAATCATTGCTGAAAAACATCTTAAAATATACAAGATCACTGCTCATGTATAAACGAAAATCATGTTTAACATATTTTTTCTCTTCCTAAAACAGGTTGTGTTGGCTAATATCATGCAGTGTGGCAATTATATGGGCCATTTGTATATCGACGAACATTGTGGAACATTATATACATTCTTCAACATTGACCAGTGTGGAGTCAGCCAATTACCCTGTATATCAAATACTGTTTCCAGGTGTATCCATTTGCAACATTAACAAAATTAGTCGTAGAGCAGTTACGCAACTTGTCGATGGCATGTAAGTGATGTAGTTTTATTGCGAATAGTTATTTTAGTACTTTTAGAATTGAATTTTATATATCCCCATACTTTTTGAATGTTATATGTTCTAGTTATACAATCCAACTATCGAGTAAAATAAAAAGTCATTAGATTTCACTAAATTACAGGATGTATTAACAAGGACTTTACAATTTTGTAAACTTGTTTATTTATTTCTTTATCTTACAGACATGGTTTAGGTGTCATTTTGTAGAAAAATAAAATCCAGTTTTGACTCACGTAGTACATTAGTTCAGAAACAAGCCACCGCTGGCACTAGCAGTAGTTTCAGCAAAGATGGCTGCCTTTATTGGTCTCAGAGTGCTAGCTGTTTGTTATGGTTTTGCAGTATCCAAGTCTGCGACAACTGTGCAACGTAATTTTCGTACAAAGTGTGGTAAAGATCCTTCCAGTAGGCCTACAATTTATCACTGGCATAAGTGTTTTATTGAAACTGGATGTTCGGTAAGACAAAACAAATCTTCAGGTCGTCTCCTTACGTCTCAAGACGTTTAGAGCAAGTGAGACAGAACTTTGTGAACAGTCCTACAAAATCAACCCGGCATGCCTCTCGAGAGCTGGGCGTCCCATACATGACCGTTTGGCGTGTATTCAGGAAACGGTTCCATCTCAAACAATACAAATTACAAATGGTGGAAGAATTAAAAGACACTGATAAAATTGCAGCGGGTTTGGCAACAAATATACTTCAGATGGCATGTGTGATGTATTTTGCTACAAAATTACACCAGAACCATGTCTGTAAGCTAAATAAATAAATCATTATGAGTGTTCCTTTTGATATACCCTGTATTATTACATAATGCAATTGTTAGTATCACTCATTCCTTAGATTGATCAGTATTTGGTGTTAGTTGTGATTAATACTCACTTTTTTTTACATATTTATTTTCTTCCATTGATTACGTATCCTTTCTATAGTCTCTTCTCATGTTACTGTAGTTTTACTTAACTACTTCAAGATACTTTTTCTCTATAATTCAATACTACTTTATTTTACTTCACTATTTTATATTTATCTTACTATCATGAATGTTATAAATTTTATTTTATACGCTGCAAAGTTAATTTTGACACAAACATATTTCATTTGACTGGATCTTGCGTGTGATCTCGGAAACACATACAGACATTTCTGTCTCTGCTGCTCGCCAACGTAGCGCGTAACGCGCTTAAGTATAGATTGATTTTGTAATATCTCGTCAACGTTTGAACAAGGGAAGCGGTTAAGAAAAGCTCCAACGGAAAAATCTGAAATTTTCAAAACGAGTATGGGGACAGGTGTTTCTATCTTTTCTTTGTTCTTGGATGGCGTAATACATTCAGAGCTACCTAGGAATATATGGGAAACCTCGAACGCCCAGGTTCAAGCAGTTTTGTCAGAACAGATGAAAAAAATGACAAACTTCGGGATATCATTTTGAATGTTCAAAATGCAGTACTCACGATGATATAAGATCACGTGGAAGTGAATAAGAAATTTCTTTCCAATATGCGTGTGTTATTTATGGATAATGGTTGTTGATCGACTATTGATCGATTATTGATTGAAATTGAAGACTCTGGGCCAGATTTAGGGTGGTGGTGCAAAGGTGCACTCCCCCCCCCTCGTTGTAAATATACACTATTTAAAATGAGAAGCTAGCAGTGAAAGTAGCAACACTTTCCGAAACTTTCTGCCACCATATTTCCGTTTGCGGCTTAAAAGAAAGCAGAACTTTGCAAAAGTAAAAGTTTAACTCGATTTTCTAAAGGTAGATATAAGGAAAAGAATTCACCAAGCAAAACAATATAACATTGTCAAGTAGGGAAGAAAACACAACACAGGAGGAAAGAACATTTTCTCCTGCATAATAGTTACAACCCTCCGTTCTGCAAAATACTTTCCTCCATTCTATGCATCAGTGTTGTTCAGTGGTAAAGAATATTGTCGCATGTCACTTTGAAGAGTTTCAGGGTGATTGGTAGTTTTCGTAGTTATTGGTGCACCCCCCTCAGACAATCCTGGATCCGGCCCTGAAAAGACTTAAAGATGTAATTCGCTCTTAATATTTTCTCTTATTTTTGTTATTGTATTCAATGTATATCAAAGCACACGACGAAGTTTCATTCCAAGAAGCTACGACGGACGAAACTAACCAATGTTGTTCTCCTTTTACGTAATATGCTGTAATCGTCTCACAAACTGTTGTAAAATTTGAAGTAAAGCAGAAAAACTTCCCACAACTCTACCCACGATATTGGTAGATGAAGGTTGTTTAGCGAAGCTAAATGAATCCTTTGTATATCCTGGATAATTTGCAGAAGATATTTAGGATCTGTTAAAAAGTGTGTGATCGTGGGAGATACAGACATTGCGAGTTTGGTTGACAAGGATCAGATGTTCTGAGTTTTTTTTAATACTAGGTACTGTAAAAATCGGGCAAATCGAATATACTGACCAGGAAAGTCCGTAAACCGTGAAAGTGGAATTTTGATGAAAATTAGTGATAAGATTCAGTTCAAGTTGCTAAGGAATGTAGTAATAGTCATTCGATGCACACGTTGAGCTGCTACACAGACATCTTGAAATCTGGATGGCAAAGTCCAAGAATACCCCTTTTGGAACAAAAATGTAAAAGCTTTTGGTAGATCTAACTTCACCATTGTAAACCGGAATAGAGCATCTATGTGTGTTTTTCTTCAGTGCATGATCGTCATCTTCAAAGTCGCCATATTGAATCGTGTTCAAATATGATAAATAGCAAGGGGATCATGTTGGATATCAAATAGCACTGGAATTAACTCCTGAATCTATTTCCATAACCGAAGTTTACATATATGTTTTTATTTCAGAGTTAAGAGCTTTCTCATCGACAGGAGAATATAAAAACTGCGCAAGTTAGATTTGTGTCATGAAATGCGGTCGTTCAGTAGTCGCATGCTTTTAAGTAATGCTTGATGTACAATAGCAATCATACCAATCAGATCTTGAGCCTAGTGAGAGAAATCGTTAATTAAAATTGAAATGCCTGTAGTAAAAATGGAATAATAAAACTGAATCAAATTATATCTCTTTAGAAGTGCAATGGGATAAACTGGCGGACGATAAAACGAACGTTTATTAACACTGACGAGCAAAGAATAATATACATGAGGGTGCATGTTGCGATTATGCATAGCATTTAAATGCTGTAATATAAGTTACAGTGTAAGTTAGGTGCAACTGCACATATGACTACAAATATATGTCCCAAAGTTATTGGAAAATTAATAGAAAGAAAAACAGAAAAATATTAGAAAAATAATACAAACTTGCGCGCATATAAACTTGATCACACACAACAGAATGCATTTTCATTATAAAAATTTTGTCATGTAACTTGTTCGGTGTACCACAAACAATGAATTTATGTCTAATCCTCAAGTCTCCAAATTACCAGCTTATACTGCCGAAAAGAGTATACATTAAAACGTTAAATAAATTTGGTGGTCTTTGGGGATATAATTTCTGCACGAATGTTTTTCAAGTGTAACAATTCTCGCATGTCTTCACCCGTCTGTCCACTCCATGTGTCAAGCAAGAGCAGGAAATCCTCTTTCACACCAGGAATAAATACGTCTTTCAGCCACCGTTTGACGTGTTCGCGAATAAGTTTACCAGATTTGCTGCCATCAACAACAATGTTGAAGGGTGTCTGTCTAAGTACGTGTTATTTCACTTTGGGTCCGGACATGCCATTAGGCTCTTGGAAATATATATAAATGCGTGTGCACTGGGGAAATATATATTTGTATGGTGTATGCGTGGGACACTGATGCCAAAGACTAAACTACTGCTGTAGTATGTTTCTCACCTATTTCTGACAGAGTTCTACCAGAGGTCATTTCTTACTCAAACCTAGACCGATCAATATTAAAGATGCATTCACCGTTGTACGTTACTTATTATTATCTTATTAGTTTTAATCACAAAATTTTGGGCATTAATAAGTAATTCACCTTCGTTTTCAATGTCTTTCTTCATTACAAATTGAGTAATCCTCCCTGAGCGAATCCTGTGCTCTTTTTGTTAAAAAAAAAAATTAATGAAATCACGAGAAGCACAAAATGGATAGTTCAATTTCCTCGCTGTCAGTAACATTTCAAATGATAATCATGGACCTTAAGTCTTTTAGTGCGATAAGTGTTGAATGTCTTTAGTACTTCTTATTTTAGTTGTGACATGACATGAGAGCGAAAAGGTTTGTTATGGAACTTCAAAGCCTCATACTCAAACACAGTGTTGCATCTGAATTTCTTCGCTGCAGCTGCAACAGTGTTGTGTTTCCCATTCCTTTTCAATAATGGAACGTGCTGCTGAATTTGTTTGTATTTGTTGACGACAGCTTTTGTTACACCTACCGCTTTAGTTCGGCTTGGAGACGACATCTCATACTGGTTCGTAGAAGGCTTACTGTCACTAATTGATGGACTAGTTATCTGTTCCAAATCCATTTCGATTGTCGAATCTTCATGTTCACTCTCTGCATCAGTGTCTACATCTAATGTGTCACTAACTGTTAGAGAAACGTTACCATCATATTTGCTTGCTATCATTGTAAGCAATGTATCTGCAAATGTCTTATCTTCTACTGCATTGTCAACGACACTATGGGTCTTATGCAGAGTCGTTCTGATGTGTGATTAGTGTCATACTCCGACTAACATATGTTTCCTGCAGTAGTCATGCCTTAGTATGACGTTTACCATACGTCAAACCCACTCTGCATAAGGCCCTATAATTTTCCACCACTGCTTGATTGAAAGTGTTGGGTTGTTCGCGTTTTACGCACGGAACGAATAGTTCACTTGTGCAACAAATGGGTTCGTACTGAACGTTAAGCGCCTTCCCGCACCAAAATTGCTGTACTACTACCGTTTGTCATTCGAAGACAGACACCATACGCCTCACCGCACACCCATGTTACAACTACCTGTAGGAAAGCACTCTATATTCTGCGTGCTGTGTCCTAAAAACCCTAAACAATAGTCTAAAATCAAGAGAACTAATATGTCTACTTAGTCAGGTTTTAAAAATACGGAATACAATATTCGGAAAATTCACCACATTAGCACAGAGTATTTCAAATACAAAAAGAGCCACATATATCATTTTAAATGCTCGTAGACTGCCAACATGTAGAGATTCTTTCAAAACAAATAGTATGGACCAACTTTGCGCACGATTGAGACATTAGATTCTATTCAAAATACAAAAGTGATGTATTGCAAAAATATTTACACATACAAACATACTCTAACGTATGTGCAAATCGTGCATTTGCACGTAGTGGAAAAGACTGGCATAAAGTATTCACAATTACAATATATGAAAAATGTATTCTTTAAAATAAATATTTTATTTTTAACCAATCTTCGTGAGTGTTAAAGCAAATGAATCAACAAGCCCAAAATTAATTTCTTGAATCGTCAAGTACGTGATTTAAATAATAAATAAATCCTCGGACTTTAAAAGAACACTTGCTACAATTAGTTATTTATCACTGTTTTGATATGAAAATTAGTCTTGCCCCTATTAGAAGCGATTTTTTTATTGTTAAAGATGTAAAGATGCAGATATTTAATTATTTAACAAAGGAAAAAGCAAAAAAAAAGGCTGGTTTTATGGATTGCAACTTATAATAATCTTTATTGCCATCTATTCTTACCAGGTGTGTATGCATTCTCTTATCACTAATAGTGGAACAGACACAAGAAAAGTGAATTTTAAGTTTCCAGGTGTATCTTCTTCTAAAAATCGGCTGAGAACTGATAATTTAAATCCTCATCATTGTTCAATGCGCCAGCGATAAATCGATTTTATTTAGACAAACTGACAATAAATAAACTAAAGTATTTGTAATATTCACAGTAAATTATAGGTTGTCAAGTGTGAGTATTGGAAACTAATGTAATATTCTGCAACAATGACGGTCTTTGCGGAAGGTTTCAAGATTCGAGAAGAAAATTTAGCATACTATAATGGACCATAGAAAATTACCTAACGTAGATTTTTGGTTTGGTTTTATTTAGTTTAACGCCCCACAGTTACGCATGCTAGGCTAAAGGAGACGTGGGCCTACTGATTATGGTGGAATCCGAAGCAATTTGATCGTTCAAGTGTACCCTCACCGGGACCACGCGAACCAAAGTCAACTCGATTAATAGCATTTGCCATGATGGCAATAGAACACGAAATTGCTCAGGAATCGGACCGTACTGGCCTTATTTCTGGTTTTGTGAGTATGAAACTTTGAATACGTACTTTAAAAAAGCAGTAGACTAATGTTTCACATTAAAAGTGACAACAAAGTTAATCACGTGCAATTTATGGTACTTCATCCCCACAAGATGAGAAGTTAAATGAGGATATAACTTCATTGCTTTTTGTTTTCAATTCGCAGAGTCGAGGCGACGTTGACGAGTATACATAAATCGAACCATATCAAAACGAAACTTCATTTCCACCAACACTAAAACTATTTTTTAAAAAGATAATAATCATTATTTTATTGAGGGTCTAACGAGTCAAATATTTCAAGTCAATGTTATACTCATGCCCCCAACGACTGGGAAAAGGTAAACATTAATAGGCGGCAAATCGGGACTGTAAGGGGATAGTGAAAACATCTGATTTAAAGCATTGGTTTCTTGTTATGGTGACCAGCTCTTCAATCTTTGTCGTGCAGTTCGTTCTTCCTTCTTTCAATTTGATACAGTATTTTGAAAGCAACATACACTTGTTTGATTTGACTATAAATTTCTATAGGCGGAATATTTTGAGAATTCAGCAAACTAATAGCATTGCGGAATTTACACTTGGCAAGCTTTTCTATTACAGCCACTATTTCGAATAACTGCCAGTAAAACGAAGGTGTCTCAATTACAATGGCATTTATGCAGTAAAGAAGTGTTAGATTTAGTATTGTTGTAAATGAAATTTGGCTGTGATATTTTTTTTGATTTTGTTCAGATATAACCAGTTTTTACTTAATAATTCATTGTTTGTGGTATAAGGAAGAAGTTACATGTAAGTATTTTCATAATGAAAATGCATTCTGTTCTGTGTGATCAATTTTGTGCGCCAGTTCTAAAGGATATCCTTACGTATGCATGGCACAAATACGGGTACGTCACACGAGCAATAGTTGACTCGTTTACAAATGCTATGGACATAATGTTGCGAGTAAGAAATAGTATCTGTGATCATGAAGATTCTGATGAAAGTGCATTTGTTAGTGTTTCTACTGCTCTATGATGCGTATGCTACTCGCTTCGTTATGAATCTCCATCATCACAACTGAAGAGCAAAAGGTTAGTGTCTAGATAGGTCGATATTTGCTTATGTACACCAATTTATATTATTTTTCTAATATATATCCGAACAATTCCTTTGGTATTCTCTCCTCGTCAGTACTGTTAAACTTGTGTTTCAACGCCCACCAGTCTATTCCATCGCGCTTCGAAATAGATATAATTTGTTATAGTTTTGTTATTCCATTTTTGACTATAGGCGTTTCAATTTGAGTTAACGATTCCCTCATTAGGCTCAAGACTTGATTGGTATAGTTGCTATTGTACATCAAGTAACTATTCTGCATTAGTTAAAACCCTGCGACTACTGAACGACCGCATTTCATAACACAAATCTAACTCGCACAGTTTTTATATGTTCCTGTGGGTGAGAGAGTTCTTAACTCTGAAGTGAAAACAGATATGTGAATTTTGGTTACAGAAATGGATTCAGGAGTAAATTCCAGTGCTATTTGATACCTCACAGGACCCCCTTGACATTTATCATATTTGAACGCGATTCAATATGGCACCTTTTAAGATGGCGATCATGAACTGGAAGTATTCCCACATATAGATGCCCTATCCCGGCTTACAATGATGAAGTTAGATCTACTAAAAGCTTTTTTCATTTTTGTGCCAAAATATATTCTTGAACTTTGTCCATCGGATTTCAAGATGTCGTCGGGGAAGCAGCTCAACGAAGCATTTGTGCATCGAATGACTATTACTATGTTGCTTAGGAACTCGAACTGAATCTTGTCAGTAATTTTCATCAAAATTCAACTCTCACGGTTTATGGACTTTCCTCGTGAGTTGCATAATTGGGAGTGATTCCAGTGTGGTTGAACAGTAAAGTTTTGGTGTAATTTCGCTTGATTTTTGGCAGACACTCTTTTAGCTAATCTACAAACGACAATATGTCCAAAATACAACGAAAAACCAGGGTAGCCCAGCAATATCTTCGAGGTAATAATCTGCAAAAGCTGAAACTATCACTTTTCCGAATCAGCACCCTGTTTCTCTTTCTAACCTAATTTTGTGTAAGATCTTCGTTTCATACCAACCGAGATTTCTGCTGTTTGCAGCTCAAAACCCCGGAGAACGGAAATACACTGTGTCAATTTCAAACTGCTCACCTTAGCCAATCCTCAAGTTTTCAAATTTACAGTGTCCTAGTTTAGGCTAAGAATTCTCCATTTTCCTATAACACTAGCCAACAAACTAGCCTTTTTCTTTTTTTCTGTAACTGGTATGAGAACAGCTAATCTTTATGTTTTTGACTGTGCTGATAACAAAAATATTAATGAAAATGCAAGATTAGCTCTCGTTTTGAAGTTATGATAATTTTACGTTATTGCCTATATAACCTTATCCGTGTATTTACCTTGGTGTTATCCCTCGGAGGTAGGTCACTGAAGGTGCAACTGCTTTGCCTGTCGTTTGTAATTTTCTGCTGGTGATTCCCTCATTAGTGTCCAACAGTAATCGGCTATCATTAATACATACCACTTTCCCTGGTATCTCATTTTCATGTCCGAAATCTGATGATGAAAACGTTTCCTGTGCTCGTCGCTTACGGCACCACATTTGTCAGAAAAGAAGCCCCAGTAGGAATCTAAGAAATGTAGCTTTAAGGAGATATTGCACCCCAGTCTATCGTAACAGTGCAGAAAATTTGACACAGTATCCTTATAGTTTTCTGCCCTCTTATTTTCTAAAAAGTTTGTTGACACTTGAACAAAGGCATCCCAAGCAAACTTTTGATCATCTGTCAGGATGATGTTGAAATGCTCCTCTTTGTAGAGTTTGCGTATCTGGGAACCCACAAAAATCCCATCTTTTATTTTCGCCTCACTAAAATGTGGAAATTTCTCGCGCCACCAGTTTTGTCCATGGCTTTCACGAAGTTTTTCATTAGGACCAGTTTTATATAAAGAGCAGGAAGAATTTTGTTCTTGGATTCGATAAATGCTTCGTGCATAACATTGTAAGATCTTGGTTCAAGGCCAATCCTTGTAAGACGCCTAGGCCAATCCTTCTTTTTATAATGAAGGACTTTGGCGCGGCTATCCCAGAGGCAAAGGAAGCAACAGAATTTGGTGTAGCACTGTTGTAGCCAAAGTAATATCCCTATGACTTTCAGATCCCCAGAAATCTGCCACTTAAACTTGTCATACTTCAATAGCAACAACAATTATTTCATGTTATCATATGTTTCTTTCATGTAAGGTGCATACCCAATCGGAATCGATGGTAGCACGTTATCATTATATATGAGGACACATTTGAGACTTATTTTGGAGGAGTTAATGAACAACCTCCACTCACACTTTTATTGTCAATGCCCATAGCTAATATTAGTCCCTCTACATCACAAAAAATATCAAGTTCTTTTCACTTTCAAAAAATGGAAGGAATAACATATGACGGTTACGGAATGCAGTCACATTTACCGTCTTATTAAGGCAATTCCACTGTTGTAGTCTTGACGCCAATAGTTCAGTTTTATCTTTCGGAAGTCCAAAATCTCTCACTAGATTATTAATCTCCAGTGTGTAATTTTGTGATTCTGTACACTCATCAGAATTAGAATCTTTCGAAGAACTGGGTGTTGAAGATGATGGTGCAGCAATAGTTTCACTACCGCCCTCGTCACTATCACAATCAGGTGGGGCAGGAACAGGCAGTCGGTCTCCGTGAGGCAATGATCGCATGGCCGACGGTATGTTAGGATATATCATGGAAGACATTTTCTTCTTCAAAATACCACGTGTTAATGGAGTTGTCATACAAAAGTAACAATTGTTCACATGGTTTGATGGTACTCGTCAGGTGATGAGTATAGCAAAGCCCATTGAAGATCTTTTACGATTCAATCAGGAATGAAGACTCGTGACACAAGATATGCATCACACATGAGGATCCCGAGGCTTGTCGTGGTCCCCAATTTCACAGGCAAATTATGCTTTCCTAATATATGGCAGTTTTGGCCTTCTTTGCGATTTCAATGGAGCCTGTCCGGAAATGTAGCAAAAATTGTCAGCACTGTTTGCGCATTTGCGAGGCATATTGAATCACAGGAATTACAATGGCCACACACACTAACTACACTTCAATAAACCGTTCTTCCAGCACAAGAACACAACACAGCTTGTAACAGACTGAAACTACGTTTAAATGAAACATGCTCATCTCCTCCCTTCTCTTCTCCTTCCCCCCATTGTTGCTACGAGCCCTAGCTAAATATAGCGACAAAATACACACAGCTATTGTTGGCTGCAGGAAACTTAATCATTCTACTATCAGCGGGATTTGAAACCTATTTGGGAAAGGATTGACAATGAATGCTAATAAAATACAATACTTATAATTAAATGTCCCCCCTTTAACATGGAACCGAGAGATAATTCGAGTTTTTCACTGTCGTTTTGGTTATCAGTGTGGTCGATATAGTTAACGAACATTTATTTCATTACAGTTACATTTTCACTGTTCGCTAGTGTAATAGATAGTTCTATATTCTCTCACCTTCTTGCCCTATTCTTTATGATAGAAGTTACTGCTTTGTAGCATTTATATGCATACCTATTATGGTTTTTGCTTCAGTCTGTGAAATAGTCCCCTTTTTGTGCATTTCGCATGATCCTTCACAGAGGGAAGAATAATTTCCTTCAGGCTTTGCTATTTTACCCAACCTAGTTTGATCCTAGTTCTGTTTGTTTTTCCTGTTATTTTCTTTTCTTTTAAGCTCAAGCTGAGGAGTGGTCTGCTTATCTTGCGTGTACTTCCACTAATTCGGTACACTTCTACGCATGAAATGGCCGGAATAATGAAAGTGTTGCAAACACGTTTTGTACTTATTTATTCCTAATATCGATCTCATTGACTTGGTTGAGATACATATAAGATATGTATTTTGCTACGTAGAAATAGCAAATTTTTGTATTAATAATTATTATAATTAACCAATCAAGAAATCTCAGGAATTAAATCCCGAGAAAACAATTGGTTTCCCAATAAACAAACTTTGAATTAGATATTACAGTTTATTGTGCATGGAACAATAAATTATTCCATTGCATATAGAAGTGTTACGTTTTCATATATACAGTTTATTTACTTTTAACACACAAATATGTTAACTAGAATAGGTTCACGTAACACCATTAAACTACCTGGTTCAATATGTAATAAGACAAGTCAATATAATTATTTGCTTTTATATTCTTTAATTATTAAAACTTACGAATAATTCTATTCGTTGACTTACGAATAATTCTATTCATTACACAACATGTCGGATATTACCACTTATTACATTACACATCACCATAGCAACGGTATAAAAAATGACAATCGAAAAAAAAGATTAATACATATTTCTTTCAATTATAAATAACTGCTCACACAGTTCGCCTCTGATCCATATTCATAATAGCTGGTACAGGTATATTTTAAGGTATATTTTAAGCACATTTAGAAATAAATTATAAATTAATTACAAATAAATTGCAACGATATCGTTGTATGCAGAAGATCAAATTTCATTTATTAAGTCAAAGTCCTATAATCTATAGGCATATCACATGTTCTACTATTATGTAATACGTTAACTCTGTATTATTAAAAGTAGCATTTAGTTTTAGCGTCAAATTTTCAAACCATTTATTTCATTTTTTATTATAGGAAGTCGCTGGGTGACATATCGAAGTCGGAAGCCCAGAATCTTCTAAAGGAACTCCGAAATTTGATTCTTCCCCGCTATATTAACTCCAGCATGGCTTCCAAATTGGAAAATTTGCTGAATATTAATAAACTATCTATACCGAAAGTTATGCTAAAAGTAAGTTCTCCTCAGCATGCAGTATTGCGTGTGAGTATGGTTTAAGAATGCTTGTGCTATAATTGGATATGTTAAGTTAGAGTGATGTAAGCCAGATCTATTTTCAGAAAATTAAAGATCAATATACTGTTAAAAAAAAAATCGGAACAAAGTAGCTGTTCCCTTTTCGGAAATAGTTCACACTACTAAGCCACGATCTGAGGTCTTTAATTGATTTGTAAATAGTCGAAACTACTTTTGATTTCTGCTCAATCCGGATGATTTGTCCATTTTTGATGTAAAAGCCCAGGCATTTAATTTCAGTGCTGCCAAATGTAGATTTTTCTAAGTTGAAAATTGCAGAATATTCTTTGCTTAAAGTTGTCCTGTGGGCAAGGGCGCCCATTTTGTAGTTTCCAAGGGGGGGGAGAAGTATAAGCAACGTTTCAAATATAGTTTCAAATTTTGCTGTAACTAATGTAAAAATTCTATTGGGTTTTCGATATTCTGAAGTAAAATTTCTTCTAGGGGGGGAAGGCCAGTATCCCACCTTGCCCTCCCTCAATGGGCGCCCTTGCCTGTGAGTAATGAAACTTATTTGTCATTTCTAGTCTATAATTGATAATGAATTTAATTTATTTTAAATATTTCAGCTAACACAGCCGTGCCACAAACTACTTGTGCATTGTAGCTGGGAAGGATACAACGTCGATTGCAAAAGCATATTCCAAATTATTAGGACAGCAAATGGGTTTTGTTGTACTTTCAATTATAACGTTGATGATCCTGAGGACGAAGAGAAGTAAGTGTTAATTTTATGCTAAAACAAAAGAACTGTGATCAAACATAAACCTCAAACTCAAGTCTTCGTAGCAAACGTTACTGGAGTCACAATTTAGAGAGCATATATTAATAGATACAGATCTTTTCACTGGAGTTAAAAGCTCTTTAAGAGCTGATGGGATTTTATCTTCACATGGCTCTGGTTCCATTTATTTCGTCATTTCAAATATATTTGGTGAAATTGGCCAGTAAAAGTGTTTATTTTTCTTTCTAGAAAGTGTTGTGGTAGTAGGTTCCTAAGAAATAAATCAATTTTAATAAAGTTTTCTGCAACATGCATAGATTATGTTCTATCCATCCAAGCTGTATATATATATATATATATATATATATATATATATATATATATATATATATATATATACCGGTATATATATATATATCGAAAAAAGAAAAACCACTGTGAAACCACTATGATATATATTGATGACTGTTTGTTAATACACTAGACTCTCGCTAGTCCGGTCTCTCAGTAATCCGGGCGCACATCCAACCAAAAATACGTGCATAATGAATTATCGTGCGCATGCGCAACGATGCTTAGTTAAACAATGCTTTATATATTGTACGTATTCGAAATTGTAGCATTCTTTACAGTTCGGATTCATGTTCTCTAAAAGGAAACACGTTACGCTAGACCTCAAGCAGAAACTCGAAATTTTAGTTAAGTTAAATCGAGGTTCTTTGCAGAAAGCCATTGCTGCTGAATTCAATGTTGGACGAGCAACTATATATATGATATCAAAAAGAAAGAAGATGTTATTCGACAGTACTCAACACGAATGTATAGTAAGTTGGGAAAAATCAAATAAATGTCACACACTCAACAATCCGGCACTTCCGCTAATCCGGCAGCCATATGTGTCAGGAATGGCCGGATTAGCGAGCGTCTAGTGTAGTTCAAGTGGCTAAATCCATGAAATCTGGTGAATAAATCCGTAACAAACCTTAGAGTCGACATCGGGAATGAGGAGTAACAAGCAAGATGCATTTATGTCCAGAGCTTCAGAATCTGTTGTTAATTGAAAATTGCAAATCAAAAGGGTGCAATTCTGTAGCCATCAGCTTCAACTAAATTAAGAGGCAAAACAGTTGAATTGCACAATGTTGTTTAATGTGGATAGTTCTTACTTATCTTAAATTAATTTCACCCGAATTACTTAGCATAAATGCAGAATTTACATTTCAAAAATGATACATTTGTATTATGTCTAACTTACTGTATTATGTATTCTCTGAATAATGTCTGTATTTTGACTTCAGTTATTTGAGAGTAATGTAAGTAAGTGTTTGTTGTTTTGAAAAAGCATGAGACTTAAGGCCACATGTTTTGTTTTATTGCCCTTTCTATTAATTGTTATTGTAATATAATTTTGGGCCTAAAATACAAATGCAGGAAGTTGGGTGTATCTCTTGACCGAG
The DNA here is from genome assembly GCF_964235325.1 of Thermobia domestica. NCBI lineage: Eukaryota > Metazoa > Arthropoda > Insecta > Zygentoma > Lepismatidae > Thermobia > Thermobia domestica. Next base: position 208,623,875 of record NC_137466.1, on the reverse strand, counting down.
CTTTATATTTTATCATTTCTGTTAGTACGTGATGCAGAAATAGGCGCTGAGAAGCTGTCTACGTAATACCAGGTGTATGCACGGCCGCGGCTATACTTAGTTCCTCCAATTTACATGAGCAATATAATATATTTGTATGGATTCAACAAACTTGTGACTCATCTTCGTATACACTTACAAAGGTTACAATAGGTAGTGAGTTAACGATCGAAGAGTAAACCATATCAAATTTGCGTTCTCAATACAGTAAATAACAAGAAACGTTTCTTCTTCTCTCCATAGCCTATTATTTTTCAGTTTTCTTTATGACGCATCGGCGTTTCTTCTTTAATGTAATTTTTGTCCTTAAGTATATTTGATACGTTGTTCCTTAATCTGTTTTTAAATTAGGACGTTATAAATCGCACACTCAGATTTCTGACCTATAAGATAAGGTTTGGAAAGGTATTTTCTTGAGGTGATTGCTTACTTTCAGAATTGTGGTCGTTTTCTTCGAGTGTGTCCATATCACTATCGTCTGAAACTTCTATCTCATCTTGTAGTAGACAAGTATCCACTTTTGTTTTTTATCGTCCATATTTCTGTAAAACCAAAAACTTCATTTCAATTTAACATAAAAACACAATTAGAATTAATATTAAAAACACAAAATTAAAATCAAAATGTTATGAGGTATTCAAAAATAAAAAATGTTAGGTTTACGTGTCAGTTATCTTGGTTTCTGTGAAGAAATAAAGAAATGTCAATATAGAGGAAAACGTTTGATCTTGAAAATAGATCAACTACGTAGAAAAGTGCACTTACCATATCATTCTAAATTTGAATAGGAAGAAAACGTAAGTTCTGCAGAAAGAAACCTTCACAATTAAAAACACTGAAGAGCGCATACGTTGCCACACTCCGCAAAACTATAACTCGTTAGACCGCTCGTCGAGCTATATTTTTCAATATCGAAAATAGCAAAGATCGCACGTGAAGATACACTTCGCCGCCAAGACTGTCTAAGCACTGATAACGACCAACAAACTGTTGATTACATTCAGAGTAGCCAATGGGCGTGTGATTGAGGAGGGGGAAAGCTAGTTAGCAGGTTATGCCTAGGGATTGGCTATTAACTTAAGAAAACTTATATCCCACTCTTCGCGGAGCGGACTATGGAGATATAAAGCCTAATATTTAAAGGAAATAAATTAAAACAGAAATGCATACGTAGGAGAGCTAGAGGCTTTAGAACTAGTAATATTGTTCTCGTTCTTTTAGTGAAGATAACTCAGGAGCAAACTCTGACACTGAATCAAAAAGAACAAGTGGAGCTGGACACAAATCAGGCCTCGCAGTAGTTTTGAACCCAGAACTCGATGATTATTTTGCACCCGTACGAAATTACCAAGGAATTAATGTAAGTATTTGATTACCTATTTGCACATATTACAGGGCTTAACCTGCAATTAATTAACCTTGCATCAGCATAGTGTATTAATTGATTTCGAAAAGACAAAACATATATATATATATATTTGGTCTAGGAATTAATTCGTGCGAGTGGACAAGAGATGGCGCAACGAACGGAGCGTCCCACAGTTCCGTGTATCCACACATACGCAAACCCCTGTCATCGCGTATCGTTCGTAGTATAGGGCAGTGGATTAAAGCGTCAACAACACCAGTTTGTAGTTAAGTGAACATGGCGCAATTTGTGCCTGATAAAGTGTTTTTGAGGGGTGTCCTGCTGCATTACTTTAACATGCAGAAAAGTGCGACTGAAAGTCATCGTATTTTGGTGGAAGTGTATGGTGACCATGCTCTAGCTGAGCGAACGTGTCAGAAGTGGTTTGCACGGTTTAGAAGTGGTGATTTCGGCTTGGCAGACCAAGAGCGAGCTGGACAGCCAAAAAAATTTCAAGACGAAGAATTGACAGCATTGCTCGAGCAGGATTCGTGTCAAACGCAGGAACAACTTGCAGCAGCATTAGGCGTTGATCAAACAACAGTCTCCAAACGCTTGAAAGCCATGGGAATGATTCAAAAGATGTCACATTGGGTTCCACATGAATTGAAAGACAGAGACGTTGAAAGACGAAAAACCATTTGCGAATTGCTGCTTCAACGACAGAGCAGAAAGGGGTTTCTGCATCGAATTATTACGGGTGATGAGAAGTGGATCCATTACGAGAACCCTAAACGAAAAAAGGCCTGGGTGAAACCAGGTGAACCAGGTCCATCACAACCAAAACGAGATATTCACTGTGCAAAGGTTATGCTGTGCATATGGTGGGATATGAAAGGTGTGGTGTACTATGAGCTGCTGCAACCGGGTGAAACTATGAATGGAGAACGTTATCGACGACAATTAATGCGTTTGAAGCAAGCTCTGGCCAGAACACGACCAGAATGGGAGAACAGACATGATAAATTTATTGTTCAACATGATAACGCTCGCCCACATGTCGCAAAACCGGTCAAAACCTATTTAGAAAATGTCGGATGGGAAGTTTTACCCCACCCGCCGTATTCACCAGACGTTGCTCCTTCGGACTACTACTTGTTCGATTGCATGAACAACGATTTGATTGGACAGCGGTTTACTTCTTCAGAAGATATCGAAACATGGGTCTCTGACTGGATCGCTTCCAAGGATGAGGACTTCTTTCGCCACGGAATCCGTACATTGCCTGACAGATGGGCGAAAGTGGTGGCTAGCGATGGACAATATTTTTCTTAAGGTATTTATGTATTTTGTGTTTGTACTACAGCTTCAATGTGTGCGTACCAACCGCACTAATTAATTCCTAGACCAATATATATATATATATATATATATATATATATATATATATATATATATATATATAATATATATATAAATCCTAAATAGTATAAATAAAACTATATATATATATAATATTTTCAAGAGTACAAAGCGTGTTAAACTATATTGAAAGTAAATAAAATCACAATAACACACTGGTGAATCATGAATAATAAACATAAAAAAAATCATACAAATTTAAAACCGAATGCAATACAGTTATCATATTGTTTATTTTCCCTTTGAATAACCAGATATTCTATACTAGAACATATTATTAAAAAAATATAATTATGTATTCGAACATCTCAAATTTAGTTTTCTACTTGTTTTATTAAACTTGACCAAATTTCATAACTTTCTTGACTATGCTTAAAAACACCGAATAAGCCATCGCAAAAATTACATCGGTATTCATTTTTATAAGATTATTATATTTTTCAAGCTAGTGGTTCGTTAGGTATGTGTCTCATCTTTGGATATAAAGGGTGGCCTCAAAATGGGTATACAGTCCCGTAGATATCAGCTCATCCGATTTTATATCATTTATTTATTGAGATGCTTTATTTGTTCATAATTCTTTTTCACTTACGCCTTAAACTCAAAACAGACAGCAGTAAAGAAATACACTATCTCGATAAATTAAAATATCATTCTTGATGAATGCAGGCCTGTATACCTACTTCTGGGCTACCCTGTATATCCAAAGATAAGACACATAGCTAACGAACCACTAGCATGAAGAATATAATAACCTTATAAAAATTGTATTTGTTTTTATTAAACCGAATACTGTTGTAGAATTTCTACCTAGCATTTTGTTTTACAGTGCTAACCTGGGATCCCATGGTACAATCTGTACCATACGGGGTATTTCATGGTACATTGCGTTAAAACTCTCCTATTTGAGCTTTTTCGTCCGGTTTTCTTTTGTTGTTGTTGTTTTGTTTGTTTTTCAAGTTCAGAGGCATTGTAGAAAGGCATTACGTATGGTTTCACACCTTCCTGCGTCAAGACATAGGAGGTGATGACGTCATAATTCTAAAATATATATTTTTGTGTAATATTTTTTTGGGGGGGGTTATGTAAAGTATTTTTGGCGGGCTTATTTTTGCACGTAGAAGATTGAAATTTTGCACAAACATTCAGTCCACCGAGTAGTATTTACCAGATTTTTCTTTCAGATTTCTGCGTTAAAACAGGGGGCAACTAGAGAGGCTAAAGGTTGAAAAAAGGGATATTTTTACCCAAAAATCCCGCTTTTCCTCATTTTCCCGCCTTAGATACATGATGGATACACGTGAGTCATACCGTCTGAAAGGCAGTTCTATTCTGAAGAGAATGATGTGCGACAAATGGCCCTAGGGTAGTTAGGGAATTTTTATCAAAATATACTTCTGTATAGGGGAATTTTGGACATTTTCGGTATTATTTTTTGCGGGCTTATTTTTGCACCTAGAAGATTGAAATTGTGCACAAACATTCAGTCCACCGAGTAGTATTTACCAGATTTTTTTTCAGATTTCTGCGTTAAAACAGGGGGTACAGAGGGGCTAAATGTTGAAAAAGGGAAATTTTTACCAAAAAGTCCCTTTCACGGAATTTTCCCGCCTTAGGTACATGATGGGGACAAGTGAATGGTACCGCCTGAAAGGCAGTTCTATTCTGAAGAGAATGATGGGCGAAACATGACCCTAGGGTAATTAGGGATGTCTCAGGAATTTTTTTTACCTGAGACCATGGTATTTTACGGTAATTTGGGGCATGGTGGGAATTCCTGATAAAATTTCTCCCGCCCTTGGTATTCAAGATAGAAACTGGAAATTTGGCACACACATTTAGTATACCAAGTGCTATTTATGAGATTTTTTTTAGATGGCTACGTTCATACAGGGCCGCTCCAGAGGAGCCCAAAGTGCGAGAAAAAGAAATCCCTCCGAAATTTTCCCTTTGACATCATTTTCCAGCTCCTGGTATATGGTATGAGCATGTAAGTGGTACCATTTGAAAGCCAGCTCAATTCTGAAGAGAATGAGGCATGAACCATGATCCTAGGATAATCAGTGACGATGCAGTAGCTGCTTGACCGAAAGTCTAAAATATAGTCCAAAAACCCCGGATCCGGAAAGGGTTAATTACCAGTAAATATGCATATTGTTAGTACTAATAATACGGTTTCATGTATTATAAAATACAACATGGAAATGTTTGTCCAAGTCTTCATTTCTTTGTGCATTTATAAGTAGTGACTTCCACAAGTACAAGCATTGGAATTTTCATTACAGGTGCTTCTCCACGATGGAACAGATTACCCAGAAGTTTCTGCTATTGAAAGCACTGTTCTTCCTAACCAGGAAATGTATCTATCCGTAACACCTTCATCAATCCATAGCACTGAAAGAGTACGGAAAATCGCAATTGACCAAAGACAATGCTTCTTCGATGATGAACGAAGTCTACGAATGTCGGAAGAATATAGTTATCAATCATGCATTACAGAATGTAGAATTGATTATATATTTGAAGCCTGTAAATGCACGCCATTCTTCTATCCAAATATACGTAAGCACTAGATCAATACACGTACAAAATATTTGATTTGTTTTACATTACGAAGATAAGATTTCAATTTTATGCTCGAATACGCGAAGTGAACCGTTCAGATTGTAATGTACCATTACAGTAAAGGTAATGAAATTTTTGTTTCAGGGGACCCAATACTTTTCGAACATATCGCGTACTGTAAAATTTTCAACACATAATTTTCGAGTCAATGTATTAAATTCATTTGTTCTTTACTAAAACCAAAATTAATGTGGTAGGTTCGGAATAATGTAGGAAGACTTAAATTTCGGGGAATAATTTCTTTATTTATAAATTATTTCATTATATACTCTGTATATGGGTATTTCAAATGGATGATTATTGAAATTATACATCTTAATGCGACACAAAAACATAGGTCAATAATTGGACAGAATTTTCTGAAATTGCCCACCAATCTGATATTTGGCAGAATAATTAAAACCCCCTACGTCCCTCTGAGATGCCCATATCCTCGCAAAATCCGGTTTCTTCCAGGTTTTACTATTTTTCATTCGCTTTGTATTTTCCGCCGCCAAAATTCTTTGGTCTGATTGGGAACTATTTCTAGCGCCTTAGTATTATGGCGCGTCTTCTGTTGTTCTATATGGGAAGAGCTTCGAGCAAGACCACACTAATTCAGCTCTCAGAAATTTCGGATTTTGGAAAAATAAAGCCGGTTTCTTAAGGTAAGAAATTGTTTTGGTTAAGAAATAAACTCGTTGGAAGCAGAAAGGCATCTTAAACAGTTAAAACTCTGCAGTGAAATTAGCTAGAAAAGCCAAAATAAGGAATTCAGCTCAGATGACACCATGTTTGAATCTAAGGACAGGCCAAAGTGACAGTGATCTCGTTTTCATTTGTGAAAGCGTAAAAAAAAATATCCAGAGATTCTGAATTATCCCCATTCGTTTGCATTTCAATTAGGGTGCGGTAGCCTGTCCAGATATAAGTAGTTGTGTGTAGTATATGTTTTTTTTTTTTTTTTGTACATGGCGGTTTGTTTAGGTTCTAGTATAGTTAAGTTAGTTTTCACTATTTCAGTGTAAACGTTAACAGGTACTCTCATTTATTTCTAAATTGGCCAAAGCTTCCTACACATAATGGGCTAATATGCCATACATACAAATACATACATACATAAAGGTTCTTTTCCCTTCAGGGAAGGAACCTTCTTTTCTATAATAGTTTTAATATGTCCCTCCTGGGGCATTGGCAACGATCTTAAAATTGAAAAATGGATTAGTTAATAGAAGGGCCACTTGGCTCTGATTATTCCATTCCCTTTCAGTTCGCAGAGCCGATTTTCAATGTGGTTAAATTAGTGATTTGTACGGTGTATATATAGTTGAGTTGTGTAACAATATGGATTGGTATGTGTGGTGATATGTGTTAGTATGTGCTTTCTTAGTTCATGTGTGATATAGCATGCATATATGTAATTTAGTGTGTTGTTTGTGTGAGCATGTATAACTAATTTATTTAAGGACAGTGTATTGTTGTTTGATTATTCATCTCTTTTGGTCAGTTCAAATAAGTAAAGTTGTCCGTAATGCAAATTTATAGTAATTCCGTATCGTTATTCCATAGTATACTACTTGCAGTTAACCGATAATAGAGTACAAAGCGTGTTTAGTAGTGCAAAGTTTGTTTTTAAACTACCGGCGCCAGTCGTGTCGGGTGAGGAACTATTCGCCGCTAGTAATTTGTTCCTCCGAGTCTTAAGAATCTAGTCAACTCAAAAATTACCCTCCTTTTGAAATTGTTGATATATATATATATATATATATATATATATATATATATATATATATATATATATATATATATATCGCAGTTCTGTTCCATATGAATAGATACGTAGACGAATTACATTATAAATTAGATTCTCTGAAAAGCACAATACGTTATGTAGTTTCATAATTAAATGATTAATAAAATTAAACTTTACGTTTATCCTTAAACCCAAGTTTGCCTATATAGCACTACTCTGTCTTCAAACTGCAGTTTCAAATTCTCACTCTTCGTTACGTTCTGTGAACTATCACATTGTTGTCTTCTTCAAAATATAATCGCATTTAATTAAGAGAATAGGCAATGAAATTGAATTCTCATTGCATATAAAATAACATGAAGCTGTGGAGTGTAGATGTACTATGGTTTGTACTCAAAGAATCTAGCGTTAGTTCATACGAATTCTACGTATTGATTAGTGTGCGATAGTTTATATATTGGTTTATTGATTTTAAAATATGTAGAATACGACTACTTTGAACAGTCTTGGGGCAAAATTGTAGAGCAGGGTGTCTATAAAGTAATATGTCTAAGTAGAATGTGAATAAAAATAAATGAATAATAAAAGTGATAATATATAGTAAGTGTGAATAAATAATAGGACACCTGTAAATCTACGTGCCCAGTAGTATTCCTTCCCACGAGATATTGCTTATTTATATATAATGTTGATTATTTCGAGCACTGACCATTACGTCAGAATTTAGTATGAGGGAGTGTGGTTTGTGAAAATGATGAATTATATTTGCACTTCGCGGCTTACCATTCAATCGTAATAGTGCATACTAACTGTTTAGTATGATCGGATGACATGCGTAGCGTCTATGTGGCAAATTATTTCAAACACTTTCCATGCAACTACAGAATAGACTAACCGTTTTCCCCACATAATATAGTTTAAATATAAGCGTTCAGTTTTATTCTTGTAATAGTATTCGCCAACTTTGAATTTTTTCCACGTCACCTGATTAAGCCAAGTTCATTACTGTTCGCAGAAGTGACGAAGTACATAGTCGTGAATAATATAATAAATGCATTACAGAAGAATCTCGTATTTTCGTACCAAGGTGTCAAGCTTCTCCGTGATACTATTCATTATTTTCTACTATTGTTTCCATTGATTAGCATAGATGTGAATGTTGTGTAAAGTTTGGGCCCATAAGTGTTACTAACATTGTTAGGGTCATTTATATATATATATAATTTCAGTGTTTGTGTGCCTGTCTTGTACATTAAATGTCCACTCTTTTAAAAATTGTTTGAGAATGTAAAGTTTTATCATTATGCATGGTTAATCAGTTGTATAGTCGGATTATACATGTCTTTGCCGATTATACACATATTAACATTATAAGAAATACTGGGCGAATTCGTTATCAAATTATATTCCTACAACGACATATTTATAGACATGCGACAATAATTTTGGACATGAGTGTACCTACCCCGAACGGTCGTTGGTTGCCATGTTTTCTAAATATTCGACGAATATAAAGCGTAAATTTAAAGTATACCGCCGCATGTTAGATATTCTCTTTAATCTTTGCAATATGATTAATTAACATATGTAAACATCAACATCGTCTGTCAGCATCAAATTAAGGCATATCATCGTAACCCTAATTTATTATTAAATCTACCCTCAAGTTCATAAACCTGAAATCTTCCTGTGCAATTACATTTCAATTTAATTCATCATATATTAATTCTCAAACTTATAACAATACTTGTATTTCATCACTCTTTATTATATCCTTATTTGTATTTGTGGACAGAAGTACTTTTAAATTATGCACAAGCTACTCTAGAAAGGAAGAAGATATATATATATATATATATATATATATATATATATATATATATATATATATATATATATATATATATATAAGGATATAGATGTTTTTTCTTTTGCCTTGATACACGTTGCTGTTTTGTTAAAAATAATAATTCGACGATGTAATTGTTAAGACAACGATGGATAAATTAAAAAAATAATTTCGGATCCATCTTCCGTAAACTACATGTACAATTTTTAAGGTGTGTAAAAAGGTTAATGTGTCACATCTTACGATAAAAGGTAACATCATGATGCCGTATGTAAATGGTTTTTGAGGAAAAATCAGTAGCCTTGTAGTTATAAAAAATTGTATGAACTGGTGATTTCGTTTTAAACCTGAACAGTTTTGCGCTTCTGCAATTGTGGCCTTGATATAAAAGGAAAACCTCTTTATACAGAGCCGTAGCTAGAGATTTCGGCGCTCGGGGCGAAGTAGAATTCGGCGTCCCTACTCTCACCACACCAAGCTCTTCCTTCCTTTTTTTCTTTTTACTTATAAGAAAAGCAGCAGTTATTGTTATACTACACTGAATTTTTATTAAGATGCAGGTGAGATTTTGGCCCACGAGGTTTTGGCGGCGAGGTTTTGGCCACGCGATGTTTTGGGTGGCGAGGTTTTGGCAACGCGAGGTTTTGGCCCGGCGAGATTTTGTCCCACGAGGTTTTGGGCGACGAGGTTTTGGCCACACGAGATTTTGGGCGGCCATGTTTCGGCCGCGAGATTTTATCCGTATCCCCTTTCTTACTAAACTTGACTTACGAAAGCCATCTCCTCTGGTCTAGTGGCTAACACGCACCTTTGTCGCACGTGGTCACAGGCTTCATTCCCGGATGGAGTAGGGTTGCCATCCGTTCCCGTGTTTATTCGCTATATTCTGTTTTCTATCATTTTTACCATGTCTCATCAGACATTTCAGTTATTTCTAAATTATCCGAGATTTAATCAGATTTATGTGTACGAGGAGAGACAAAAAACGAACATTTGTTCTAAAAATAATTTATTACTCTTTTTACAAAATACTTTCAGTCTCCTTCAAAGTAATCTCCAATAGATGCGATGCAATTCTCCAGTCTTCGTTATCACTGTTTGAAGCATCTCTGGAACTCTTGAACTTTGATACCGTCCAGTTGGCTCTGTTAAGCTCTTTTTACACCGTCCACGTAATCAAAATGCGTCCGTTTTAGATTTTTTCCCATTCTTGGGAATAGAATACGTCTCAAGGGTCTAGGCCTGTCAAATACGGAAGGTAGGCAACGATAGCCTACTCATGAGAGCCCAAATATCCAGATCCTGTGAGCAGGCGAGGTACAAATCTAGCGGCAACGATCCTCATTGAAAATGCACTGGCACGAGCTCTAACTCACTCCTGTCTGTTCTGAAATTTCCTTGATCTTGCAACAATGATTCTTGTTGATTTTTTTGGCGGATTTTTACAAGGTTTTCGCCGTTTTTGAGATGATGAAGGAAATTTCGATGAAGCACCCAGAACAAGCATGATCTTCAACATTGATCTAATCATGTTTAAAGGGCTCAAACCACTCGAAAACTTGTGTGCGCTCATAGCACTTTTCTTGAAAGCGCGTTAAAGCATTACGTAAGCTTCCCTTGCAAGGAAGAAGCAAATTTTCTAACATAGTTTCTGTTTCTTTAAATCTTTCACAACGATTTCGCAGACGGCAGACGAGAACAGTTGAGAAAAACATCACTACAATCAAACATCAACCTCCTACGCAGCCGCCGCTTGGACAATTGATTTGTGAAGGTGTCTACTAGACCTACCTAGCGGAAGAACTCGCTACTACGCCTAGGGACGGCCGCGCGCTTTCAGTCCGTTTTGTTTTCTGTCCTCCTTCGTATAGAATTATGCTCTAAGGTTTTGTTAAGTGTCGATAACGAGATGGCTGAAGAAGTAGAAGGAAATAGAAAACCTCGAGTAAACCCAATTTTCATTCAGCTCTCCAGTCAAACTCAGAAATTTATAACTCGTTAAGTGAGTTATAAATCTTATTCTATAAAAGGTTTTCTTAGCTCGTAAATTGGAAATCACCCATCTAAGGGTTTGCTCATTGCCCATGGATCTTTGCTTGGTATAAAAAGCCATTGACTATGTGTTTACATACCGTTTTTATACATATTCAGCATTTAATTCGAAACCTATCAGGTTTATTACCTAATAACAATACGAACCGTAAAGATTTAATTTGTCCACAATAAGGTATAATTACTAAAATTGAATGTTGCTTTTAAACAGAAATTTCTGTTCAATTACAGATGGTGCGAGGGTCTGTTCGATGAAAGACGTACCTTGTCTACTTGAGGTACAACGTAAGTATTTTAATATAGTCTGACATTCAAATCTTCCCTGTACATTCTCCCATAGATGTATGTATGTATAACTTGTGGAGGGTTCGTATACAAGATAATAATTAATGGGTAACTATGATTTCTGGGTGTTCATTTTCACTTGCTACTGGTGTGTACTAGAAACTTTACAGAACGGTAATAATTTTCTTTCTTTAATTATTTTTAAAATACTATAATCTACCTCAAATTAATATACATCTTCACCAATGTAAACATATTACTTCATGGAATAATGTATCCATTTATATATACAATCAAAATAAACACCCAAGCACTGGGACACCTATTTAATCTGACTTAGTAACACTGAACATTGGTGTATCGAAACTGTCTTATTAGTGTACCAAGATTGCCTGATGTTATTGCTGTGGTTGAGTGGTAATGTGTAGTACACAAGGCCGTATTTTAGAGATTCGTGCATATAATAGACAAGCAGTTGGTAATGCAAAATGGAAGAATTCTCCTAAATTTTAAAGAGCAAATTGTTGGTGCACAGTTAATTGGTGCAAATCTATTGAATGGCCTATACAAGATGTTTCGAGAACTCCAACAGTGTTTTAGAAGCATCCAGTATTCATGTTTCCATATATTGATTTTATTACTAATTCACCCGCTTAAACATGCTTTACATTAACTTACCACATTTTCGTTTTCATTTCTCGTCATACTACATCCAGCAAAGAGTTACGACAATATTAAATTATGAAGTTATTTTTATAATAGTCTAAATTTTAGTCCGCATTTTTCCAGGCTACGGAATAATTAAACTCTTTCTAGTTGCAGAAATTTTATTATGCACTTTCTGTACCAACAATATTCTAATAAGATTGCCCATGCAACCCAGAGTTTCTCAAAATCGGTTGACCACAAATCTCAACACGCATAGTCTCTAGCGAAAAACACTCTGAAACGAATAAGTGTTCTAAAGTCGAGATACTGGGTTATAGTCTCATAACAACCATTCCCTTAATCACAGACCTCAAATTGTAATACAATGCATTAAGGTTTGACAATGTAAAAGGATAATCGCCATGAACATTGTGCAAAATAAGTACATTTCCCTTTGACTATTTTGTGAATCATCCTTGCTCGGAGGTTAATACAAAATAATGTCAAAAGATCAACTTCTTTTTTATACGTTGAAGATTCATTTTAGTATGTGTCCTGATTCACTCCTGTTCTAAGTGTTTAGAATGCAATGGGCAACAAATATGATCTAATGTTCTTCCTAATCACTGTTATGTTAAATGCAAAATTAAATTAGATTTTAAAGTATATTTATTGGTTTACTACAGGAAATTGTTCTTGCGTTGTTATGTATTTCATTTTATTTGAATATTACAATATACTTTTTTATTATTATAGCTGCGTTACAAAGACAAAAACCACCACCAAATATACCTGGAATTGACTATAGTCTTAAAGGATTTCTGGATTGCAAATGTTATCCACAATGCACCGATAAATCATACAGTCTCAGAACATATACAGTACCACTTGGTGAAGACACTGAGTATGAAAGACATATGTAAGTAAACCTTTGTTTTGTTGGGTTATTTGGTACACATACTCAAGATCATTCTTCTAATTGTAGAAATACGAACTATACCTTTGTTGAGAGAAAACGATTAGAGATGTCCCATTTTTCAAGTCTGACTGATACATGTGGAACGATGATTCATCTATTGTTAAAGGCTTACCAAACTATTTTGGTGCATTTCTTTACCATAACTACTTTCCAGTTCCAGTTCCAGTTACCTCCCTTACGGGAGATTTATATTAAGGAAGTCCCAGCCTTAGAGCCCTGTGGAATATTTCACTAATGTTGTTTTAAATTAAAATAGTTCGAAATAAGATTATGTATTAAGATGGCTCATAATAAGATGGCCGAATTAGCCTGTTTTAATTATAATTGTTTTTCACACTGTTAATGTAATAAGGAAGGATAAGCGGCGCATGAATATATTGAAATTGAATCACAGTATATTAAAATTGTAACAAATAACAAAATTGTCAAAAATATTGAAATGTAAATAGTAGTAAAAATTGAATAAAAACTGAGAGCAAAGCTCCCCAATACTTAGTGTTTACAGCGCCATCTCTTATCAATAAATATTTTCTAGATACTTCAGTTCACATCAGTTTCAGTTATCTCCCTTTCGGAAGATTTATAAAGGAAGTCTCAGCCGTATAACCTTGTGGACATTTCACTAAATTTGTTTTAAATCAAATTTGTTTGAAGTAAGCATATGTACTAAAATGGCACGTGCCAAAATGGCCGTATTTGCCTGTTTGAAATATAATTGTTTGTCACACTGATAATGTAATAAAAAAGGATAAGCGGCGCATGAATATATTAAAATTGAAACACAGTGTATTAAGATCGTCACAAATAGTAAAGCTGTCAAAAGTAATGAATTATAAATAATACAAATTGAATAAAAATTGAGAGAAAGCTCCCCAATACATACTGTTTACAACGCCATCTCTTATCCATTCTACACACTTGCAAAAAGGACTATGTAGCCATGGAATGCATTGTAACGCCAGGTAGTAAATATTGCATACAAATATATTATTCTGTTGTAAACGAAAATAGCTGCAACATAGGATTCATCAATATCCCATAACCAATTGTTAATTTTAATCGTGAACGTTATATGAACTATGATAAAATGTACTACACTTCTCGTGCATGAGATGTAATAACGTAATGTGACTTTATAATTTTATATATTATTTTCTCTACTGGTTTCTTCCAAAAGCGATTAACTGGTTACGAGTTTAAAGCACAAAATGACGGGTGAGATTAAAAGCTAACGTGGAATCCTACGAGATAGAGCTCTTCCATCACAAGCACATGCAGTACACTTTCCGAGACATCACTTTCCAATCTTCTCTAGATGATACAGTCTATAAATTCTTATCTTTAGTGCACCTGAAGGTAGATCACTAGGTGTTCCCAGTGCTATGTTAAACGCTGCTTAAATATTGTGACGTTGCCAGATAGTGTCGAGTGTGTACTGATGCCAGATAATAAAGGGAGTAATCATTTAATTCTGCTTGGATACTTACTAGAGAAATTAATTTTCCACCCTTAACGCAATACCGCTTCTCGAACTGTAACGCTAGAATCCAGGAATTTTCTTATTGTGACTACTACAATAAACGTACAAATTTGGCAGCAACGCATTATGGCGATCTGCGCAAGTTTCGTCTCAAAATCTATTACCTTATATGTAAATTAATATTTAAATAAAATATGAAACATAACACGAAAAACGGTCAATCAATATAGCTATTTCGTAATAAGATTGTTATTTTAAATACTTTACACATACAAATAAACATTTCATAAAACGGAGCAGTTCTAGTAAGATCTAGGAGCAAGTGCCATCTTTGTGCTCATTGTAAAACGAATGAAATATTTTCCTTTATTTGTTACGTTTCTCGATACCAGAATATACAATCAAATGAAACAGTGTCTTGTGCTGTAGCTGAAACATTACTCTATCTTATAGTACAACATTTATAATATGTAGCGTTTCATTGCGCAGTAGTTTAGGCAATGAGGTAAAATATGTACTGACTTCTGGGTGGTGATCCACCTTTAAATCTGAAGAGTATAACCTCATATGGAATCGAAGAAATGATCATACAAATGCAAACAACTTTTGAAGGATAAAAGTATTTTCTGTGGGGCATCATTTACAGAATGGTCTTAATTTACTGTGTTTTATCTGCTGTACAAGAATTGACAATGAAATGCTAACAATTTCGTAAAGATGGCCTACATGAAATGATTTCCCACGAAACTTGTTTGCTTTCCACAGTGCAATGATGCATTCAGCTCAGTTTTGCCAACAAGTTGATTTAAAAGGTCGCTAAATGGGAGATGAAATGAACAAAAGTAAAAGTCTACCAACAAAAAATCTTACATCCAATTCATTATTACTCACACTTCTACAGATAATCAACTTGCTATCTATAATGTATTATCTGTGCCTCTAAACGGAAGTTCTACAAACTAAAGGACATTGAAGGTTGGAGTAGGTCCCCGTTAGAGAGCAAGAGATAACAGCAATTAAAGTGGGAATATGAAAAATGAAATGAAATCTTTAAGTTTTACGTCCCACGGTTATGCCGGTTAGGCTAAAGGAGACGGTGATGATGAGAGATAAATGAAATGGTGGAATGAAGAAAGTGGGAGGAAACGGGAGAACCCCGAGAAAACCCACGCACACGGTGTTAAAGTGGGAATATGGAAATAAATGCTATGTACTTTCCCAGCTCTTCAACACTTGCGCTGATTCAAATAAGCAAATAAGGTTTTCGCAGCACAGAAGTCGCTAGATTTGTAAGTCACCAAATAGTTATTTAATAATCACCAAAAAATTCACTAATCGCTGTCCTAGAAGTCGAATCAAGGGCGCCGATCCTGGGGGCCGAGGGGGCCCGGGCCTCCCAAAACTCATGTGGGCCCCCTATTGTATTTATGAGTATACAATATTTGGCACAATTTGAGTGTAATTTGTCTTAAGATATTCATATATGTACCTTCTGGATCTGAATAGGCCCCCCAAATTTACAGAGAAATCGGCGTCATTGAATCGAATCCCCTAGACTTAGTGACTCTTCCGCCAAATAGTTATTTAAAAGTCACCAAAAAATTAACAAATCGGAAAAATTATTTTTTGTCTCTGTCCTTGAAGTATAATCCCCTAGATTTAGCGACTCTTTCCCCAAATTGGCAACACTGATTCAGCTAAGTTCGTTAACATTTAAAAATATCTAGTAGCCCCAGAGATTCCATAGTTGGTGGTTCTGTAGTAATTCGATGCATCCATTGACAGTTTTCTATTTCACTTTTAGTTCACCTTTTCATCTAAAGTTATTTATGATTTATACCTTCAGGACGTATTATCTAACAACAACTCAAAATTACACACATAAAAAAAGTATTTTGCGTACGTAAAAACGTAGGTTACATGTGTAAATCCTGTAGTTTCTGGACTTAAGGTACAGCAAACGCATAACTGAAAAAAGTATATTTTATACGTATTTTTGGTAGAAGTGTTCCAAATAAACTTACTTTCCGTAGAACGTTATAGGCTGTCAGGATCTCACCTATTTAATATAAATAAAATAAAGAGTTTGTTTGTGTGTCTGTATCTGTGCGCCCTGGGGACCAGATGAGTGGATCGATAGTTACCAAATTTTAGTCACGTTTACCTTGGTCCAGGCCCCAGACCAAGAAGAAGCGTGTTTTTTTGTTGTTTTTTTTTAATTTGAATCAGGAGCGTTTAATGGGACATTTAAAAGTATAGTAGAAAATGACCGATATTAGTGTCGAATTCATAGTTTTCGCGGTCGCTGAGATCAATGCTGAAACTCCGATCGCATTAACTTCCAACTTCGCCCCATCCGGCTGCGTGCCGGGGGTCACTGGTGGGAATACCGAGACATTTAAAAATAATCCCAATCTCAAATGACTGATATTAGTTTTAAATCCATAGTTTTCGCGGTCGCTGAGATCAATGGTGACACTTTCATTAGCGATGGTTTTCAAATTTAGCACCATTGTACGCAGATATTGGGTCACCTGCGGGGGGAGGTTAGCGAGACATGTAAAAATAATTTAAAATGACCAATATTAGTGCCAAATTAATAGTTTTCGCGGTAGCTGAGATGAATGGTGATATTCCCACAGGCGTTGACTTCCAAATACAGTTCTCATCGGTTGGGAGCCAGAGGCGTTTTTCTTTCCAAAATTCGAACCACGGGGTCTCAGGGATCGTTTACCGGGATATGTAAAAGTAGTAGAAAATAACAGATACTTTTTTCCCATTTGTTATTCAGTTTGTTTACATAGATATTTGATCTGACTCATGCGAAGATTGAGTATTTGAGCTACTATAACATATAACTGACGTATGTAACAAACATATAAGTATGTAATATACGGAAGACTGTTAGACGTCATACATCCTGCAACAGCATGATGTAACATCTAAGCGGGAAAATATGTAGCATACGGATAACGTATGCTCCGCACTGACTTTCGCAGTTAACATAACAATTCCGCGTATTTGTACAATATAAAACTATCCGGATATCGGATTTTTCTCAGTGTAAATGTTGATCATTTTGTAAACCGTGTCCCGCAGAAAAACCCTTTCTTCTGCACGACTTGTTGGTCTTCCCATGGTCTTTTCAATGATACAAAAAATTAAAAAGAACATATTATTAATTTTTCCGGTGACCCCTTCCCCAGAGTTCTATGATATAAGGCCCTGTGAGACTAGCGGATTATTCCATTAGGTTGCTCTATGACATTCTCTTATCTCGCTTTCTTCATCTTTAGTTTCACCTCCTATCATTTGTGATTTATAAGTTCTGGACATTATATCTAACACTAACGATATTCTGGGGGCGCGGTGGCTCAGTGGTAGAGCGTTCAACTCCAGAGCTTGGAGTCCCTGGTTCAATCCCAGCTCGCGCCGTGTGGACAAACACCGTGTTCGTGGGCTTTCTCGGGGTTCTCCCACTTTCTTCATTTCACCATTTTACTCATCTCTCATTATCACCGTCTCCTTGAGCCTAACCGGCATAAGCGTGGGACGTAAAACAAAGATATCATTTCATTTCACTAACGGTATTCTGATTTTATTATTGGTTTTAATAAGTTTACTTCAGTGTTAAGGCCTTCCTATAACTTACAAATCACAAGATGTACGTTACAAGCATTAGAGAGGAAGGCTACAATAATGAATTACTTTTCTCATGAAAACAAATATTACAATTAAATAATATTTATAATTAATCTTTATGTGTACTTTCTGTATCTTCCACGTCGGTGTATCGATGTAAAAATACAAATAAATTATTAGAAAGATTCCAATATAAGTTTTGTTATTTTTTGTATGTTTCTGTTTTCCAGGGAAGGTTACGATTACAAGAATCACAGCATAATTCATGTATATTTTGAAAACTTTTTGTCTGTCCACTACAGACGAGATATTGAAATTACATGGGACAGCGTTCTGGGTGAGTATTTGTAATCCAGAGTTGCTTATTCTGTTTCAGTTTGTAATAAACTTGATTTTTTTTTTAAAAAAATGGATATTCTATGAAATAGTAAGACTAATTATCATATCCAGTATCACTCAAAAACAAGGACACTAAATTGCTGCCCCAGAAGTATGTATTCTTGTGGGGCATCAAAGTTAATAAGATTTTTTTATCTTAATTTTACAAAAAGGTTACTATGTTTGAGTATTTTAGTGCATGTTATTTTAGCGAGTATACAGAGTGGTTTAAAACAACACCGACAACGTTTGGGAGGTGATTCCTGACACCAAGACAATACAAAAAGTATAGACCAGCCTGGGTGCACAAATGCTTCCTTTCGGTGTTATAGGCTACCTAAAACATGAAAAAAATGAACTTCAAAGGTTCATAGCTCCAAAACTATGGGTCCTACCGTAGTCGGGTCAAGGCTTCACTTAGAAACTATCTGCGCTATCCCAAAATGCATGTTTCACAGCTTAAGGTACTCACGCAACAATTTTTATAAAGGGAGTTTAGCTAAGGGATATAATTTGAAGTACTCACTAAGTACCTCTATGTAAATTGTTGCAGAAGTACCGCAGGATTCTGAAACATGTATTTTTGAATAGGGCACATATTAGTTCCTGAGTGAAGTCTTTACCCGACTACAGTAGGTCCCATAGTCTTGAAGCCAGGGACGTACGCAAGAATTTATTTCGGGAGGGGTCTAAAGCGTTTCGGGTGGTGTCCAAATGCAATTTGAGGCTAAATTATATGAAAATTTGTAAAAATTTTCCCTAAAAGTAGACTACATTTACAAAAAAAAGTCGGGATTTCGGGGGGAGGGGGTCCGGACCCCAAGGACCGACCACTGTATACGCCCCTGCTTGAAGCTATGCATGTGTAACGGTCATTTTTTTAATGTTTTCGGCAGCCTATAACTCCAAAAGGAAGCATTTTTGCATCCAAGTTGGTTTAAACTTTTCATCTTATTTTGCTGTCAAGAATCACCTCCCAAACGTCGTCGGTGTTCTTTTGAAACACCCTGTATATTAAGTAAATGTACATACCTAAATACAAAAGATTTTTTGAGGCTGCAGAGGTTCAGTGGTGGTTTCTGAATCGATCCTAACTCCCGCCAAGTAAACTTAGTGCTAAACGAACACCGTTTGCGTGAGTTTTCCGCCACTTCCGCCATTCTAGCAATATCATCCATCTTATCATCACCCCCTTTTAGGTGCATAATCGTTTGGTTTTGAACTCAAAATATTAAATATATATGCCCCACTATTTCTAATTCTAATCATGATAATGTAAAAGTCGAGTATTGATTGTTGTTTACTGTTATTCTTTGCTGCTTTTAGTATTGTAATTTGCTTGTCATTTTATATTTTACATATGATAGGAAGTTTATATCAAGAACCAAACAAAATACTATTGTATTACCGCTTAATATGCAGAGCCGTAGCAAGAAATGTCGGTGCCCCCTACGCTTACAATACCAAGCTTTTCTTTTTTTAACATATAAGAAAAGCAGTTTTTTTTTTTTTTTTTTGTGCTATGCTACACTGAATTTCTAACTAGCTGCTTGGACAAACCATTGCGATTGCCAAAAGCAACAATTATATATTCTTTTACAAATAAGAGTTCTTTTCAATAGTTTTATTTTGGACTTTTTGTTAAACTTGACAAAACTACCTTTGGTTGTATACAAATCCACATGGAGAACAGTAACGTTTCACACTATCTATATAGAATGAACTTTCAATACATTAGAAACTATATGATTTTAAAATGTTCAAACTGGGTGACAACATTCATTTCCAATAAAAATTGTAATTTTCTGTAATTTTATTGTGTATGTTACCACACAAAAAGCTTTTCAATTTCGATTCTTTTACGGTAAAAATATTTTGTGAAATGTAACGGAAATTCAGAAGCAACCTTCTTTGGAAATTTCTCAAAGTCTTCATTCTCACCATCATTATTAATCCGATTGGGTAAAAAAAAAAAGTGTTATAATCTAAGCAAACTCATCATCAAAACGTCGAACACATGTTCTTGATTTTGACCATTTCTTATTTTGAAAAACACTCATGCGTAGACTATAAGTCATTACTCGGCACCTCGTATGTCACTCAATAACTTTTTAAGGCAATAAGTAAAAACTGGTTGTGACTGTTATTAAAACGTTTGGTTTGAGAGTGGAGTGAGCACGAAAATTTTTACCAAATCTATTTCTGTGCAAGCCGACAACAATATAGATTTAATAGGGCGCCAATACATTTTTGGGGCGATTCGTCATTTACTCATTTCCAACACTTTTTCTTTCTTCTTGCTCGTTCAGCGCCCTCTTGCTATCAGCGCCCGGGCGACCGCAACGCTCGCTTTCCGTAGCTACGGCTCTGTTAACAAGTAGGAAAGTATGTTATACCATCGGGGAGTCTTTCTGCAAGCTTTTTTATTCACCTGATCGAAGACTTCAAGTAGAAGAGGTTAGGCTTACATGCAGTTCAAAATGGTATCTGCCTTAAAAAATGAATATAAAACACGGTAACTTTTGTGTAACTATAGTGCGGAGTGGTAATTTTGAAATTATTCCTTAAGTGTGTATGTATTTGGTTTTCATAGAGATTGGCAAGGGCGCCGATTTCTCTGGAAATTTGGGGGGGCCCATCCAGAGGGAATATATGAGGGTTTTAAGACAAATTACATTCAAATTATAATAAATATTGTATATTCATAAATACAATGTGAGGGGGCCAACATCAGCTTTGGGCAGGTCTGGGACCCCTTGGCCCCCTGGATCGGCGCCCTTGGAGATTGGTTGTAGTTAGTTTATGCAAACAGTTTATGGAGGGATTTGAAGAAGTAATATAAGATAGTTGTTATTGCAAAAGATTACAACTTCTATTGATATATTAATTTGTGGTGTATTAATGTCTATAATTCTAAAAAAAAATAAAAAATCGAAGATTATGGAGTCCTAAAATAGTAAGTAGAACTTAGATAAGGTTACGTAGAAAATTAATAAAGTTTAACCGAAGTAATCGGAAGGTTATTAATGGAGATGAACTAATTAATGAAGATGAATACTCATCAAATGAATTGGACTGACAACGTAGTAAGAAAGGAAAGAACCTCCAGGAACACTCAGACAGGCCTGGGACCGAACTAGGAACCCATCGCACTAGAGGTGAGTTCTCTAACACGAAGCTACTGTGAGACTATTCTAAGAAGTACGCAAAAAGGAAGGAACACACAAAAACAAATGAGTTTGTGTTTCGTTTCTCAGCTCTGGAAGTACTTTAGATTACCAAACTATGCGAATTTAATATTGAAACACAGCTATAGCTTCGAGGAATAGGGAGAGATTAAACTTTTTAAAAAGTAAATTTCTACCATTTCGGTTTTAGAAGAGACTTACAAAAGAAGATGGAACAATTCCTAAACACGGTGAACCGATTGCAAAACAAACAAAAAAACAAGAAAAAAACAATAAGGATTGTTTGCCTTTAGATAACCCTTTATGGCCTGGCGATAAAGGCTCAAACAGGAATTGGACGGTTTCTATCTTGTGTCTATGGCGATTAAGACTGAAACCAAGGAAATGCATGATTTCATGTTCGTCTATAGCGATAAAGACTGAAACCCAGGAAATGGATGATTTCTACCGTCCATATATGGCGATAAAAAACTTAAACGGGAAATGAATTATTTCTATTGCCCGCCTATGGCGATAAAGACTGAAACCCAAGAAATGGATGATTTCTACCGTCCATATATGGCGATAAAGGCTGAAACAGGAAATGGATTATTTCTACCGTCCGTCTATGGCGATAAAGACTGAAACCCAGGAAATGAATGATTTCTACCCTCTGTCTTTGACGATAAAGACTGAAATCCAGGAAATGGATTATTTCTACCGTCCGTCTATGGCGATAAAGACTGAAACCCAGGAAATGAATGATTTCTACCCTCTGTCTTTGACGATAAAGACTGAAATCCAGGAAATGCATGATTTCTACCGTTTGTCTACAGCGATAAAGACTGAAACCCAGGAAATGGATGGTCTATACCCTATGTATATGGCGATAAAGACTGAAACGTAGGAAATGAATGATTTCTACCGTCTGTCTATGGCGGCAAAGACTGAAAAGTAGGAAATGAATGATTTCTATTGTCTGTCTATGGCGATAAAGACTGAAACCCAGGAAATGAATTATTTTTATCGTCTGTCTATGGCGACAAAGACTGAAATCCAGGAAATGGATTATTTCTACCGTCTGTCTATGGCAGCAAAGAGTGAAACTTAGGAAATGAATGATTTCTACCGTCTGTCTATAGCGATAAAGACTGAAACCCAGGAAATGAATTATTTTTATCGACCTCCTATGGGGATAAAGACTGAAATCCAGGAAATGGATTATTTCTACCGTCTGTCCATGGCAACCCAGGAAATGAATGATTTGTAACCTCTGTCTATGGCAATAAAAACTGAAATCCAGGATATAAATGATTTCTACCGTCTGTCTATTGCGGCGAATACTGAAACTTAGGAAATGAATGATTTCTACCGTCTGTCTATGGCGATAAAGACTGAATCCAAGGAAATGAATTATTTCTATCGTCTGTCTATGGCAATAAAGACTGCAACCCAGGAAATGAATGATTTCTACCCTCTGTCTATGGCAATAAAGACTGAAATCAAGGAAATGGATTATTTCTACCGTCCGTCTATGGCGATAAATACTGAAACGCGGGAAAGGAATTATTTTTATCGTCTGTCTATGGCGACAAAGACTGAAATCCGGGAAATGGATTATTTCTATCGTCTGTCTATGGCGATAAAGAGTGCAACCCAGGAAAGGAATGATTTGAACCCTCTGTCTATGGCGATAAAGACTGCAACCCAGGAAATGAATGATTTCTACCCTCTGTCTATGGCAATAAAGACTGAAATCCAGGAAATGGATTATTTCTACCGTCCGTCTATGGCGATAAATACTGAAACACGGGAAAGGAATTATTTTTATCGTCTGTCTATGCCGACAAAGACTGAAATCCGGGAAATGGATTATTTCTATCGTCTGTCTATGGCGATAAAGAGTGCAACCTAGGAAATGAATGATTTGAACCCTCTGTCTATGGCGATAAAGACTGCAACCCAGGAAATGAATGATTTCTACCCTCTGTCTATGGCAATAAAGACTGAAATCCAGGAAATGGATTATTTCTACCGTCCGTCTATGGCGATAAATACTGAAACGCGGGAAATAATTATTTTTATCGTCTGTCTATGGCGACAAAGACTGAAATCCGGGAAATGGATTATTTCTATCGTCTGTCTATGGCGATAAAGAGTGCAACCCAGGAAATGAATGATTTGAACTCTCTGTCTATGGCGATAAAGACTGCAACCCAGGAAATGAATGATTTCTACCCTCTGTCTATGGCAATAAAGACTGAAATCCAGGAAATGGATTATTTCTACCGTCCGTCTATGGCGATAAAAACTGAAACTCAGGAAATGAATGATTTTTACCGTCTGTCTATGGCAATAAAGACTGAAATCCAGGAAATGAATTATTTCTATCGTCTTTAACCCAGGAAATGAATGATTTGAATCCTCTGTCTATGGCAATAAAGGCTGAAGCAGGAAATGAATTATTTCTATCGACCGCCTATGGCAATAAAGACTGAAATCCAGTAAATGGATTATTTCTACCGTCCGTCTATGGCGGTAAAGACTGAAAGAAACCCAGGAAATGAATGATTTCTACTCTCTGTCTATGGCGATAAAGACTGAAACCCAGGAAATGAATGATTTCAACCCTCTGTCTATGGCAATAAAGGCTGAAACAGGAAATGGATAAATTGTAACGTCCGTCTGTGTGTCGTTAAATATCAGAGCAAAAGCTGTAAGTGATACTGAGAAGTGGTTCTTCTGCAATCGATTCAACGTCTCATGAATAGGTTCCATCTCCTCTGTTGACTCTTTAATCACATTGGGACTGGTAGAAATTAACAGTTTCAAGTTTGAACGTTGATCGCCTTAGAGCGAAACTGTTATAGACAGCAATAGGTGCTTTAATCTCTACTTCTTAAGAAAACATATGATCTCCACTCATAACTAGTTCATAAATTACCCTGTACTGGCGTAAAACTTTCTGTTTTCTTAACAAATTTTCCCCAGGTTGTTGAGTATCCAATTCCTATGGCAGAGGTTATGTAATAAGATTTATTAAAGGTTATGCTAAACACATTTGTTTTGTTCATTTGCTTTTTATTTTTATTTTTTATTTTGAACTTTTTCTTTTTACAAAAAAATACCCACAAACAAGCTAAGCCGACAATGGTAGCAAATTGCACTTCTTTGAACACACATCCTCCCCCCCCCCACACACAAAATCTATTGCTATTGTATTCGTATATTTCTGAAGAACAGCGAAAAAGTTAAGTATTTATACTGATCAGTCAGTCAGCAGGATAATTTTCCTGGATTATTGAAAGATTCAGTTTTTTTTGCAAAATTTATCTAGAAAATTTCCCTGAAATTACTCACATTGCTCTTCTACTATTGATATTTCATTTATGCATTGCATTTTTTGAAAGTATAATAACGACTTGAACATTATATTAATCCACAGTAATTAACGAAATAACATCTGAAAAATCAGCATAGACTAGCCTAATTCTTCTGTGCAACAATTAGTTTCAATTGGACTTTAAGCGAACAATTTTAATTAAGATAATGAAACTTATTGGGAAGAATTCGAGTATACGAATAATCTTAAAAATCAGATTACTGCGTGATCTCTTGTATTACTTTGAAAAATATTTTAATTTTGCGGAAATGGAAAAGGTTTCTTTTTTCTGCTTTTTATATGTTGGAAAGTAAAGAAAACTTGTCAAATTTAGATTGTGTGAAACCCTGAAAGAAATATGAAAAAATTATACTATATTTGAGTCTTATAAATTTCTGTGATTACAAAACTAAAAGAAGGAAGTAAATATTTTCAAGATTAATTTTTAACAGTAACAACCATTACCCAACAGCAATGTCACTTTACATGTTTCTTTATAGTAATCTATGTGTATATGTGATGTATGTATGTGTAATTATGAGTGTACGTGTCTTTCTGTTTTGTTTGTTGCATTATTTATTAAAATGCTGAAAATTTCATACTTTATATGCATTGGATTATATACAATACTTTTACATCTGTATCTGTAGATGTGTGTCATTTCGATTGCTAATATATTATAAATGGTTGATATTCATGGGCGACTGGGGCCCGGGTAGGGGGACAGGGGCCCCCCTGGCTCATTAAAATATACACGTAATATAGCAAACCACGTATTAAATACCATAAATACCAGGCTAATATAACAACCATGGAAAATTTTCTTCGGGCGCCCATGTTGACATTGGATATTATTTCTTGATTATTACATGGTTAAATGGGAAGGCATGAGTAGCCTTAACTTCACCATGTGAAATAAGGCTAAATAAATAAATAACCCTTGCAAAGTATTGGATAACTGTTCAATCAGCATAAAAGAAACTAAAATTAGAGACCTAAGGCCACATTCCATAGCGGTTTTTGCGCCACCCCAATGCAAAACTGGCGTTTTAGTTCGCCGTAACAGGTGTAATTAGTATTTGGATCTTTTGCATTGCTTGCAATTAGTGAATCTTGCAAAAAAAAATTAAGGAATGAGGCCTTTAATCAAGTAAATCAAACAAAACACAGACCGCCTTATGCAGAGTCGTTTTGAAGTATGATTAACGTCATACTAAAAGCCTGACTACTGCAGGAAATATATGTTAGTCGAACTCTTTAGTATGGTACTAATCACGCGACAGAACGACTCTGTATAAGGCCCAGAGTGATCAATTTAGACGCCAGTAATTTTTTAAAGCTCAAAGGACAGTGGTCTATGTTTCTGATATATTGTTCATAGTTGCAAGAGATAGAGGTTCGATTATGAGTTGTACTAAATGACTATCGCAGATTTTGCAACTTGAATAGAAAAATGTCAAAATATACGAAAATTTGATACCATTTTCTTGTAAAATATCAATTTTAATGTTGTAACTTTTTTTTCTTTTTTTTAACGTTTTTGAACAGGTGACTTCGGAGGAGTGTGTAGTATGTGCCTTGGATTTAGCGTGTTGAGTCTTGTGGAAATTATCTACTTCTTTACGCTCCGCTTGTGTTTTGCTTTCAAGAAGTCACGCATATCACCTGAACGTAAAGACATACACGGAAGAAAGACTCCACTCATGCGTCCATTTTCCATTGTGCCACGTATACCTCCAAACGTTAGAGCCAAGCGAAACAACAAAAGTGACAATTGTAATGTTTTCATCAACGAGCTTTTCCCATCGACATATGTTCCTACAGAACTGGATACTGTTCACAGCATTAGATATGGTCGCCGAAGAAGGAAATATTACTGAAACAATTAACTGGTCATATGATGGATGACGTCAAAGGAACTTGTTTCTAGTCACTGAAGCGACACAGGAAAGAAAAAGTCAAAAGGATGGAGTGGGAGAAAGATATACTAAGTTTCAAGCATGTTGTAAAATAGAGGATCTTCCTATATGTATCTTTATCCTATTAACTGAATGAAGCCAAAAAGCATCCGAGCATCGGCACGTCTGGCTGGCTACTCTCGTTTCCGCCATGAATGTTGGCTCAAAACATTGCGATCTTATTGGACGGAGCTTGTAAAGTAGGCGTGGCGAAGCTGCGACGTATGGCTCCACGATTTTGTTGTATAGGCAAATCCTCCATTTTATAATATCCTTTCTAAGTTTAAGGTTTTGTGCTTTATGATATTTTTCAACACTGAGTTTATCAAGGACAACATAGCTATTATTAACGTACGGGCAGATTTACCCCTGGGGCTTGAATTAGGTGCATTTGGTGGATGTGAAGACCATCAGGTAAGATCAACCACCGAAAGATATACATTTCCTCACCACGTTACCTCGCCTCCTAGATAGTTAAGTTGTGGATAACGAAAGAGATATAGACTAGTGATATTGTGTGAGGATTATTGTTCCACGAAAATGGTGTCGGTGAATAACACTGCTCTTCAAAATGGTACTTTTTGAAAGCTGTTTTTGATTTGACACCTGATTTTATATAATTTGAGGTTGCTAATTACGAAAATGAAATTAGTTTCCCCCCCCCCATCACGTCACGTTTTTTCACAAATCGGAAAACATGATTGCGTAAATTGTGCTATTTACACAGCAACGCTGCTAATATAGAGTAACATTATGACTGTATATTTCTAACAAAGGAACATTATTTTGCGTCAGAACTGATCTGAACATCGATGTTCTAAATAATTAAGGTCATCAGTGGCGTAACTAGGGAGGCAAACGGGGCTTGTGCCCCGGGCGCCTAATTGGGAGGGCCCAAATTGGGCAAATATTTGGGGTAGCGTTTTGGTTTGGTTCGTCAGGGGGGCGCTAAGGCGCGTTTTTGCTCCAGGCGACAACTAGCGTATTTACGTCGCTGAAGGTCATTGATAAACAACTTATCTCATTTTTGTCTCTGTTTTTTCACTTGGAAACTCCTAAAACTAGACTTCCTTTTGTGAGTAGTTCGTGACTCTTCACGTACCAACGTTCCAACAGTAATCCGCCAACATTGTTGTTCTCCAACGTCCCTGATAATGGAATTCAATTGTTTTGATGTCCTGGTGAAATCTTTAATAATGTTCTTCACTTTAATCACCGAAGTTAGAAGGAAAGCTGTCTAAATGTGAATACAAAAAATAAATCTTAAGACTCATTTTGTACCCTAAGCTTTTAAACTTCTGGAGCATATTAAACACAATGTACTTGTAATTTTCGTCTCTGTTGTTCCCGAGAAAATTATGACACACGTCCCCGAATGCACTTCATGCTTCTTTTTCAACACTTATCATACAATGTTCAAAGTCTGACTGATCTGAGACTTTCTGATCTGAGGACCGATGAATATTCCTTCTTTTAACTTAGCACTTGAAAGTTGTGGGAATTTTGTCACTAGACACTGGAAACACTGCCCATCTTTATTCAGTCCTTTGACAAATTGTTTCACTAGACGCAGTTTAATATGCAAGGTGGTAATATGACTTGTGAAGGGTCTACGAAGAAGATGATTTTCAAATTTTTACTTCCTGTATTGCGGCTTTCGCTGACAATCAATTTGAGTCCAGGTTTATTGCGTTCTCTGCTGTTCCATTCGCAAAGTGTGGCATGGATATTTGGTGTACCCTTACTGCTGTCCAAGAAGCATACATATCACCTTCAGATCGCAGCACAATAACCAATGATGATCCTCCTATTTTATTTTTTAAAAAAATCATTTCCATATTTTCGTAAATCTCCTTTAAATGTACAGAATGAATAATGGGTATACAGAGGGTTCTTAGTTGCTGTTGTGAAGAAGCAGACCGTTCAAACTTCTCTTGTTGGAATCAATGAATAGCCTCCATTCCTCTGCATTATAGTTCTCGCAATCACAGCTTACACAGCGCTGTTATTGCGTTCCCAACGTGTAACACGTTGTGATATCATTCAGTGCTACCAGATACAGTACATATTTTTTCAATGTTAGCAGAATAACTAACTGCACGTATTTTATTACAAATTCAAAGATAATCAGAAGGCTATGGCATCGAAACTATATTTTTATATTCTTAATTATAATCAGTACTTCTTCCGAAATATACATTTATACTCCCCCTCTCCTCTATTTTAAGAAAACTGTACGTGATAGAGCAAAACTAACTACATTTTTGGATATTTCAGGTGAAAAACATTAAGAAAACCTTAATAGTTTCCAAACAGCAAAATGATTGTAGAGCAGTGTAATCATCAGTTCTCCCATAGGAATTGTTGATTATTCCCAAGACTGCCTTTCATAATGTCTTTATTATTATTATTATTATTATTATTATTATTATTTTGCTCTGGTTCTTCTCATTCTTAATATATTCATTGTTTTTAGTTATAATGGAAAAGGCAAGCTATGATGTGACAAGGACTTGGGTTGTTTCCAATCTGTTGATAGTAAAATGTTTTATATTTAACGGCTCCTTCAGCACCAAGGTTATAGGATAAGAAACTGCATGAGAAACTCATGTGATACAAAACATGTTTTCCTACTGTCAGTCAATTTCGGGTGTTCATTACCGAAGAAACTATCTTATCTATACATTGATCTACAAGGTTGGAAGCAATTGATCTATCAACAACAGTGGCGTATTTAGGGGTCGTCACTCGGCTCGAGTCTCCCCCATTAAGTGCAAAGTTTATTTTTTTAATGTACTTGTAGCGATAAGAGAAAAACTCACGAAATTGTAACCTAACGTCTTTTGTTGAAATGCAGAACAAAAGGCAGCATATCTGCAACAGAATGACCCATTCCTATTTACCCCTCCCCCTCCTCGCCGTAGACACACCAACAAACACTTTTAACAAGCGAATATGTTATTGCAGAGAAACGCTTTAAAGCCCCACTCCAATTCGGCTCTCTATATTCTTGGCGCTTTTCTCCAATATATACATATATATATAGGGTGTAACATAAATGCATGGATACAAGGTGTTCGAAAGTAGAGTCTCTCCAATAGCTCACTACGGGAAAGTAATGGAAATGTTCAATATTACAGGAATAATACAATCAAGGGGAATTATGTCAGTGAAAATACATTTATAATAACATAAAGAATGAAACTAAACAACATTTGAGGTCATTAGGTTGACAGTGTTGCCAACCTGGTACAAAGTGTTATGTTTTCAAAAAGCACTAGAGGTCCACACTTTAGCATATGATTGCTGACGTTCCTAAATATGGGGCACCGTCTTCCGAAGTTTATGTATGATATAAACGTGCGCTGTGGCCTCTATCCAGTGGCGTATTTAGGGGGTGGCTTCCGGGCTTAAGCCCCCCACGAAATCTTACTTAGTATAGTAAAGTAAATGAAATATCTTGCAGAATTTTCCCATTTCCAGGCAAAGCCCCTCCCGAAAGTTAGCAAAGCCCCTCCCGAAAGAAAATCGTAAATACGCCACTGCCTCTATCAGATACCTTTCTCAATTACTTACCTTTGGAAACATGCAATAGTGGTGGTCTACGAACCGTTGTTTGCTATTGTGAGCTGTAAATTGGCTTTACACTTGGACAGCTTGTCTTTCGAAAACGAAGTGAAATCTGCCCCACCATATCTCGATTCATTTTCAACAAACAAAAATAGTGTATTTAGTTTTGAACTAAATTTTCAGCATCCCTCCAATTAAAAATTTCTGGATACGCGCCTGATCAACAAAATGATCATACCACAGTAAAATGATCATGATGATCAGTAAAAATACCACAAACAAACTCGTTCTCCAATAGTAATAACGCATTTTCCCAAAATGTCAACAACTCCATCTGATCGTCACAATATTCGAATTTCCATTGCTCGTTTTCATTTAATTTTGCTGAATTGTTTATTTGAATACATGAATCTTGTTTTTTTCGTGTCCTAATCCCACAAATCTTAAATCTAGTTTGATTGGCTTCTGTTTGCTTTTGTTCAAAAGTGTTATCATAAGTATGCAGTCAAGGTACAAGAAGTAAACATTTTATACCCAACGCTAATCTTAAGGTAAATATATGGAAACTCTTTGCACAATTTCAAAGTGTTATAGCTTAAAAACGGTTAACCGTCTTTGAATGAAAAAGTATGAGTAAATATTAAAGTAAATTTATATACGTTATTATGCGAATTCAGTGTTCTATTGACTCTGAAAAACAATACAAATATGTCACAAAATGTAATATACTTATACTCACTGGTGACCGGTAGATTGTGGTTTCAGGTGTTGCAGTACGAACAATCGGGGACAGAAGATATGAACTGGACTCATTGGCTAATCAGCATAACATTAGATGCAAATGTTATGTGACATGTGGAATTAAATAAAATTCTGATTTAAAAAATAAAAGAAAGTGAAGAATATTTTATCCGATTAATCACCTTATTTAATTAGTAAATTCATTCTCTTCTCTTTGATTGGAGCAAATTTATCCAATACATGATGGTTGAACTATGGTATTATCATTACGATTTCTTTTTCGATAGAAAGCATAACCAATGGTGATAACCTTTCTTGGAACATTCAATTCTTAAAAAGTATCAATCCTTTTCGATGTGAAAAGGCGCCTGTTCCCTTTTGCTGACGTCATAGACACAGTTAATATTAATTTCAGAAACCTTGTAGATTTACTAAATAACTTCTCTACATTATTGTGAACAATTCATTCTAGCAAACCTGACAGTGATCCGAATTCTTCTGCAGCGTAGGCTGAAGACTGTTCGTGGCAGAGATTAGTGTTATTTAAAAAAAATTGAACACGCTTTCTGTAAATTGAACACACTTTATTCACAGTACATCTAGGAAAATTTAAAACAAATTGCAGAAATATACCTAAGGCAAACAAGATTGCTGCCATAAGATCCTATGAATTTAAACCGGATCTTTTTCGAACACTCTTCTGAATTACCCTTGACTTGTTTTGTCTAAGCTTTAATTGTTAGTTTTTCCTCAGTGGAGAGTTGGGCAAATTGCTTTTTCTGTAAGTTACTTACAGAAGTCATAGTATAATAGAATTCATTCAGAATTAGCAGGTTATTTACAGAATTAGAGCACACACAAGTCAAGTAAATCTAATAACTAAAAATCAAAACCGCTGACTCAGGAAAGACAACTGGTACAAAAGATGTATATGAATCGCGAATGTCACATATACACCAACCCACACACGTGCGTAAAGAAAAACTACATTCCATATCATCCTTCTTGGTTGTAAGCAATGCACAATGAACACCATATACTTCTACATGAGGCGAAACAATGTTTATCAATGTTATACATTCTGGGAAACAAACTTTGAAACCGTTTTGAAGTAGGATCAGCATGTAACAGAAATCAAAAGTCAAAGAACATCAAAACGAAGAAATGTCTACTGAGATGGGTCCAAAGTGTTTGAGCGGTTCCAATACTTCAATGTAATATCGAACCTGTCTTATTCTGCACCCGAAAACACGATAAGTAGTTAATTACTGTCACCTATATTTTTAGAAAAAATGATAGAACGATTATTTTTATAAGGAAACAAAGAGTGCATGGTGAGGCGTAAAATAAAATATTTAGTCTATATCAATCACTTTTCTGTTAAACAATATGGTTCGTTAAGAAAGTATACAAATCTTAGTCGAGTTTGGAAATTTTTGGGAGGTCTGGACCCCGTGAACCCCTCCCTCGTGGCTGATCCCCTGAGCCTTGCCAAGTAGTCCCAAATTTAATATAGCGTTTCCCATCATACAGTTTTATGTGGAAAGTTATCAAGAGTAAAATACATTTATTTTATAAAACAAATAGGAATATGTATATACTAAAATACTATCCATATAGAGATTACTCCGTATATTGACTTATTAATACTTGGCTCACAAATTACTGTACATGAACCCTTCATTATATATAAGCTAAGAATTAACTTGTAAATGCGTGTCTACTTTCATTTGTTATCTACTCTATTACATATTTTCTTTCTTATTTTGTAATTCTGCGATCCCTTTTTTTAATTGTCATTGCATTAGTTTGCTTCAGTATAGCCCCGCAATTTAAGAAAGATGAATGCATAAAAATAACTTAAATTTGTTAATTGATAGTGAAATAAAATTCAGAAATCTTATTTAGCGCGAAAAACCTTCTCGTTCACTGGAAACCGTACCGCGTTGTTGCAGAAGTACTGCAACGATCAGAGCCTTTAACTTCTGATATAGGGGAAAGGAGACTTAACATTCACTCCAATTGCCGTGCTGTAGAAATCTGGTCGTTGTATGCTCGCTGGAACGGAATATACGTAAATTAGAGACTCTGTGACGGATTGTTTTTCGGTTTTTAAAGCGGATTAATTGATTTTACAGTTATAGAAGTAAAAACTATGTTGGTATATGGGAGTATTAGAAAGTACTTTTATCCTGTTTTTTAATACTACTTCCAATGATATTTGTCTCTTAAATTACTTTGGTCGTTGCGCAACGCCGCAACGCTAACATTAGCCGACACTGGACGCATCACGTTTCCAGTTCAGAAATACTCAATGTGCCCTCCTCCAGCCGCACTGCACACATTAAGTCGATAGTCGAACCGTTACAACGATTTAAATATTAACAGAAGTTTGCAAATTGGTCGGTGGTTGACAGGAGTTCGTACTTGCTGCATGCATTTTTGCCGATCCCAAACGTTTCAGTATTCGCGCACTACCTTGTATTTTTTGTCGTGCTACCATAGCCAGCTTTTTAAAGTTGGTCATGTCAAATGTACAGAATAATTTGGAAATCTTTAATTTGCCCATTTGATGTCGAGAATAGAACCAAACCAACCCCTGCGGGGCTTCTAATCCGTTCTTCCTCCTTCTCCTCCTCCTCCTCCTCCTCCTAATACTACTACTTCTTCTTATGCTATTGATCCGTATAGTAAAACTGCACGCTTATTTTAATGAAAGAAAGTGTTATGAAAATTGAAAAAAGAACTTTGCCTGTCCAGGGTTTGAACCCACGCCATAAGTGACTTTCATTACTAGTCCCCTTATTAGCAAGTTCGGCTACGAGGGTCGACAGCCGCTAGTGATTGCTTTTTGTTATATGTATGACAAACTCTTGATGTCATCTGTATCGGGTCAATAAGTTTGGGATCCGCAAAAATGCTTGCTGCATCACTCCCTGTTTCAAATTGTTAGCATGTAATTAAATTATGATTTTTCGTTTCAAGCTATTAAACTGTGAAATCGAATCAAGACATTAGAGACACCTTTTACTATTATTATACATATCTGATATTTATATTTTGTAAATAATGTATTCAAGAAATATCTTTTATACAATGTAAATGCTGTATCTAAACAATAAATATTCATAAGAATTTAATACATGTCAATTCTTGTAAATCAAACAATAAAAATAATACTCTACCTTTCTTGTTTCTCTTACAATATTTATCGAGAAAATTTTACACAAGTTGCCGTATGAATTCATTCTCCATTACTTATTGATCTCTCAGAATGCCCTCCATAGGAAATACGGTTTGAGTCTAGTATAAAAATGAGTATACAAAGCTTGAGGAATCCCGTAGCGATTCGCATGTGTACAGGGTGTTCCGGAAGTGGGCATCCCCCCTTTAGTTTCAACAATATAGTGTTAGTTATGACAGAATGTCTGTACACAGTTAGCATGGAGTCTTAAGAGTTCGAAACATCGGTATGATCACCATCCATGTCCTAACACAGCTGAATTCTGCGCCAAGTTCTCGCAGATGTTTTGCTGAGATACTCCGGAGTCACGAGGGTGTGGCGTATTCCACCTGCTCGTAATTCCTGCGTTGTGTAATATAGAGTGTTTCTTACTTGTTGCTTTATGAAACCCCAGAGAGCATTGTCTAGTGTCGTCAGATCGAGATTTCTTGGAGGCCAGGCAAATTTAGCTGGTAAAGATGCACAACCTCTTCCAGTCCAGCGACCAAGAAACATCTGAGTCAGGTAATTGCGCACGTAGTGCGCTGGTGCTCCATCCTGTTGTATCACAACAGAGTCTTTGAACATGGATAGCTATGTTACCAAACAAACGTGGGTAAAGCCTAAAACCATCAGAAAACACCAATTAGGGGTACGCTCACTTCCGGACCAAACTGTACTTCAATTTGTAGAACATATTCTTGGAATGATTGACAAGTAGTTAAAATTAGAAATTGACTGTAATCATACCAAATATACACATTTTTTCTCTCTCTATATATATATTTTTAGAAAATTCATTTTCACATCCCCAAATACTACCGTATGCTATCTTACCTATAAGTTAGTAGTACTTGCGGACACTACTGTTGTGTTTATATATTTTCTAAAATGCCTTAACAGCAAAGGGAGTTTTAACAATACATTTTCAAGAAATGGGAGTTACTAATCATAAATGCTGTAAATCTTTTAGTTCTGAGGTTACTAAGATTAAAATTAAATTTAGTAATAGCACTTAAAGAAAAAGAAATTGCTTATATGCAGTCCAATTTTAAAATACATAGATGGCTAACTACAGAGTCATCTAAATCAGTTGTATGAACACGAGATTCTATACAAGTTACTCATTGATTTTTGAAAATATTTTGCCTACTACGGTGTACCTTTTAATCTAATGCTGAAGAATTTTATTTCTTAAAACTTAAGAAATAAATTTTAGAATTTTAAGTGTGAAGGAAACGCGATAATTTTTTAAATATAATAATTACTGTGGATTTTACGATTTACATATTTACGAGCAGTTGAGGATTTAGCTTGGGGCCGGAGACCTAGGGCCCAGTTTTTTTTTGTGACAAAAGTAATTTAAGCTATTATTTATATATTTATTAAAGTTTATATGAAACTCATGGTGTACCTATCACAGTCTAGGTTCTGGCTGCTCCCCCAGTTTTTACCTTCCCTGAGTTTTATATTACATCAGCGAGGAAGTCTTTAGATAACTTAAGCATGAATGTCTAAAGCACAGCAAGCCAGAAGATCTTAGAATGGTAGAACTACGTTAATATTATTCAAATTTCGGAGAAGTTGAAATTGTAGGCGAAATACCGGTATATAGTTAATAGGTTGTGTAAAATATTTTAGAAGATTTACACAGATATTTTTCAATAGCAACTATGATAAAAAGATTAAAGTTGGTCAAATTCAGAAAATATTACTTGAATAAAAATTCAACGAAGTTACTTATACTCTTCAAAGAACTTAGATAAAGTCTGTTTCTTGTGTCATAGCAAAACAAGAGATAAATACAGTAATTGTCTATACAAAGATATACCCAGTAATGATGTATACCTTCATACATTCCGGTGTGTGGTGATATGACTCTCCCTCTGGGTAATTTTGTCATATTTGGTCATATTATACGTATGAGCTACTGGAACTATGCTTGAGTTACCAGAAATTATTACACTAATAAAGGCTATGTCACCATCCTTCACCAACTTACACACACACACACACACCTGGCCCTTTAGCAAGGGCCCCTATGTTCTCGGCGTACTATCAGAACTTACATAGCGTTAAAAAAATTGCTGAGTGTGCAATACATATAGGTGAATTTACTCGTTATGACTGCTTGGTTTTCCTGAAACCTGGTTAAACGAAAGTGTTCACAACACTGAACTTCCCATAGATTCACATTTTAACATCTATAGGAATGTTCGAGGAAATCGTGGTAGCGGTGTTATGATTTCTGTGAACACTATATGGTAGTGTAAATTATGCAGTGATCTAGCTATAAACTGTAAAATAATATGGTTTGAAGTAAAACTTGCAAAAGATTTTAAAAAATCTTAATTAGTTGTTACTACTCGTATAGACCGCACGGAAACTCACCTATTTCAGCGCTCGAGATTCTGTGCTTGGAGCCCTCAATGAATGCGATATTGTTCTCTTCTATAATTTTTAATTTATCAATAGATTGGATTGACACTAGAACGAGTGTAGGTAAATGTCCTAGTGATGACTGGGTTTTAGATATGTTTATCCAAGGATTAGGAGTCGTCAATTCAACTTATTTCCTACTCGTCGTGAGAACATTCTTGATTATGTGGTCTCCTCCTAAATGATCTTGCTATTACTCCACATAGAAATTTATTTTTAATCGGACCATGAATTTTTGGACGTCGATATTCCTTTGTCTAGGCTGTCATCGAATAACAACAGCTTTGAGCCTAAACAGTTTATTTGGCTATGGGAGAAGATACCGTGGGACACTACAAATCATTCCCTTGATTTAATTCCCTGGTGTATATTGAACAATGGTACTATTAACGATGCCGTCTCACTTTTTACGGATATTATTTCTGCGGTTGTTAAGGACATTGTCCTGCGAAAACTGAAACGGTCGCGTCAGTTCCCTCCATGGTTTGATGCTGAAGCTCGTTTTGTTGTTAGAAATAAACACTGCGCTTGGATGCTGTGGAATCAGTTTCCGAGTGAACAAACATATAGGTCTTTTTCGAACATTAGGCGATATTCGAAATATCTTCTTCGCATGAAATATAAGAAATATGTGAAAAATCTATTATGTCAATTCACTTCTGAACCAAATAGCTTTTGGACTTCCCGGAGGCAACAACCATGTATCCCGCAAGAAATTGACTACAACTCAAATAGTTTCGACGGAAAGCACAGATCTGCTGCTTTCAATTAGTACTTTTGCAATAGCTTTTCTCAGCTTGGGACACTCCCCTCTTTACCTAAGATCCAATCTGTATGTTCGCACTCGCTAACTACAATTACTACCTCCCCTGATTAAGTGAAATTAATAATTTCCTCACTGTCTTCTCGCTGTTCTTCTGGTCCTGATAATATCAGCACAATTTTCCTTTGTAACACAGCACACTCACTTGACCATCCTTTTTCATTGTTATCTAATAGACGTTTCTCGGAGGGTATCTTTCAGAAACTGTGGAAGATGGCCAATATCATACCCATCTTCAAAACTGGAGATAGAAAAAAGTTTCATCCTACAGACCTATCTCTCTTCTGTGTCGATTCTTTGTGAGAAAATTGTTAAAGATAGAGTATACAGCTTTCTCAAACCTTTTTTCAGTGGCTCTCTGCATGATTTCCTACCTGGACGCTCGTGTCTTACAAATTTATCAGTGTTAGTCACTCATGCGGCCCAAGCATTCATGGCTAACTCCCAGCTAGATGTCATTTATTTTGATATATCAAAGGCATTTGACACCATAAACACCAAGTTGCTTCTTTACAAGCTCTCAAGTAGATATAACATTCATGGCAAGATCTCTCAACGAAAGAATAACGCGTGACTCTGCTTGGATCTATGCCTCCGTTTAGTCCCGTCTTATCCGGAGTGCCTCAAAGGAGCGTGCTGGGTCCACTTTTATTTTTATTGTACGGACAACTTGCCTAGCATCTTCTCGACCTCTTTATCAAATATATTGATTTTCGCTGATGACTGTAAACTCTTGAGAGTCGTTAACACTATAGACGATGCTTCTTCACTGCAAGCTGACATAGATATGTTTTGTAATTATTGCTTTACCTGGAAGCTGTCTCTAAACCCCAATAAATATACCACAGTTTCTATATCCTAAAGAAAGACTGTTCTTCGGCAGATATATAATGTTAACAATGCACCTGTCAAACACATCTCATCTCAAAAATATTTAGGTGTTGTCTTTGATGAAAAACTCTCTTTTGCGGATCATAACAGTTCGAACTCATCCTGAGCTATGAAACTACTTGGTCTAATCTTTAGATTTCCACAAATACAAAGTCTTCCTTCCCTTACGATATTCTATAAGGGTTTTATTTCTTCGATGATTGAATATTGCTCACTTGTATTGAATATGGCAGTATGTACTAATCTATCTCGCATTGATTCTATATTAAACTTCTTTCTTGCTATAGTTCGATTCAGAATTCCCGAGCTACGTAATTACTCGAACTAATGTCTTTAATGAACTTATGTTCTCCTGACAAACGACGCCGCGGAGATCATTTACTATACCTGTATAAGATCATCAATGGCAAAATTGATTCTGAATTTTTACTATCGCAGATTAACATTCGTGTTCCTCAGAAGCGAACTCGCTCTTTCAATTTGGTAACTTATGAGACACTTAAGTTACCATTTGTAAAGCGCTCCTTGTTTTACAGGCTAGCGCACGATCATAACACATTGCCATGAAACTTATTCTGTATTTTATCAGTGTTTTGTTGTTGTTTGTTTGTTTGTTTTCGTTTTCTTTTTGTCTTTATGTTGTACAGTTTCAGCTAATTGCTGTATGAAACTTTGTGAATAAATGAACAAAATAAATAAATAAATATGTTGATAGATAGATATGCACTTATACATCTTATACAAAGTTTCTGGTTGATTAAATTTGGTAATTCTGGTCACCCTAATATGATGTACGTCACACAATTCTTTCATTTGATTGGCCGTGAAGAGTTTGCATGGTAATTCAAGGCCTTGGCTCGGGAGTTGGGACGAAGTGAGGCATGCAAGAACATGTCTGTTTCTTTATGCAAAATTAATTTTGTAAATATTTTAATATGTAGTGAACGCGTGAAATACAATAGTGTAAGATATTCACTGCTGTTATACTTCCCATAGTTTAATATAATTACTTCTTGAAGTAAGACATTGCCAATTTATTCGCGTTTATGCCAAACTTGAAGTCTGAAATTTGTACCATCGGCTATACTAACATTAAACTCGAGAAGTTCAGGTCGCAATAATTGCACGCAGGAATTATTAGTAAAGGTAATTGTTAATTCAGGTTTGTGTTTATTTACCGATTTTTGTTATTTGCAGCTTTGTCACGAAGGTGCATAGCATGTGTACTACGTTCAACAGGTTTAAATCCTTTAGAAGTTGAAGAAGTTCTTTAAAATTTTGGATGGTATCTTCAGATGATGAGTTATCATCAAGAGTCGTCTTGGTGTTGAAGTTGCGATAAGTGCATGATTTTGTAGGTTCAGGTCTTGAAGCGGGTGTAGCAGTGGTGTTTTGAAAAGCTTCGGAATGTGAGATTGTACTTGCTAGTGTTGTTTTCCTTTTTGCTTGTAGAATTTGTTGCATTCAGACACGAAATACGTAATTAGCAGGATGAACGCTTTTAGAGTTAACGCATTTCGTTGATGTGTCTCTGATCTTCTTATCGCATTTGTACGTCCAACGAGAACTGGTGCACTTAACGTACTGAGGCAGAGCTTGGCAAGTCCCAAATCTTTGGCATTTGAAGCATTGCAACTAATGTTTCTTTTGTAGTGGTTCTATCGGACTTCCATGTATAGTAATAAGTCTTCTTTATAGATTCTGGTAGCTTATAGAATCTTCTTCAACGTAATCAAGAATAGTGGGAAGGGAACTATCCCTTTCCCGCATTCACGATTTAGGTTTCACAT
This sequence comes from Thermobia domestica, assembly GCF_964235325.1. Classification (NCBI taxonomy): domain Eukaryota; kingdom Metazoa; phylum Arthropoda; class Insecta; order Zygentoma; family Lepismatidae; genus Thermobia; species Thermobia domestica. Next base: position 208,583,412 of record NC_137466.1, on the reverse strand, counting down.
TCGTAAAACAGAGAATATTGGGTAATCCTTCTCCTTGAGTGCTGTTGTGATGTCTTCAATGCTGGTATCAATTGTAAGGTGGCGAATAACTTCTTTGATGGTCTCAGTTTTCTTCTTGATTTCCCTGACATATTGTATTTGGTGGTGAGAATAAATGTTATGTACTCATACAATTTCGTAATCTTCCTGAAGATCGCACTTTTTTGTGTATGCTTTCATGAATAATAAAGCAACTTCTTTGCTTCAATATCTAGTTAATTGTTGTAATTTATAGCCCTGGATATGAAGGCAATCATATATATACCTAGGTACATCCAAGTTTTGGTCACGTTAGAGATAGTATTTATATCATCTATTTTCTTATCCTTCACAAGTGCAATGTCTGGAGTGGAAGCATTTTCTGTGTCATACGTGGCTTTTGAATGCACCTTATAGGTATTTGATTGTGGTATAGGCGCAGGCATCTGTGATGGTCTCCCGTTTCTTCTTTACTTCGGTGGCATGTTATAGTTAGTTGTAAGAACAAATATTTGCACTATTTTCTAATCTTACTCAATGTCTCTTCTTGTACTGGAATTAAAAAAAAAGTCTTGGATTTTAAATTTTTAGTAGATTTTTTTTTAGGTGAGAGAGTAAAGGTATAAAATAGATATTTTTATTCATCATTTTTTAAAGCGTCAATTTTGGGGAAGAAATGTTTCACTCCCAGCCATTAGAGGGTTACGCCCTCTCTTTGGCACAGATGTTAAGACAAGTTAATTGAATTTAAAGGATTGTAGTTGGTCTAAGTGCGATTGTGAGTATATTAATATTTAACACAAAACATGAGAGCAGGAATACATTCAAGGTACTTAGGTGCTGGACATGAAAAATAACACATATTCTAGTAGAATTTAAAAATCCAAAAAATATATTTATTTTGTTCTATTAAATACAACGTGAGAAACAAGATTTGAAAAAATAAAAGAAGGTGCGTCAGATAGCTTTGTATTTAAATCGACTGAAGATCTATTTTAAAACGAATTTCGTTGACACGTTTGTCTTCAATTTGGGTGCTTTGCTGGAGATTTTATTTCTTTCTTTCAAGTTTTAGATTATCTGAACGTTCCGTCATCTTGTGATTAATAACGAAAATTCTCGGTCGTACTAGTATGGTCAAATCTCATCAGAAGTATAAAGATATAGAGGTTTAATTAAACCTGATAACAGTGGCAGATCCCGGACGGAGTTCCGGGGGGGAACGGTGGGTTGTAATACTGCTACTTAGAGTTACTTTTAAGAGCTCCAGACTCTGGGATGCATTTTATTTATATATAAAATAAGGAAGTCTCCACTTCTGGGGGGGCGATCACACGATCGCCCCCCCTGGATCCGCCCCTACGTGATAGTGTGTTCAGAGCTATTTAACATGGTGACTGTTTTTCGGTATCTCATAACACCTCGTGAAGTTCATGTATAAACAAGATCGAAGACCATCTAAAATTATTGCAAAGACACTAATGTCAGATCGTTTTATGCACATATCACAAATATTTGTTGATAGCTTATGCAATACAATGTATAGCTCTAACACTATATAACATTTTATTTCGCATTTTATATTGTATGAAGTTTTTATAACTGTTTCTATATACGTCATCAATGGTGGTTAGTCAATGCTGATTTGCCAGTTCATCAACGCAATGAATACCAATGACGATTATTTTCAGCGTAAAGTGTCAACATTTGCTGCTTTGTTTTTTGTCCAGATTAAAGCAGGCACGTGTAATGGAATTACAATTTGCATTGTTGCATGTGAAAGTAGATTTGTCAGGAAGACGAATAGTAATCTAGAAAAATCTATAATATGAAGATTTGGTTTTGAAAATATGACTGTCTTACTGCGATTTCAGGTACAAACTAAGTTCAAAGATCCTTTTTTGTAGCTATTTATCAATTCCCGGAAAATCTTGATTATACAAGTAATACACATGCAGACGGCTTCCATTAAGATCTTCAAACTATGGGAGAGTGTGTCAAGAGTGATGAAACAAGAATATGATAACAAACTACTGCTGGAGAACCAAATGAGATTGTCCTGAAAATTACACAAACGCAAGAGATACAATTGCCAATTTTTGTCTCATTATAATTTATACCCGTATATTAAAACATTACAAGAGGCCTTATGCAGAGTCGTTCTAACGCGTGATTAGTGCCACACTAAAGAGTTTGAGCAACATGAGTTTCCTGCAGTAGTCAGGCTTTTAGTATGACGATAATTATACGCCAAAACGACTCCGCATAAGGCCCATAGTGTTTAGTATTCCAAACAATATGCTTTGAAGCCAATTGTATTTTGTTTGTGTGTGTGTGTGTGTGTCTATGACTTATTTACATATATTTGTGCATCATTTACGATATGAAACCCAAAATAGTATCTAAATATAAAATTTTGACTTAACTTCGTTTACTAACCCTCAACAAGGTACAAAAATATAATAAAATTAGAAAATTACAATGTGGAATAGTAAAAAAAAAAAAAAAAAAAAAAAAAGTTTACAGAGAATACCTAATGTTAAATCTGAAATCAGAGCATTCAATTTAGATTAAAACAAATGCCAATATTAATGCAACTAAACTTTTGTTGGTCAATGAATCAATACCGACATTTGCTTCCTTTTTAAGCATATATACAATTGACTAGTCTTTGACAAGCTGGGGGCTCCGCGCCAGACCTCAGCCTACGGCCTCGCATCTTTTGTGTATCAGACTTTGCATTAACAGTGAGTTTCATGCATTTGCCCTTCATATTTCGTGAATTTCCCTATCTAGGGGCTTCGCCTCCACACCTCCGTCATTGCTCGACCTACGACCTCGCACCTCTTAAACCTATAATTCTATTGAATTTCGAGTTTTTTTTATTTCAACTATATAAAAGATAAGATTTTGTACCCCAAGAAAATGTCCATTTAAATAACATAGGTATTTCTTCCTCCCCCTTTAGACCCTTTAAAATTTTTTTTTAAAAAATATTCACGTTCTTCAATTTTCCTGTGGGTTAGTCTCGGAACACTACAATCATGCCAAATTTCATCATTCTAATCCTGCCGGAAGTGCCTAAACATTTTGGAATGTAGAAGACGTCCCATATAAATAAATAACAGGAGAAAGGTTTTTTCAGTTCCCCATAAAATCACTCTAAAGTTAGAAACTTTTGTTTTTAGTGATTTACAATGGTAACGCTAACGAAAACGTAGAAGCACACCGAATTTTAAGTTTGTATTCCAATTTCTAGTACCTAAAATATGATATTATAGGTCTAAGAAAGGCCCTTTCAAATAACATGCAGAATTTCTTCATTTCTCTTTAGACCCCCTAAAAGTTAAAAATATTCACCTTTGGTAATTTTCCTGTCGGTTAGTTCCGAAAAGCTATAATCATGTCAAATTTAATCATTGTAGCCCTACATGAAGTGTCCAATAATTTTGGGGTGTGAAAGGTGTCTCATATAAATAAAATGGGAAAGATTTTTCAATTCTCCGTAAAACCACTCTAAATCTGCAAATGTTTATTTTTGGTGATATATTTAGTTAACGCTAACGTAAACATACAAGCATACCGAATTTCAAGTTTTAATTCTAATTCCAAGCACTTAAAAATGAGATAATAGGTCCAAAAACAGGCCCACTTAAATAACAAGGGGAAATTCTTCGTCTCCCATTAGACTCCCTAAAAATTAAAAATATCATTTTTGGCAATTTTCATGTCGGCGAGTTCCAGAAGGCTCCAATCATATCAAATTTCGTCATTCTAATCATGCCGGTAGGGCCTAAACATTTTGGGATGTAGAAAATATATCATACAAATAACATGGGTAAGATTTTTCAGTTCTCCATAAAATCACTTTAAAGTTGAAAATTTTTATTTTTGGTGATTTACAAAGGTAGCGCTAACTAAAATGTAGAAGCATACCGAATTTCAAGTTTGTATTCCAATACCAAGCACCTAAAATATAGGATTATAGGTCAAAAACACGTCCATTTAAATAACATGGAGAATTTCTTTATCTCCCCTTTAGACACCTTAAAACTTAAAAATATTCATATTTGGAAATTTACCTGTCGGTCAGTTCCAAAAAGCTACAATCATGTCAAATTTAATCATTGTAGCCCTACATGAATTGTCGAATAATTTTGAGGTGTAAAAGGTATCTCATATAAATAACATGGGATTGATTTTTCAGTTCTCCATAAAACCACTCTAAAGCTGCAAATTTTTATTTTTGGTGATTTACTTAGTTAACGCTTACGAAATCGTACAAACATACTGAATTTCAAGTTTTTCTTCTACTTCCTAGTACCTAAAACATGAGATAATAGGTCCAAAAACAGGCCCATATAAATAACATTGGGAAGTTCTTCATCCCGCTTTAGACCTCTTAAAAATTAAAAATATTCACTTTTGGCATTTTTCCTGTTGGTTAATCATGGAAAGCCACAATCATGCCAAAATTCAACTTTCCACGTCAATCGGAAGTATCCCTTTAATTTATGTCAGTTCATGTAGTTTTACATACGTATATTTAGGATATCGATACAGAGCGGCCTCGTGGTTATATGGTTACCATACGACCTGTTTTCGATCCTCGGTGTTAGCTCATGTAGTTTTGATTCCAGGTTAATCTTCAACCCAAAACCTCATGTAGTATCGATACTAATAAGAACATCCAAAACAATAAATAATCGATCTCTATACGAGAATATCCCGTGTAAAGAAAATATCGGGCTATTATTGGGCTTTTTTTTTTTTTACAACTATGACATTTTAGTCCGGCCACAAATGAAAGATGACATGAGTCGGAGATCACACGATGCAGATGAGGGAATTGGAAAGAAAGAAAGGAATATGGGAGTAAGGAAGCAGTCTGGGACAATTATGTTAAGTAACATCCCCACATTTCCCAGACTGAATGAGGGAGACACCTCCCTCAGGATGACTGGCCTGAGAAAGCTGTTACACTTTTACGACTGAGTGTTCCCATCAGGAATCGAACCCGGGGCCACCAGCACAAAAGAAGAGAGTATTGGCGACTATGTTATCCGAGGTTATGCTAATAAATGTAGTAATTATGAAAAATCAGTTTTAGGGTTTGATAGAAAAAAGTTTGCCAATAATAATACGAATTTTGAAAATTATGGATGTGGACTTATACTCACCCACATAACTTTCTTCAACTTAATTCGATCTTCCAACACCTATGAGGTGATACCCAGAATATCCGAGAATTTCTTTGTACCGGGCAAACCAGTAGCAGTACGACATTCCACTGCTAGATGTCTCGACGTGCATGTATTAGCTACTGTACCATAAAGTTGCGTCATGTTTGACCCATTCAGTTGTGCGTGTCAGGACGTGTTTCAGTGCTTCTGCGAATTATATATATAGAATGACACCATTGGATAATTTTTATTTCATTAAACATTCATAGTATGTAGATTTTTTTTTAAAAAAATCTGAAAGTACTTTCTATTTCCTTTATTTTAAGAATTGCATTACAATTATTTAGAAAATGTATTACCCTAAATAGTAGCAGACACGATTAACTTATCCTTTAAAGACCTTCTAAATAAATATGTTACAATAATCGAACATTATCGTAAAAACATTCTCATTTAAGTACAGAATCACAATTTCATTTAGTTTCATTTTCAACCGAAGAACATTTCTTATTAATTTGATAATACTTTAATCTCCACACAAACTTTTCTAAGGTGAATGCTAGAAATCCAAATGCTAAACCAATACATAAAAGAATGAAGCATCCATACACATGGTTTATGGTTAACACAACGAGTGGGAGAGAACTAAACAATGTCCCTGAGTTTTCTGCTGTCGTCAAATTATTTTTGGAGTCCAAAAGCCATTTATTCATTAAACCAGACTCCAGTGATCGGAAGATGATAGAATTCATTCTTTCCAGGTAAGGGAAATTTCTTGCAACACAAAAGCTTGACATAGTCATCCCAATAGTTTCATCCAGAACATTAATTTCTACGTATGTCTCTTTTGAGCTTAGAAACCTGCTAATGAGGGAGATGTAAACACTGTCTGTGAGAAATGCATGCTTTTTATTCGTCATGAAACTATTCTGTATTGATAAATTGTCCAGAGTGCTGCGAGCTTTTAAATAAAGTTGTTTTAGGTAAGGATTAGCACTTAGTTTCAAACGTTGTAGACTAACGTCTTTAGCAACAATTTCAACTCCTTCAGTAACTGCTTCCTTGAAAGTACGAATTTCTGGATAGTATTTAGGAACTGTTAAATATGACAGTAGACATCCTTGATAAGCAGAAGAAATGATTAGTGAAAAGTATATCCAAAGATATAAAAAATATCTATTATAAAATATTTTTGGTTGTTTGACAGAAACTTGCAACAAAAGTGAAAAGTGAAGAAAGGTATTTCTCATGATATTGGAAGAATGTTTATTTAGTCGCTCAAACATAGTCAAAGTGATTGTGACAGTAATAAACACAGCCATAATCATCAACCATGTTTTGTTTTCAAAAGGAAGATAAATGTTCATCCATTTGGGGTAAGGTCTTGCTTTATGAACAACAATTACAAGGGTACCTATACGCAGAGGATATGGAAACTGGAAATCATGATATCTCTCATAATTAATTGTAATCGTGTGTAAGACAAGCTCTGCTTTGCCTTCAGTGATGTCCGCTAAAAAGGATGTCCAACTGCCATTCGCAAGTCGTCTCACAAAAGGATTATGTGTTCGAATAACATTGTATACCGGCGTAAAGTTCATATATTGGATTAATACTTCAAACAGCTTTCCGTACTGACCTTCGTATACAAATCTGCCATTTCCTAGTGGTGTTAGTTTTATAGTTGGTGAGTAATTGAAAGTTGTTGATATAGTAATAGGGTATCCGTTCAAATTCTGAATCTCAAGTGGAAGAAACTTGTTTTGTCCTGGAAAGGTAGTTTCGTTTTCACTATTTATGTTTACCTGTTGTATTTCGTTTCGGAAAGGATCAAATGTTATAATATTATTACAAGCTATTTGACCTAGTCTGGATAAGCAATGGCTATTTATAAATAGGATAATATTTATTAGTTTTGCTGACCAAGTAATATTAAAAATATCTTTTGATGCGCGTTTAATGTTTCTGTTATGTCGACTTAAAATAATGACAGTAAAAATCAAAGGATTTTTTGTGTGAAACTTAATTCCATCCACTATGTGATTCAGCGTTGATATACGATTCAATATCAAGACTACTATAGTACCTTCATAGAAGGTATAAGATCCAGAAACCAGGTTATATTCACAAGTTGAATTACATACATATATTCTAGAAATACTCATTGCTGATTTTTCATGTACACGCTTCAAGACATTTACGTTCAACGGCGCATCCTTGTCTATTACAATACTAATTGTATGGCTAATAGGCAGATATTGAACACTCAAAAGTAACGCACTGTCTGTGAAAGTCATGGGTATATCTTTTGGTAATATCTTCTTGAAGAAATCATTACCGTTCGTGGCACTCCAACATGATAGAAAGCCCAAAAGAACGAAAACATAAAACAACTGTTCTTTCCTGCGTTCGATAAATTTCTTCTGCATGATGCTTTATCTGAAATGGAAAACACTCAATAATCACAAGGTATATTATTTGGGTGTAATTCTAGGAAATGTAATAAAAATTTCACATTAATAATCCTCAGATTTGTTTAGAAAAAAAGTTGCATGTAAATGCTTTCAGGGTTATAAACGCTCACTTTCAAACGAGCTTAGCTCAGCTCAAACTCGGAGTAAAATATTAGTTAACTCACAATCAAACTCATGTTTCTCTTTTTTTTTTTTTTAGAAAAAAAAAAGAAGTGCGCTCTGCTCATGTTCAACCGTTACACAAAGTGGCTCAATGGTATAGTACTTACCTCCTCGCATTGGGTCCTTGGTTCGATCCCCGGCTAGTTTGTGGTGGACAGCATCTTGTTTGTGAGTTTTCTTGGAGTATTCCCGTTTCCTCCTAGTTTCTCATTCCACCAATTCTTCCATCATCATTCATTTGCCATCGTCTCCGTTAGTCTAAAGGGCATAATCGTGTGACGTTAAACTGAAAGATTTCCTTTTATTTGCTATATTATATTTTTGTTTCTCCGTTAAAATTATCTTTACGCTATTTTGTTAATAAATAAAAGAAATGATAATCCTGAACACTTTGGAAACGTTTTGGTAGTGAAGTGCAAAACATTATCACCTTATTATTGTTGATATCATTGTCTTATGTAATATCAATAGAGAAGAAAAGATGAGCCACAGTGGGTCGATAGGACGCGGTAAAGAAGGCAAGGGTATAGAGAAGAGATGGGCATTTTTGCTAACCCTCACTCACCCTCACCCTCAATTGAGTCCCTCGCCCTCAGTTGGCTCCCTCACAGTCACCCTCAGCCATCCTCACCCTCAATCGACTCCTTCATCCTCAGCCTCACTCACTCTCACCCTCAATCGACACCTTCACCCTCACCCTCACCCTCAATCGACTTCCTCACCCTCACCCTCAATCGACACCTTTACCCTCACTGTCAATCGACTCCCTCACCCTCACCCTCAGCCACACACACCCTCAATCAACACCTTCACCCTCACCCTCAGACACCCTCACTCTCACCCTCAATAGACTCTTTCACACTCACCCTGGGACACCCTCACCCTCATCTACCGAAATGAGGGTGAGTGAGGGTGAGGGCGGCCCTCTTGAGGGCAAAAATGAGTGAGGGTGCCCATCTCCTCTAGAGAAAGGAGCTGCCAAGCGCCATCGTTAAGTTCTTCGTTAAAAAGTGATAGAACGATGATCTCTGATGCATGGTGTCCCTGGTTGGATTCAAGCTGGTGTCGAGTGAGTTTTGTGGTGTACAAACACTGTATGCGTTTCCTGAATTCTCCGGTTTCTTCCCATTTTCTTCGTATTTTTTTATTCCACCATTTTATTCAAATTCGTCATCACACTCCCCTTTAACGTACGTGAGATAACCATGGGATGTTAAACTGAAATATGTCATTACCAACGGTGAGTATTTGAGAGAGGGACTGAGAGAGTGAAGAAAGGCTTCGGATAACAGAAGATTAAAAATACATACGAACAAAGCACAATATATGAACTTCGAAGAATCTTCAAAAGAAATCATAGTGATAGAAGAACAGGATCTAAACAAAGTAAATATATTTAAATATCTAGGTTCCTCTGTGAATAAGGATGAGACTTAAATATGGAAATAAACCACAGAATTAAGGTTGAATGGCTGAAAAGGAAGATCTAAGATATTCTCTATAGTAAAACAATAAGAGCCAAGGTGGAAGTAAGAGTTAACAAGACAATAGCAAGACTGCAATGCTGAATCAAGAAGGCACAAGAAAAGAAACTAGAAGTGTGCAAAATGAAGATTCTCAGATGGTTGTCTAGTGTTACCAGGTTGGATAAGGTCAGAGATGATAGAATAAGATGCAGCGTTAACATGACTGAGAAAACGAAGAAGTTATAAGAAATAAGACTACAGTGGACAGTCATGTTATGAGAACAAATGATGATTATGTACATAAAAGAATGGGAAGGCAAAAGAAGAAAAGCAGAAAAAAGAAAAATGTATAGATTATGTGACAATCGACTTACAAGAAAAGGTCTTAATAGAAGATGATGTTTGAAATCCAGCAATATAGAATATGTGGCTAATTCGGAGGCGGAGCTATGCAAGGCTACGTGGACACCCATTTGTTCATTGGTCCTATCTGATTTTCGTAGGGAACACTGCGGATGGAGACTCGCGGTGACTCCTCCGTGAGCGTATGCCTCCGCGACTGTAAGCTCCCATAAGAGTTAATAATCTTACCATTCGTAGCGTGGAGCTCCGGATGATTATTTAGCGGGTCTTAAAGATCAAATAAGTTCAAAGTGAGCAAAATACTTCACGTGGTCCTCTTACGCACTGAACGAGCCATTTAAGTACGCTCCCAGTTGCTCCGAGCTATTTCCAGCGCTAATAACCATCGTAACTGCGCTTCACTTATACAATGGTGTAATTAGTATTTCAGGTCTCTTCTCAGAGATCGGTTGAGTTGAGTTGAGTTTGAGTTTAACGTCCCGTTCAGCACGAGGCTATATGAGACGTGGACCTACTGATTAAAGTGGAATCCGAACCACATGAGCTCCAGCCGCGAATCGAACCCGGGTCTCCCACGCCAAAGGCGCGTACGCTAAACGCTTAGCCATGGAGGAGCTCTTCTCAGAGATCGGATAATATCCATCGTACAAATAGCAGAATACAATATATTCTGAAAATAACAATAGCCCTAATTGAGCACAAAGTTGAGCCTGGTTTTACGCTCAAAGTCACCTAAATTTTGAGTAAACTCAACTCGTGCAGAAATTTTTCAACAGGAGGTAGCTCATAATAAAAACTCACGAAAAAACGAGTGCGCAAAGTGTGATACCCACTGTAAAAATAATTATATAACTAGTAGAATTCTAAAGTCTATGACGAAAACCCTAATATTATCCTACCATCATAATCAAATATTGTGTGACTCAATGAATAGAAATCTTTCTTTCAAGTTTAGTTAATATTTCTAATTACAAAACCCCTGTGAATACAATCTTTGATAAACGTGTTTTTTTTTTTTGTATAATCTAAATGACGTTAAGTATAGTCTGTTTTAAATACAAATATTGTATTTTTAATAATCTTCTCTCGCCCTTCTATAAGTATAAACCACACAATATGCTTCACAACTCCCTTTATGGAATCCTAGAGACTCAGTTAATTATCGGTTAGCAAAATGTAATTCAACATTTGTATCTTAGTTTCCGTTAATTTGTTCAATTTTGTGAATTTATGGCATTACACGAGTAACACAAATGTTTCCATTTTGCGATCATAACTATTCTATCAGGCCTTGTTTCCACTTTGTACTAATACACAATAACACACTGAGCAAGGCTATGTGATAATATGTAAAAAAAAAAAAAAAAAAAAAAACGCTATCACGTAACAGTTTCAACACAATAACTGTGTCTTCATCAGACTTCCACTCCTTCTCTACAACAACGTTATTAGTGTTTTTTTTCTTTTTACATATTATCAAATAGGCTTGCTCAGTGTGTTATTGTGTATTTGCGATCATCTATTTTTCACAAATTCAACACTGCAATTCTTAGAAATATTTTGTGTTTTATTTTAGTCGCAAGTTTGAATAGCCACATGTTTAACGAAGTCAAAGTTTTAATGAACAATTATAATATTATAAAGTATTGTGCTCAGAGATGGATCTACTCCGGGACCGGGGGGGCCTAGTTCCCCAGCTTTTTGAGTGACAAATATAATTGAAACTATTATTTGTGTATTTTTAACAGTTTATAGTAAGTCTTGTCTCTTAATCTTTATTGGAATTTTTTAAAACATTAGATATAGTTTAGTTGAATTTTTTCTGTTATGCCATATGTAAAGCAATAGCTGAGGTTCAAAATGTCAACTTCCAACCTAGCTATAATATTCATCGGGAGAGAGTTAAGTTGAAAACTTCTGCAAGGCCCATGAAAATTTTTTAACTCATGATATACCTACCACTGTCTGGGTTCTGGCTACCCCCCCCCCCCCCAGTGTTTTACCTTCTAGATCCGCATCTGACTGTGCTGGCATTCTTATTTTAAAATATGAACACCTATTACACTTATTACTTATTACTTAATACACACTTATTACTATTATTTTGTTTGATAAGTGACTTAAATTTTGGGACTACAAAAGCAAGTATTTACTATTATAAAACAAGTCTGCAAATTGTCTGACGCTAGCGACACCTATTTATACCAGATAGGACCGAGCGCAACTAGCGACAACTATTAACATGACTGTGAACTATTGGGAATTAGCATGAATGACGGACTGTAGCGTCTTGTTTTTATAATAAAGATTAAGAATATATACATATTTCTGCCTAGATGTTTATGCAACCTGTAACTCTTAAATGTTCTAAAGTTCGCATATTAGTCTTACTCACACATCTACAGTATAGATATATTTTTGCTTTATAATAAATATAATACCTTAACTTCTTGAACCATATATGATCTTCACTTCGCTTAGGTCAACCCAATAGTTCCTAATAACGTGTTAAATACAACAGTCTAGTACAGACATTTTACTAACATTGATTTACCGTTGACATGTCCACCACACCCACGTCGTAAAAATAAGCAATTCTACCCTGTTTAGACGTTTTCCTAACTCTGTACGATTTATAGTAAAGTTTAAAATAAATTATAATGTTAACAATTTCAATTTGAAAGAAAATTAATATTATTCTGAACTTGCTATACAGGTTAATAAAAATGACAAATTGCCATCATGGATTGTGCCTCCCACGAAAATAAAGGTTACTTGTCAGAATCTACATTTATTACATACCAGCCACTTACGGTATACGATCTTTACGTAAACGATTTGCATGCTGTAAAATATGAAAACCATTTTTCATTTAGATTACGTGTTATACATTAAGTTTTACTCTCTTCCATGTTTTTTGTAACAAACAGTAAAGAATCATTTGTATTTTCAACAACTATTGTACCCACTACAATTAAGGTCATATTTCGTTATTATTACTATACAGCAACAGGGGTTGTTGTTGTGTAGCAAACGAGCGGATGTTCGATTGTTTCGTTTTGAAAACAAAAACCTAAAATCGGTTTAAAAGCCGAAGATCGAAACAACTAATAACTAAAACAATGATATGTATCTAATAGACGCTTTTTCTTCTATTTTATTGAAGTCAAATCTGTTTTCCTGCTGAAAAGGGAGAGGGACCAGGCGCGCATCCACGGGGGGAGGCAAGGGTGGGCCGGGCCCTTCTAAATTTTTTATTGCCCCACCCCTAAAATTTTCATGGAAGGCTTGCAAAAAATCTCGATTAACTCTATACACTAAGAATAAAATCCAATATAAAAGAGATTACGGTATTCCAATAATTTTTCCATTTTAACTATTTGATTTAACACTTCTAAACACATTTTAAAGCAATTAAAGTAAAGTTTATCAGTCTTCTCGAATCTCAATATGAAATGATACAATACACACTGAAGCAAGTTTTTACGAAAAGAAGGAATATGTTTTTAATACTTCACGCCACAGTTGTAATAGCGATCTGGGAGGTAGAAGACGAAGTGTGAAGTGCTTGCTGCAAGCCAAATCATGAAAACGGGAACAGGAACAAAGCGTTTATCTTTTGTCGACTGCAGTAACGGCGGTAGGTTATTGTTATTCTATTGTGTAGTTGTAGTACATACATGCATTGCAAAATCCTCGTCAACAGCAAACCTTCGATTAACTGTGGAACAATTAGTTGTGAATTGAATTAAGAGCTCCGAGTTCCGTTAAAGGCGATTGATTCTAGTACGGTCCAAATTATTGTGGTGTAATATGTAAAACAAGAACTGTGGTAGAACATTCACCGAAAAAGTAATGGTTGCAAAGACTTTCATACATTTGTTCTCGTAGAAGAATAAAGTTAATCTAAATTATCTTAGTTAGATGAGTAACTGAGCAAGTGAACATATTTAACGTTAAGCATTAAATTCCTGGTTGTGGAGCCAGGACTAGTAAAAATTTGCAAGATTTAGAGGAGAAATTAAGTAGCAGAATGTTTTGTATTGTACTTGGGGTGGGGGATCCCGTGGAAGTAGCTAGTTTTCATATAAAAACGTTGTAAATTGGAACTATTTCTTAGTCGCGTACACGTAATAATGTACCACAATGTAATTCAATTCAACATGTAATGTAATTCAACATGAAAGAAGCAGTGATACTTTTACTCGATACTAGATGGGTGTAGCTTTTGATTTACATTGAGAAAAATCCATTCTACGGACAGTGCTATATTGTATATACAAATATACAGAATCCTCTTGCTTATTACAAAAATCAGAACGGAGCATAACAATTGCACTACATGTTGATTCCATATATGTATGTAATACCATATATGTAACACCATATATGTATGTAAGGAATACTGTTAGACATCAGACAACCAGCGTTATCCGTATGCTACATAGGCACTGCCTTTAGGTGTTACATCATGTCGTTGCAGGATGTCTGATGTCTAACAGTCTTCCTTACATACATATATGATGTTACCTTCGTCAGCTATATATATAATACGTGATATATAATACGTCCATTTGTATGTGAGATCCTGACTGCCTAAATTGTTTCATACGGAAAGTATGTATAGATGGAACACTTATACAGAAAGTATTATAAAACGTGCGTTTTCAGTTATACGCTTGCTATACGTTAAGTCCAAAAACTACAGGATTTGCAAATGTAACATACGATATTACATATGCCGCATACATTTTTTTCTCAGTGTAGCTTTGAATAACATTATAGTATTTTTTTTAGCTGTTTTGGTATGTGTCTTCTTGGTATAGTGTGCAGGTGGTTCATTAATATAAAACGAGTTTAATTTAAGATTTTAAACAAGAATTTAGTATAAATATTAAAATAAGAAATACAACTGTAATTGTAAAGAAGGGAATTACTTCAAAGTTACCCGTCCACCTAATTTTGAACAAAAACCATAATAAAACCTACAATCATCAATTTGTACTTAAACTTTACTCATTTTATGTTCTGTTACGTTATCTTGAGGGTGTGAGTACGGGGGAGGAACCACAATTACATATGGAAATCCATTATTAACCTAAAGTGTAGACGGGCGGGCAGCGCGGAGCACGGTTGTGGGTAGTTAATGGAGAGTGCGGAGTTGAGAGGGAAGAACGAGCGAAGCGAGAAGCCGAAGTAAGGTGGGATAACACACTACTAGGTTACTTAGGTTAGGTTATGTTTACTTCTCACTTACCTTAGTACTTAGGTTTGTAGAGCTCTTCTATCTCAAGCAGAAAATCGTGAACGATTGTTGCTGGTCTTCGTTCTTTCATTCATTAACCCATGAATATTCAGAAGATTAACCTCATTATCAACATCATGTTTTACAAATGTTAGTACTGTCAATTCACATCCAGTGCAAAGACCCTGTACACTTGCAGGCATGTTTACTCGAAACTTATACACAATCCAACCGTCCTGAACCTAGAGACAAGTAGTTCCCTCTACTTGCGAATTAGTCTCGTCTTTATAACTGCTTATCAAAAGATATTACACATAAATTACGCTTCACGTACATGTTATCAAGCACACAAGCAATCAAATTATCAATTTCTTCTAGGTAAATTTTCAAAATGTTGATAAAATGGAAGTGCAACTTCGCAAGTTAACCCTAAATAACAGCCTAAGTAAAGTTGAATTTCCTTATTTCACAGTAGATCATCTCTCGTTCTTGATCTTCATGTTGGTATTATATGTGGGACTAGTAAAACATTTATATTTACATTCTAATTTGTGTAGTTAGTAATACCCATTTAATAAAATTCACGTTTTTTTCATGTAGATTACATAATGCTAATATAATGTGTGTGTAGTGGGGATAATATAATTAAGTAGAAGGAAAATACTTAAACATTCAAGAGCAGATATGATGAATTGCTGATGTTACTATTTGATGAACTATAATATGGTTGGCTCGCCCCCCCCCTAACTTTTACCGGACTCCCTCTACATTTTTGGGCTGGCTACGAGTCTGAGAGGGACGTCTACGGTTTCAAGGTACTTCCAACTCAGCAATTTACTGTATTAAATACTGTCAGAAACGGTATGGATATTGAAACCTTGAGGCACACTTACAAGGCACATTCGGAAAGTGTCCCCTCGGAATTCATGTAAAATTGATTCAAATGCAGTTTTCCATGGCCAATGTGTATTGTATTAATTTGTGGTGGCCTATACTTGTAATTTACATATTTATGGGGCTTCATATATCCAGAATTCAATCATACTCTACTATAACGCTAGGACACAAAATTTCTTTTAGTTTCTTTGGATGTAACTGAACGTGAATGTGGGTATATGCAAAACAAATTGTATCAAATCAATACGGTACTGCTTCTCTGACACATGTTATCCAGCCCGGCTGCCATCTTATATCTGCCGTATTGGATTCAACTTTCTGTCTTTCAAATGGGAATAGATGTAAGTGATACATCAAATTCACTAACAATTTTCTCGGAAATTCATTGGTTGTAGTGAGTTTTACCGTAGCTTGTACCGTTTGCAAAGTATTGCATGTTAAATGTCAAGCTCTTCACGAATATTGAAAAAAAAAATTAAAAAATGTGCAGGACCCCGTGTGTATATGTAATCTTTTACGTTACTTATCGTTGACGAAATATTCTCTGAACGTACATATACAGACACACAGACGTCAATACGGAAATGGTAGGTCTTCGCCCAAATCTAGTCGTATCTGTATTTACATTAGGCATTTCGAGCGTAGTACAATATTTCCTTGTTAGAGTATAACATGGAAGTAATAACAATCACTTACAGAAAAGTAATAATATTATGACACAAATATTGTAAAGAATTTGTTTATATCTACAGTATTTTTCCAGTTAGGAACTGTTTTCATTTGTCATCAAAAAGGTAAGCGTAACTGATATTACTCTACAATGTCTATTCGCTTAGTGTGTGGAAGAATTTAATATGCAATACCTTCCAAACGGTACAAGCTATGGTAAAATTCATTACACCAGTGAATTTCGGAGAAACTTGTACATGAATTTGATGTATCACTTACACCTTTTTCCATTTGAAAAACAGAACGTTAAATCCAATATGGCTGACCCAAGATGACGACCGGGGTGGATAACATGTGTTAGAGAGCCAGTACGTAAACCAATTTGTTTTGCATATGTCCACATTCATGTCCAGTTACATCTAAAGAAACTGAAAGCAATTATGTATCCGAGCTTTATAGTAGTGTATGATTTAATCTCATCTCATATAAATAAAAAATAAAGAGTTTGTTTGTGTGTTTGTCTATCTGTGAGCGCAGTAGGGACCAGACGAGTGGACCGAGAGTTAACAAATTTTGGTCAGCGGTACCTTGGTCCAAGCCTCAGATCAAGACAAAGCGTTTTTTTAAATTTCAAACCAGGGGGATCTCAGGGGGGCGTTTACAGGGACAGGCCTGGGGTCTGGGCTGAGAGTTGCCAAATTTTGGTCACGGGTACCTTGTTCCAGGCACCAAATCAAGACGAAGGTTTTTTTTTCAAAATTCGAATCAGGGGGGTTTCAGGAAAGAGTTTAACGCGACATGTAAAAGTAATAGAAAATGACCGATATTAGTGTCAAATCCACAGTTTTCGCGGTCGCCGAAACGCATCATGATACTCCCACAGGCACTAACTGCCTAAAACAGCCCCTATGCGAAGAATGGGTATATTCAGCTAGTTCTGGATATATAAAGTCCCATAAATATGCAAATTACCGATATGGGCCGCTAGAATTAGTGCAATACACATCGGACCTTGGAGAACTTTGCATTTGAATCACTTTCACACGAATTCCGTTGGGACACTTCGCGAATATACCTTGTCAGATCTTGAGTTTTCGGAATTAGGAGGCTGAAAATTGTAAACCCAATTGTTAAAATAAGTTATGACTTGAAAAACAAATTTATTGTAAAAGTCACGTCGTTATTCTCTAGGATTATTTAAAGCTCTGAATATTCTATTGCCTTTCAATTTTATGTTTTCTGCCTGATAATCTTACTAAAAAACCTTTGATTCCCGGGTACAGTGTTGATTTTATATCTCGATCTGTAGAACGTATCATGTGCAAATGTTACATCTGCCATAGTTGGGTGATACAAAAAGCAGTGGTGGGCACGAAAACAGGTTTTTCGCTTTCTTAATGTTTCAAACCGGATAAATTGATTTTCATCAAAGAGGTTTCAGTTGTTTCTCTTTTTAAGTCACAAAATGATTTCTCTTTTTGTTTTTTTCTTCTTCGTTCATTTCTTTTGAAATGACAATTGCGAGAGTAAGAATAGATACCGACTTCAGATAAAAATCACACTGGTTTTAGTATAAGCTCAAAAATCTCGGATAGAATGGAATACAGTTCTGTAGGGGAGAAAAAAGTAAGATGGTTTTTAAAGAAAAAAGAAACCGGTTTTCGGGAAAACAGTAATGCCAGTTTTTCGGTTTTCGGTTTTTTAGAAACTAGTTTTGACTATATCTAGAAAAGAGTCGAATTCTGCAGGAAGGATTAATATGAATGAAGTTAATATTCCTGAAACAAGACAATCTTGCTTTACAATCACGTCGAATGTCTTGTTGCATGAAAAAGTATTATACAGGTGTGTCAAATAGAACTTTGCAACTTTGAAAACTCATATAGATTTATTTATTTATCTTACAGACATGATTTTGGTGCCATTTTGTAGCAAAATTCATCACATATTGACTCACATAGTACACTAGTTCAGAAACAAGTCACCGCAAGCGCTAGCGTCAATTGGAGCAAATATGGCTGCCTTTACTGGTTCAGGTAAATGGATCCCACGTTTGCTGGACCTGACATCTCTTGATTTCTTCTATTCGGGGTTCATCAAGGGTACTGTGTTTGTTCCACTCTTACCAACTCCTCTATCAGAGCTCAGACCTAGGATCTATCTCGCAACTGAACACCTGATATGTTACAGTGAGTTTGACAAAAAAAAAATGACTTCAAATGGAATATGTCCCACATCACCAAAGGAAACCACATTGAACCTCCTTAGGGATAAGGTAAAAAGAAAGAAACTTGATGCATTATGCAGCAAAATGACACCAAAACCATGTCTGTTAGCTATATAAATAAATAAATAAATAAATAAATAAATATTAGTTTTCAACGTTGTAAAGTTCCTTTTGATACACTCTGTATAAATATGTTTAATATCTATTTCTTCAATTTTTCTCCTGTTTCTTGTATCTATTTCGTCTTCTTTTAAGGATATTTAGTCTACAATTTGAACGTCCAAATGTGGTTCCTAACCAATGTTTCAATTTTTTTTTAATTTTCAATAAAACTGTTTTTTTTTCTGTATGCATTTCGATTTGTACAATTTTAGTGTGCACATTATATCATATTAAAGTTAAGTATTTCATGAGTTGTAAAAGGTCATATAATACTAATTGTTTTTATATAATTTATAAAGTTTCAGAAAAATTATTGATACTGACAGTTCATTTACCATGTGATAAAAAGGAATGATAAAAATTCAACTTTGCTTCATGTATATGTTTTAATAATACTTTATACTTTATAATTTTACTACATCTCAAGCGAAGGAAGATATATTTGCTCCGTGGTGCTGTCAAAGTATTCTTTTTGCACAGTAAAAATATTATATCATGAATGTTCCATCACCCATAAATAAAACATATTGTGTATCAACTGCACCTTCATATGTACAGTATATCGTACGTATATCAACTACACCTTCAATGCGCTTGCTTCCGTTGCTAGCCACAGCGTGCGTTAAGAGCCTGACATATTAAACATAATAAAAAATTTACCATTTTCTTTCGTTTGTTTCTCATAAGTGAAAGGATATAATAAAATCTAACTTATCACAATCATAGATAATGCTATACTACAACAGAAAATATGAACCTTAAGAATTTTCCGTGTTGCCATCCATAGAAACTACAGTGTTACCAGAATAATGTTTTCCCAAACTCTAAATTAAGGCAGAGACTAGAGGAACGAACTTAACTATATTTAACTTCTTATCGTGTTGTTTTGTAATCCTGTGAACTACTTTTTAAATAACATTATTATTTAATTTTAATAACTATGTATTAAAACTATTTGTTTATTACGAACTAAATACAACTATTATTTAAAAAGTAGTTCACAGGATTCCAAGGCAATATGATACATAATACATTCGTTGCTCCAGTCGCTGCATTAACTTAGATTTTTTGCCAGTTACTCTATTTGCCAGTTACTGTAATTTCTATGGACGGCAAACACTGAAAATTCTTCATATTTTTTGTTGTAGAATAACTTCTATGACTGTGGTAAGTTGCATTTCATTATCTCCTTTCATTATCTCCCATGAAAAACAAGCATAAGAAATATGATCAATGTTGTATTACTTTTAGTACGTCAGGCTCTTAAGAAAATAACTAACTTGAAGTATGAAGTGCACTGAGGTAGTTTCCTTAGATGCATTTTATAAGGTCCAACAATAAACAAATAGAGAGATTTTGAAGACATTTGATCTACAAAAGTAAGAACTAAATAGTGATTGTTTTGAGAATATTTAAATTGAGGTTTCTATGAGGACAAAGCACTGAACAAGTGCTCGCATAAAAGTGCACATACGGTGAAAAGATATAGTTAAAAACTCCTTAAGAAAAAGAGCTTTAGGTACCTCAAAAAGAAGGCGTGGAAAGTAGTTTAAAGATGGATCATAGGAAGTTTTATTTATATATAAAAAAACTGAAATCTTTAAGTTTTACTTCCCACGGTTATGCCGGTTAGGCCAAAGAAGACAGTGAAGATGAGAGGTGAGTGAAATGGTGGAACGAAGAAAGTGGGAGGAAACGGAAGAACCCCGAGAAAACCCATGAGCACGTTGTCTGTTTACCACAAAGTCCACACGGTGCGAGCTGGGATCGAACCAGGGACCTCAACCAGGGACCGGAGGTGAACGCTCTACCACTGAGCCACCGCACCCCCTTTTTATTTACCTAGAACAGAGTAGGTTACACTAATAAGATTTTGTTTCTGCAGTGATGTGCTTATACCTTCTGTAGTCCTAGAGCTATTAACATTATTCTAGGTGCTCATTTCCTTGTCTTACCAAGGCGCTTTCAGAGACATGTTACGTTATTTAACTATCACTTTAACGTATCTTCCATATTTGTAGTTATTTATGTTTACAATGCCTCATATTTCTTTTTTTTTAAAAAAAAAAACATTATGCTTTAGCGATATCGCGATATTTCTCTTTTCACTTGTTTAATTTCGATGTACATTGTAATAATCTTGGAATACTTGCCACGATTCATTCTGTCAATATACGTTACGTGTTTATAAAACAAATCGATCTAGAAATACAGTTACCAAGGAGTAAGCAAATGAAATACAACAGTTAACACAAAGAAATCCAATATTGTGACATCTAAATGGAAATCGTACGTTGGTTCGTTTATAATACAAAGGCTTCACTCTTTATCCACGTTAATGGCAATGTGCACTTTAATCTCAGCATGTAAGACTTACACGATTTGCTTTTCTTTGAATACTGGTAATTTCGTTAATTACCAATATGTATTGAACGAACAGTATATTGTACTCAGATTGTAACTAATAGAATACCTAAATATAGTATATAATCACATACAAGAAAGAAAAATGTAACTCTTTTGGAAATAAATGTAACGATATTGGTATAATGTTATTTCTTCACTTACGTGTACTGCGTGAAATGTTAACACACAGGTTATTAAGTGTGAAAGTAATGCTTAGCAAACACTTACTGCTTAAGGTAAGTTAATTTAATTTTTGAAATTAAGGTAAGAATAGCATTGACTATAAAAGTATCATTGATTGAAATGTATACTTATGTCCAAAATGATTATCGTATATCTATACTGTCTTCTTGTAAGAATAATTTGGTAATGATTTTGCAGGGGACTTTTAATACTGATACTATGCGTATAATCGGGAAGTGTATATTTGTGGTAAATTTCATAGGAAAAAAATTATAAATACGAAAATCAGAATGAAAAAAATAAAATGTTGCTAAATGGACAAGAAAGTTTTATTTTCGTTTTATTTTCGTTTTATTGTTCTTATTTACTTCTCTTTTATATGAAATTTGCCACATACATGTCTTTGTCAACTATACACATACTAACATTATAAGAAATACCGGACGAATTTGTTATCAAATTATATTCCTACAACAATGTGTTTATAGACATGCGACAATAATTTTGGACATGAGTGTACGTTATATTCACTTAATTCCAGAGTCTGTACAATAAAGTCTATTTGTATTAAGGTGTACTAGAATAATTGTTAACTCATAGTAATAGCGAAGTCTAAATATGAGTTCTTCAAAAGAGAATCTTCAAAAAGTATAAATACAACTCATAGATACACTTAATAAACTAAAATTGCAGATGGCGAACCTGAGAACACTTGGTCAACTTGAATTTATTATCCACATTGAGTACCAAGAGGACAAGATATGTCATTTGGTGTTGAATCAAATTTATTAAGTTTGAAATCTCTTTAACCTGACCAGTTGCTTAACAGAGACATTATTAAAGAGTTACAGTCAAATAACTATGTGTACGATACTCTCCAAGTTGACCATTTTCAAGCCCAGGTTGTGGGTCATTTTCTATGCAATCAAGAATGAACAATTTAAGCTTGACAATTATGAAAAAGGGTACAAACTTTTTCATATTTTCTTCATATTTTATATCAAGAGGTCACATATTGTACAACTTAACATCACCATAACATACACTTTTTGATATATTGCTGATCGGTGATTATACAAATAAAAATCATTCTTATTTCACATATTATGATTATGTACATCATTATTTGTTATGAAAGTGGATGATGTTTTCATTAATACAAAAAGAAACGATAAAAATATAAACTATTCCGCGTTAGTATATTACCTTTCTTAAATAAATGTCTACAAAAAAGTCGGTTTCTTGCCACAAAGTATTCTTAAGACTTTCTTCTGAATTTTAAATGCATTGAGTCTCTGACCTGAATTTACCCAGAACATGATACCATATTGTAATATTGAGCTAAAGAAGAATGGTACGAAGTTTTGGCTAATTCTAAATTTACCTTCTTCCTAATAATTCTTAGTGCGTAACACATTTTATTTAGTTTATTAATAACATATTTTATATGGAACTCTCGTGTTAAGTTATGATATTTAATAATATGTAGAAATGAACAGTCTGTTGCATAATTAACTTTATTTTGATTCAGATAGCTGATTTTATTACTTTTTTTTGCTTCAAAGGTTTAAAATCACAACGACATAAGTATATAAGGTTTGTAATGAGATAAACTAACTTGGTGATAAAATGCTTAGAGTTGGCTTATGCCATCTTCAGTAAAGTGTCATTGAAATAATTATGTCAGGGACAAATAACATTCATTTGTGTTTGAATCTCTTTTCGCCATATGAGCTTTCTGGTATATTGTTGTTATTTGTGAACCTCATCTAAATTTTGAGTAACTTTTACTTATATCGTTGTGGATTTTCACAAATGTAATTATTACTATTATTTATTATTATATGCAGAATATAAAAGTTAAACTCTTTCACAAAGTATATGTAATATTTCTTGTTTTTGTTGCAGGGGATTTTCCGTTTTATTACTGCTCAGAAATGTTTATTAAAATATCAAGCTTGGAAGTTTCCTTTCTGACTACTTTATTATTTTCCAATATTGTAAAAAGTAGTAATTGTAATCTGGAAAAGACGTTACCAACAGAAGAACGACTGAATTTTATGGATTATATTCTACTGCCTTGTCTATGTTATCTTCCCATTGTACATTCAGTTACTATCATTCTTCATGATTTTGATAATGTTGATCTTGGCCCGAAGGCTTTACAACATATCCAAATCCACGCTTCAGTTAAAATATTTACGATACTTGTCAAACAAAATTCATCAGCAGATATTGATGTTCTATCGCCCCACGATGGCAACAGATTAGTAATTATTTTACTGAGGAAAGTGGAAATGATGAAAAATGTTATACGAGATGGTAGACAATTCCACTCTGCTGATTCCATGGCGATCTTTGTAATCATACTTATCCAAAACATTAGAAATACAGCAGAGGTATCAAAAGTTGTCTTTGGTGTAACTTCGTCAGTTAGAATGATCAACACAATTCTCTTTATACATTCTGTATGTGAAAAAGAAGAATCAAACTCAAAATCTACGGCGGTAAACGATTGCATTAACGCAGTAACATATAACCCATTTTTGAACAAATTTTATCACGTAGAGGTTGACGTTCAAACAGGTGCTTGTTTTCCATCACTGAATAAATTTGTACCGATAGATGTGTCGAAACTGCATGGTTATCCATTGAAATTATCAACTTACTATGATTACCTTCCTAGTATAAAACTTATCCCTCTTCAAAAGGGTAGCTTCATTTACAAAGGACAATTAGGGAAACTATTTGAAGTTTTAGTGAAACATATGAATTTTACACCCGTTTACATAACTATTACAAAAAATAATTTGCCAATAAGACTTAAAAATGGTAGTTCTATGTCTTTCCTAGAGGAACTTGCTCTTGGCAAAACAGAGTTTTTGTTAATAGGAACCGTCATTAATTATAAAAGATATCAAGATTTTAAATTTGCAGTTCCTCTACGTATATCGTCTCTAGTAATTGTGGTTCCTAAAGCCGAATCTTTGCCCAAATGGATGAACATATTTTTACCATTTCAAACAAAGACTTGGATATTAATACTGGTAACACTGGTTACTATTAACACAGTTTTGACTATCTTCAAATATGTGAACAACACCTTGTCTAATATTGGAAGAGATATTTTTCGTTATGTTTCTGTCCTGCTTGAAATCTCTGTACATCAACCAAGAAATGCTAACGTGAGGTACTTCTTCTTGGTATGGGTATACTTTTCGCTAATTATATCTTCTGCATATCGTGGATGCCTTCTTTCTTACCTCACTGTTCCTAGATATTACGCAAATATCAGAACATTTAAAGTAGCTGCTGAAGCTGGGACCATCATTGTCTCCAGAGATATCTATCGAGAACGTTTGAGGACTAGTGCAAACCCTTATCTTAGAGAACTGTATTTAAATTCTCGCAAACCTCTGAAAAATCATCCATACCTTGATGAATTCTTTTACAATCCAAAGAACGCATTTCTTGCAAGTAGCTATCATATCCCATACATTAAGAAACTTGCAAGGTCTTCAGAGGTAAACGTTGAAGTCAGTGTAATTGAGGAAGACATTGGACTGATGATGAGTACGTTTTGTGTGGCTAAAAATTTTCTATTCCTGAAAAGACTAAACCATATTCTCTCCAGAGTATTAGAAACTGGTATATTTAGAAAATGGTATTTGGAAACAATCAGTGAGATGACGAAAGAGCAAATAGACACATCTACCATTTCAAAACATGTAACATTAACAATAACCCATATGTACGGGTCCTTTTTTATTCTAATTATTGGTCTAGTAACAGGTGTCTTAGTTTTCATTCTTGAAGTAATCATTTGGAATTTTTACCGGAAGATTCTACTTCCACGTTAATTGATTTAATAATACAGAAAGTATTATTTATTTTGTATCCTGATGAAAGGCGGTGTTGATTGTTCATCCAGCATTTGAATATCAATTATTAATTTACCTGAATATGCAACTTCTCGGATACTCTGAAACTCGCTGGTTACTTTTTCTTTCATTTTATGACACACATACATTGTTATTAAGTTGATTGCTAGTGTATCGTGTTTCTACAAACATATAGTATGTTCTTGTGTCTGAGAAGTTCCCGTAACCATAGCTTTCAGTATCACAGAAAGCAATGTTAGTATAATTCTATTTAACATATTCTATTTAGTATTATATAGTACAGACTATAACTATGTACTTACATATATGATCTGGTATTTGCTGGATCTTCATATGCTTCAACGTGCTATACAGACAGGTTCTTCAGTCTCCTATTCTCCTTCAAATGTTGCGGAACATCTGATACGTTATCATTCAAAAAGTTTCACCCAACCAAGCAGAATTGCTTTGCGAGGTGGGTTCTGGGCCAAAGCTATTTCTAAGCTAACAGCCACTTCTTGTTTCATTGTTTACCCTGTGTGTGGTCGTTTGTAGATCCATAACTGTGTACCTGAGATCAGTCTTATCAGGCGTGTCTTCACAGTTGAAAGCTGAACGTGACCTTGAACGAAGACATAGCAGACAGTGTTTGAAAGCAGAGATACTAGACAGGGTTGTTTGTCACGGTGAAAGCAGTGTTACCAGTACCACAACTAAAATTACACTGATATTGATTTTATGGTATTTAACCCTAGGATTACAGGCCACTCTGTACAATCAAATTAGTATATTTAAATAAATTGATTATTCATTTATTTTTTTCTTGAGTTGATTTTGAGTTTAACGTCCCTTTTAGCAGCGAGGATATATAAGACGGGACCTACTGATTAACGTGGAATTCGAACCACAGGAGCTACCGGCGAGAATCGAATCCGGATCGCCCACGCCAAAAGCGCGGGTTTCTTTCTCTGAGGTTGTTAATAATTATCTTATTCTTTTTTACAATCTGACATCAAGATTCTCCTATATTTGTAATCTTGGCTACTTGAACGATACTTATTCTTACCAAAAAATTAAAGGTGAACTATCTTTATCTAAATCTAGTTTCAATATTTATCAGAAGCTATGAAGTAACCTGAATTGCTAATGTAATTAATTTCTATACGACACTGACTCAGTTGTTTCCAATGAAAGTAATAATAACTTCGGACATCTTATTTTAACCAAGATTAGTAAATTTTTATGCAATGTAAGATTATTATTCCAACAGTTGTGTAAAGGAAGTTCTGAGATGTGTTTCCTGGTGACATAATCTTAATACTCAGGTTTTTGCGCGCAATTTGTCGAATTTGTGAGAGACATTCCTCTCGAGTTCAAATCCAAGTAATAATTGAATCGTTTATTTCAGAAACTCGTCTACCAACATTTTTTCACAAAATAACTTTGTTTACGGAATAAGTTACTTATACCCTAAACACACATTTTAGTGCAGAAACCAGTTACTTGCCATGCCGTCAAACGGGTTATTATTAAAACCGAATATGGCGTTTAGTGCAGAAACAAGTCAAGTGATATCGTATAACGTGTTTCTGCAGCAAATCTAATATTTACCTCTCTTGCCAACACTGCGCATTCGTTGAGTTTTTGTTTCTGCGCACTTCCTATGTTAACATTTTAACACTCATCATTGAGGAATGTTATAGTGATTAGAATATTGCTGTTATAATATCCGTTCCACAGAATTTCCCACCGCTCTTTGGTTGCAATATCGAGTAATAGTTCAGACGATGAACCTCCAGCACAAAGAAAATGTGATGTCACCAATGAAAACAAATATTAGCGAAATATAAAAAGCAAGAGCCAAGAAAAGATTACAAGAACTATAAAGGTAATATCGTGCCAAGCATATCTATTCCAGATGAAATTTTGTCCAGGTAAAGGCAGTTTATCCATTACATGTATGCAACAAAACATAAGATTTGGAGTTATTTCTATGGATTAGATACAGAAAACATGCAAGATACATATTTGCAAATATTGATAGAAGTAAAAGACGTAAAATGTAGGGTGAAAACAAATGTGATGCTGGTACCAGTGAAACGTCACGCTCATTTAAAAGAAACAAAATACAAGGTAAGAATCAACGGAGTTTCTATTCCAGTCTGCAAAAATGTGTTTCTACAAATCCATGGAGTTTCTCAGGATCGAGTTGCAAGTCGGCTGACTAACTTAGTTCAGAATAAGCTTAATCTTCTGGAAAGGTACATATTAATACGAAAAAATAACGACCTGGTTAAGCTCAGTGACTCTACTACAATTTATGAAGATTTCCACGACATCCTTCAGTGGTCAACGTAGACAGGAAATATGAGGATGAGTAGTGCAAGACAGACAGACATATACAGTAGTTTAGAAGGGAATCCTGTTGTCTTTTGTAGGACACTGATAACGTGACTACCGTTGCTACTATGGGTACATTCCTATTCTAATCATGTTTCGACTTCTCATTTAATATCCAAATACATAGCTATAGTTAATAACTTTGTGTTTTTCTTTTTAAAACAGAATACAATAGTAAATGTTATTTTGCTTGCAAATTTTACGTTTCCTACCGACACAACTAGTTTTATTGCAGAAACCCATAACTGAAATTTTTATATATTTTTTTTTATTAATTATGGAATTACTATTTTTAATCTAGTTACAGGCAACATCCAATTCGAGAACAAATTAACTAATACTCCAAATTTTGCGGAACCCTCAAATTTGTTATTATCAGAGATATAATGTTTTTTATTTTCCCTTAAGTTTCAAAAGGTGCATTTAGCGGGTTTTTGAAATAAATGATTCAATTAGGTCCCACTTTGAACAGAATGTTCTGTTTACTATAGCCCCGCTGCTGAAGAGACATTAAACTGAAAACAATCTAATCTAATTAATATGTCAATCTTTAGGCCTATATATTATTTCAAAACTCTTAACAAATCAACAATCTTACATAGCATTTCTACGGAAGCAGATATTGCATTCGAATCAAACAAATGTTAGCTATTATAAGCTAGGTAGTTCAATAAGTCTTTGCTCTCAAATAATCTATAAACAAAATCACTAATTGCTAAACATAGCGATTGTTCATTTGCAGCCCAATATGACTTGTAAGAGCATACCGGATAGCTTTTTTGAAGGAGTGAACTTTGGCACATATACTTCCAACTTTAATAAAATGTTACTCTTTCAACAATCAGAGCAGTCTTATATGAAACATGTAAGTGACTGAAGATGAGGACAAGAAAGAATCATAATTAAATTTACCACATAGTCATAATCTGCAATGCTCTTTTTAAATCTAAAATCACTAACTTTTAAAAATTACCATTTAAATATGCATATATATACCAACAAACAGAAAACATATATAAAAATATATATATCCGTGTTAAGTTTTCAGTCAGCTGAATCGTTTTACATTTTACTTTTATTTTATAGTTACATTTTATGTTTTATTCCTCCAAATCTTTCATCATTCACTGTTAATATTCATAAGTCTTCTTTAGCCTAAAAGATCATACTACTGGAGCATCAAACTAGAAACGCCATTTCATTTTATTTCATTATTAAAACTATGCAGTAGATTCTAGTAGAACCCCGACGCAATTGAAACAAAACTGTATTCATCTATTAAATGCAAAAAAAAAAAAAAAAATACAAGGCAATTATATTTTATTAAATAATTACTTTCTTTCTCCTAATATAGACAGGATTCCTTATAGACAGGAATTCCTTATTGAATTAATACTAATTAAATAAATACATTCATAGCCTTGTAAAACTAAGATTATTTCGATACATTATGGAAGTTGTCTAAATCTAATATGTCTATCATTACAATAATTAAGTAATAAGGAAAAAGTGAAAGAAGGTAAATGTTGAAAATTTAATGTAACAACTTTCTTCTGTTAAACAGTCATGTACTGTACATATATATAATTTAAAATAAAGATTCTACTTATAGCACGTATACATAACGTGTGCAATGTTGCTTCTCCGAACGATAGAATGATCAATTTTATTATGTTAACTTGCATTAATTACTAATCACCTAAGGAATATGTGCTGTTAACTAGCAGATCGTTGTCGGCTTTTCTTCACAGTGACACATTGAGAAAAATCCGTTCTCCGGAGAGCGGTATATTGTACAAATATACGGAATTCTCTTGCTTACTACAGTACGGATCATACGTTATCCGTATGCTACACAGGCACTGCCCTTAGATGTTACATCATGCCTTTGCAGGATGTCTGATATCCAACAATTTTCCTTATATTACGTACATACATGTATGTTACCTTCGTCAGCTATATGTTATATACGTACATTTGTATGTGAAATTCTGACCGCCTATATTGTTTCGTATGGAAAGTACGTACAGATGGAACACTTATATAGAAAGTGTTATAAAACATTCGTTTTCAGTTATACATTTGCTGTACGTTAAGTCTAAAAATTACAGGTCTTATAAACGTAACATATGATTTTACGTACGCCACATACATTTTTTCTCAGTGCACACGTACTCTGTATGCACACACGACTTCTAAGTTACTATTCTGACAACCCTTGTTTCCATATTCTCAAACTAAACGCAATAACACCTTGAGCAAGGTTACGCGATAAAAATGTATAAAAACACATACGCGTAACAGTTTCAACACACTAATTGTGTCTTCATCAGACTACCGCTTCTTCTCTAAGTGGGGAAGCGGAAGTCTTGTGAAGACACAGTTAGTGTGTTGAAACTGTTACATGTATGTGTTTTTATACATTTTATCACATAGACTTGCTTAGTGCGTTGTTGCATTTACTTGTAAATGTTTATTGGTGGTTAACATTTTAGAAAATGGGAATACAGTGAGAAACTTGTTGGAATCAAAAGCATGAAAGCTCACAAAAATTACTAAACAAATTAAGAAAAAGAAGGAAAAAGGAGAAAGGAAAAGAAATGTAACGATAGAATTTATAACAAATAGATAGTCAGCCATTCATGCTCGTTTTAGTGTCTGTCGCGCTTGGCTTTCATAAATCTACTTTTAGAGTTACGGAAGGAGAGTAATAAAAATATTGTAATGGTTCTGATTCAACCTTAAACCTAGGGGGCGCGGTGGCTCAGTGGTAGAGCGTTCACCTCCGGTGCTTGGGGTCCCTGGTTCGATCCCAGCTCGCGCCGTGTGGACTTTGTGGTGGACAAACACCGTGCTCGTGGGTTTTCTCGGGGTTCTCCCGTTTCCTCCCACTTTCTTCATTCCACCATTTCACTCATCTCTCATCATCACCGTCTCCTTTAGCCTACCGGCATAATCGTGGGACGTAAAACTTTGAGCTTTCATTTCATTTCATTTCAACCTTAAAACTGTAGACCCACGTTTCATTTAGTCTAGGTGCTCAGAAAGAACGCTAAATTTTAAGAAATAAACAAAAAATAGCCAATTCAGTCGGGAAAACTAGAAACGAAACAAAAGATTGAATCAAAATCTATTATAAAGCAAATTTTACAAGTTAATTGAAATGTAGTAAATGTTTAACCATTCAGTTGAAATAAGATAACATCTGAACACCTCTATTTTCCAACTAAATAAAAACTTTTGTGGAAACTTGTTTAATTTCATTTACAAATGAAAAATTAAATGAAATCTTTCAGTTTAATTCCCACGCTTATGGCTTGTAGGCTAAAGGTGACGGTGATTATGAAAAATGAGTGAAATAGTGAAATGAAGAAAATGGAAGAATTCCGAAAAAACCACGCACACGGGCTTTTTCCGCTTCCATTTATTGGGTGAAGGCACATGCAATGTCTGATTTTACGCCTGATCAAAAGTTACAGTCTGTAACGTAACCAATACATGAACGGACGGAAACTACTCAAGCTTTTTGTACTGTCACAATTAAAGGATTGCAAAGTATGGTTCAGAACAGGGGTGGGGGGGGGGGTGGAATCTGAGACCTTACTGAGTCATAAAGTGCGACCTTATGCGCGTGTTGTAGAAAGCGTTAAACTATATAAGAAATATACTTCTGACAAAGTATATGAATGGTAAATTTTCTTACTTAATCTTTCTAAGTAGGAAAATAGAGTTAGTTATAGATTTTCATGTAAATTATTAATGTAGCTCTAATAAGTGTAAAATGACTACAAAACTATCATGTGGCCTTCTTGAAATATTGCCATTGTCAATGTGATCTATAAAACAAGAAAAGGTCCCCCATCTCAGATTTATAATGTGTGATCTAAATAGGTGTTGTGTTGGTGTTATTGGCCCTGCTATTGTTAATCATAATTGATATATTTTTATCGCCATGAAGTTCCTTTACCTCGGTCTTCTCGAAATTTCCGCATGAGAAGTTACCCTTACAAATGTTATTTTGTTTACTTCAATGATATATTGATATATGCCTTCTTTACACACACGTTCTCCATTCATTGTACAGGGTGCTCAGAAAGTCACTTTACAACCAAACTAAATGCGTGTAACAATGTGAGATGTTAAAATATTTAAGATTTGACTTCCCATCCTGATCATTGATATAGCAGCAGTACTTCTCACATAAATTGCCATTTTATTGCCATGTAAGTGCCAGCGGCGGGAGGAGATTAAACTCTGTTTATTGTCTACTTCATTGTCTCTCCTTTCCGTATATAGTAAACAACAATGGCAGACAACAGTGACTTCACTTTGGAGGATTGCTTAGTGGTAAGTGTGTGGATGCATGCACGGAAGCACAACGAAGATATGTCTCAGATTATGGATGGGGTTCATGAATATTTCAGTATGGACACGCCAAGTCGTCAGGCTTTCATCACGTGGGAGAATAAAGCTTTCCGCCTGGGAAATGTTTCAGGATCCCTCTCGTTCTGGTCGTCCATCAACCTGAAAAAAACGTGTACAGAAGTTAGTGCGTCAGTGATGCGTTTACCCTATAAGTCTACTAGATAGCGTTCTGTAGGACATGGAATTGCAATGCAGATGGATGGATCTGCATGAAGCATAATGCAGATGTAAAGGAACTTTCTGGCCAGCCTGTATTATAGATTTGCCTTTATTACGAATGATTATTGCGGTGATGAGTAAACAAAGAATATAACGGACTCCAAGCACTATTTTACCAGAACACCAACATACAACCAAAAGTATCATATTGCATTGTTTACGTCAAAGTTTTCATTTCTGGTTTATTTTGTACCTAGATATTATGTTCTAACAGCATATACTTTTATAATTTTGAAAATTATAGTTTTGGCATAAAAGTAGCAAGTAGATAACTTAATTTTAAGTTAATTCCTTACAATGTAAAACAAGTTTCAAATTTTAGGCATGAAGGTAACAGAAATTCAAGGCTACAATCCTTCCTTAGCAACGAAGGTATCAGACAATCGTGATGGCAAGTTCTTGCAAGAATTTTCCGACGTGTGCTTCATAAATGGTCTTCTGAATGGCACAAACTATTCCCAAGTTATCTTTCCAATTTTCATGGTTAGGGCTTTTAGTGTAAAATGGCATCATGCCTCTACCTGGAACTCCATTCGATAGATAAATAGATATAATTAAAATGTCGATAATATATCACTTGGTATCTTACTATTATTATAACCTTCTTTTAGCTTCACTTATCAGTATTACACTTTTTATCTTCACTTATCAATTGCACACTTTTTAGTGTAATATCCAAGTATCCTAACAGAATTCTAAAACCAATGAAATTTCCTTGTCATTTCATATACATAACACTCCTTTGTTTTGCTCATTTAATTATAGAAAAAGGCTTTATTTACTGAGTAAACTAGGGAATGAAGGTATGTCCGTAAGTACTCGTACCTCGGACAGACTTTATCTACATAAAGTATAACAGGAAACAGTAATTTTATTATTTTTATTACAGAAAACGTTATAAATTTATGTGACTGATAATATGAAGAAGTGTCTAATATCATTCATACCTCGAAAAGACAGAGTTTCGAGAATCACGTGTTCACTTGTTTGTAACTAGTTTTCATTTTTGTTTCTACATCACAACTTCTACTACTAATCAGTATTGTGTCAAACATTAGGTGTAACATATACATCTTTAGCACTTTATATTGTTTTACCTTGCTTTGTCTAACGTTTGTTGGCAGATGTCTCATAGCATGGTTGAGCGGTCTTGCACATAATCACCCGAACTGTCTCTCGGCGGTTTGAACTTTGATCAGGGCATGGATGTTATTTATAATTCTTCCAAAACTCGTTTCATTATTATTCTGTATTTCTCTTCGTCTCTGTTATTCGAAAGACCAGAACACGAGATATGAATCTCAGAAACATAAGACATTTTTGGTAAACATTTGACTGTGAAAATTATAATTAAATTTTCGTGAAATCTAGCTGTGGATCACATACCTTAAAAATCCAAATTCAGTAGAACATCCTCTAATATTCAACGTTTATCTTGCTACAAGTTTATAACTTTTATCTAGAAAACATGTAATTCCATTATGGTTTAGTAATTTCAGTAACAAACACTTGTAAATTGCTCATTTGTCAGAAATATTACTGATGCCATTTACTTTTGAAACTGGTTGTTTATTACACTGACTATTAATTTTCATTCCTCGCAAATAGGAATATTTCATTGTATTTCACCATTGACCATCAAAGTCTGTTTTGCTCTGTTATCGGTATTGTTTAGTTTTTCCAATTTCACAGATTCAAGAAGCTTCAAACTGTTAATATTTCTTTCCACATCATTAATCACAGATCCACAACAGCACACTTTGCCATGATCTTCAACCTCAGATACTGGTTTCACTTGAATAATTGATGATTTTCTTCCTTTTCCACTGAAATAGTTGATTATTCTTATTATGATAAAGTAGGCGACTTCGAATAGGCTCAGCATACTTCCGCCTAAACAAAGACCAAAAATTCCTCCAAACGATGCTGTAAGAACAATAATGTGAAATCAATGAAAATGTTTATAACTCATTTATGTAATGTAAATTTAAATATAACAGTCTAATTTGACTAACCAAAACTTTGATTTTTTACTTCCAAGCAATGATAAAAGAACATAAGGTATATTGATCCTGAAAAAATAGCAAATTCAAAATTTAAACGGATTTACACATTTCATGTTTCTTACATGACGCAGAAATAATTTTTAATGTCTGTCCGTGTGTTTTCCCCGGTTTATGTACACATTTTTGTCGAACTTCACTTGAAAGAAACCAACAGTCAGGTGTAAACTATAGTTTGTCGATTTTTCATAATTCCATATTTTAGGAACACTAATAAAACATTTGAGCTCCGTGGCAAAGCGGTTAGCGTACGCGCCTTTGGCGTGAGAGAGCCGGGTTCGTTTCCCGGCGGGAGCTCATGTGATCTGGATTGCACGTTAATCAGTAGGTCCATGTCTCATATAGCCACTCTGCTGAACTGGACGTTAAACTTTAAATCAACTCAACTAATGAAACATTGTATTTATTTGTGAAATATGGACAAAATCATTTGCCATGTTTCAAAAACTAGTGCAAAAATTACCACAAATGTAAACTACGTTTTTTTTTTTTTTTTAAATGATAACTTAGTAATCCTACATTGCAGAATTGTTACTGAAATATTTATGTATGAAAAATATTAACACAATCTCCCCAGAAGTCTCTGAGAAAATGATTTTAAAAATTTAACTCATGAGTAAACTACAACTTGCATATTTTTGTCATAACAAATTGTTAATCTTATATTGTAGGGTTATTAAAAACACATATTTACAAAATATGAACAAAATGACCTGAGTCTTATCTGAGAAAACTCGCCACCACGATCAGCTTAAGCTACCCTTTCAGATAAGAAATGATTTACACCATAATACATGGTTGTTAATGAAATGTTGATTAAATGAAATTGTAAAGTGTTTTTGAGAAAATCCCACATTTTGATTTCAGAGTAAGAATATTTCATTTAAAAAATATTGTATAAAAACCTTACGTTTAAGCAGTTCTTGATAAACAATTTCACAAACAAACGTTTTGTGATTGACTCTAAATGTTATATACTTTTTTTAGATCTTACTCACCCATCAAGTAATCCCAAGAAGTTATAACCTCTTTTCTATATCGTATTACTGAAATGTCTCTATAAAACACATGCAGCATGGAATGATTTGTTATCTCCAGCCCTTCTCTGTGAATACAAAAATAAGTGAAAAAGCACTATGTCTAAAGTACAATTGGTTTAATGTTCTTACAGTATAATGAGACATTATAGAAAAAGTTTCTTCAGCACATAAGAGAACCTATTTTACTTTTCTTTTTTTTAAAAAAAAAAGAAAAAAAAAGTTCATTTCCAGTCACACAAATTTCACAGAAAAGATTAAATATTCACTTATTAAAAACAGAAAGAGCACAAATTCTACCAAATATCTGTTGTTATCAATACCAAATTTACTAATTTTAATGTTTCTACGAGTAAATTCAATTGCTTGTTTCAGAGTTTCAATTGTCACGTCTTTCGTGAAATGTAAATTAAATAGGAATTTTGGAAAGTAGTCTTCTAATTATTAGAATGTATTCTATTTTCTGCCAATTCGTATGAGTTTACTGTAAGTTATCATAGTTTAATTAGTTGTAATTAAGGTAGTTAATAACGGAAAATAACTCCTTACTAAATAGCAGAAGTAGAAACTGCTTGTGTGGTAAGGGCTTTGATTTAACTTGGGCAATAAGTACTTTTCATATCTCGGGAACTATGAAGTTTACAGGGATCAGGAGTCGATACAGCTAGAATCGATTAAAAGCTTCGACTTAACGTTGGCCATAAATACTTTTCGTTATACAGTGCGATTTCAATAGCTCGAAGCCGAAGGGAGTGGAGAAAAATTCAAGTCATCGAGTTTTGCGAGTAACCTAGATGGTCACAAAAAATTCGAGATACCAAGGTTCAGGGTTCCTAATTAAAAGTGACTATATAACCTCTATAGCTCGAAGTTTTATTCATTTAACCTTTAAAACTCAAATTATGGAGGTTCCTTAAATTCAATAAGCTAATTATTAAAAATAAAATACTGCATATTTATTGTTTTCGAGAAGGGCTGTCATGTCTAGATATTTGTAAAACACAATTACAGTAGTACACATTAGCAGCAATGACAGAATTAGCAAAATAACAATGAAGTAAAAGCATAGAGCTATAGTTATCAAGGTCACATTAAAAGAAATTTGAATTAAAGAGGTTAGTAGACGTCGACTTGTAGAGGTTCAAAGATACGAAAGTTTGAGTTACAGAGATTTTTAAATATGATTATGAAACACTTAAAATTTCGATTATCAAGGTTGTAATTTTTGAACATTCGACTTTCAAAGGTTATTTTAATATTGAATGTTGTGGAGAGTTAAGGGAATATGAAAAAAAAATATTCGAGTTACCAAGGAGCAACTATATATCTCGGGTATATGAAGCTGTTTCGACAGTAAAAAATGGCATAACACTACAATATAAACTGCAGATACGTTAATACACGAGTACATATAGTAACGTTATGGGACGTAATAATGTTGCAATTTTATAATACTTATTATTAAAAGAAAATGTTTCACTCCGTGAGTAACAGTAATGTCTAATAGCTAACACTCGTCGCTCCTCTACGTTCGCCACCTGCCTGACATCAATAAACGAAGCCAGCGAGCAAGCAATTAGAAGATTTTAAAACTATTATTTCGGTTCGGTTATTCTAAAATAAGACAAGGATATGACTATATTTCAATTCGATCATTCATATATATATATATATATATTAGGGATGGCCAAAATTTTCCGGAATCCGGATTCCGGAAATTTTGTTTTCCGGAATCGGAAAATTTACTTTCCGGAATTCGGAAAAATTCCGGATTTCGGAAAAAATCCGGATTTCGGAAAAAATCCGGAATTCGGAAAAATTCCGGATTTCGGAAAAATTCCGGAATTCAGTAAAATTCCGGATTTCGGAAAAATTCCGAAATTCAGTAAAATTCCGGAATTCAGAAAAAATCCGGAATTCGGAAAAATTCCGGATTTCGGAAAAATTCCGACGTTCGGAAAAAATCCGGAATTTAGAAAAAATCGGAATTTTTCCGATTTTACTTTCCGGATTCCGGAAAGTAAAAATTCTGGAATTATCCATCCTTAGCTAATAGCTGTTAAAAGAGAAACACAATAATGAATAGGCTATATATACTGTATTAATTTCTTGTAGTTGGATATGTCTTTATCATTTACGTAGACAATTGCTACTGCAGTTATTTACTACTTTATGAGAAAGGTCTTATTTTCACACACAAAAAAGTCGCCGGTATGTCTCAAACATTATCGCGTTCCCACCTGCAGCTGCTCCAAAGCACTGCAAACTACTTTCTAACCAGGCGAAAGGCAGTGAAGGAAAATAAATCTCAACAAATATTCTAATAACATTCGCTTTTTGTCAACATACCTACAGTGAGCGCAGAAAGTGTTCGTACACCGTGCATACTTTATATTGAAAACAGCTAGCATGAGAACGGGAGGTCGAAAATATATATATAAGCAGAATTAAGACTACACATTCATACATTTTATTTCTATATACAAGAGAAAGGCCAAACAAACACAATCACTGTTTTGTTCAGAAGAAAAGAGAGAATTCCTTTTTTGTAAACGCAAAAAGTCACCGTACAACTGGAAGACCAAGAGTGTTGAGTGAACAAGTTAAACGTTACATTATTAGGGAAAGAGAAAAGGTTCCAAAAAGTAGTGCTGTGCAATTGGCAACGGATCTGGAAATACGCAGTGTTAAAGTATCAGCCAGTACAGTGCGGAATATTTGCAGGGTATCATGGTCGGATAGCCAGGAAAATGTTCTGGGTGAACAAGACAAATCGTATAAAGAGATTAAAGTTTGAAAAAGAGTATAAAGATAAGGGATCAGGCTTCTTTCTGGAATAGGTTCATATTTTCGGACGAAAGTAAATTTAATTTTATCGAGTCCAATGGGAGGCGTATGGTATGGCGCAAGGTGAATACAGAGATGAATCCTCAAAATCTCGTTCCTAAAGTAAGACACGGAGGAGGGTCCGTGCTCGTCTGGGGTTGTATGAGTGCCTCAGGAGTGGGTCGTCTCCACCTTATCGATGGAGTGATGATCCACAAAGTGTATATTAACATATTAAAGGAATATCTCCATACTAGTGCGCAGAAGATGGTTCTTGAAAACAATTTATTGTTCAGCAAGACAACGACTCCAAACATACAGCGGAAAATACTCGATTGTGGCTACTCTATACAGGGGCGGATCCAGGACGGACTTCTGGGGAAGGGGCGGTCGGCAGTAATACTGCTACTTTTAAGAGCTCCAAACTTGTTATGGATGGGTTTATTTATATATAAAATAAGAAAGTTTCCTCTTGTGGGGGAAGCGATGGCCCCGATCGCCCCCCTCTGGATCTTCCCCTGAGGTTTGCTATCTTTCTCAAAGACTTACCCTTCTTATGCACTTTAATAATTACTTTTCTTGTCTCCTCATTTGTTTCTGTTCGGTTGCTTCCCATTTCGACAGCCCACCGTGCAGTTTTTTCACTCCTATTCACAACTAAACTCATTCTGTTACTCGTCATGCTATACAGAGGTGTATACTCAGGTGAACACTAGTGAACCCCAGTTGTGGTATCTTTGTTTCGTATTCGTACGTCAGGTGTACGATCACTTTTTGCGTCTACTCTATATATTTTCTACGGAATTTATTTACTTTCTGACCATTAAACTTGTCTTTGAGGTTCTTTATTGATATATTCATAAAGCTTAGTTTTCATTATTCATATTGTGTGTGTTATTACACTTCTTAAATTTTCTGTTTCTTTTTCGCAGGCATTCTCGTTTCAATAGCATAGGTGTACGAACACTTTCTGCGCTCATTGTATGTACAGTAAATACAAATTTATAATTTTTGACTTTACGAAGTATACAATGTAATTGTTCAATAATTAACATAAGCAGGCATTCATTAATTTATATTAATATAATAGTTAACAAAACTAATAAGCGGGTGATTGATGACTCAGTGGTAGAGTTTTCATCTATGGTATTCTAACCCAGGACATGTGGGTTTTCTATGGCTAATTTTGTGTTCGAAAATTTTCCCGGTGGTACTCTTGGTTCCCTTTCTTATATTTGTTCCATCATCACTCATTAACGAATTTAGTTTATCAAAACTCTATAGCCATATATTCATTCTGTCCGTCAGTGAAACAAACAGTCTCAAGAACTATCTGATGGATTACCAATCAATTTTGGCCATGATGTACAGAGACAATAGTTAAGAATCGAGTTCCCTGATGAATGTAATATTCAAACCGGAAGCGGTACAAATCAACCATTTCCGGTTTTAACGTTAATCATTATATAGTAAATATGGTAATAGATAGCGAGAAGCGGTTTCCAGTAATCGACATATAGGCCTATAACATTCATGTAGATAGAATGTTACCCAGTTTGTGCATCTGCTGAAAATAATGAGCTTAGGTATTTAGAGAGCATTTTCCGCTTTAGAAAATGTGTGCTTGGTAAAGAATGTAGAGAATTAGCTGAGTCAGGCACGTAGCTAGAATATGGTAATAGGAAGGGGGGGGGGTCTGTCACGAAATACTGTGGTTATTTACCAGGGGCTCAATCATTCTAAACTATTTTATTGGCAATATATATTGGTTCGTTTAGCCAAGATTTCTAATGGGGGCATGATATGAAATACTGTGGTTACACACCAGAGGCTCGATCAATCTAAATATTTTACTGACAACATACCCATATTGATTGGTTAGGACAATAAAATGAGGATATATTAGTAAGTATTTTAATAAGAAGCTATGAAGAAATCTCGAGTAAAAGAATATAAAAAAAGTATTGAAAAAGATATCGTCTTCCGAGGTCATTCGAACGGTGTCGAGAATTTTGCGTCTGGGAAATTTGCGCCCTACCTCAAGAACAGGGAAAATTGCGCCTGCGATGTACCTCCACCGGGAAGTTTGAGCCCTGCGAAATAAAAGAACCTACTGGAGCTTACGCATTTCCTCGGAGGGGCTGACATTACAGCATAAACAATCCTCCCCCCACATCCATGCCATTTGTGATTTATTTTCATTGTGGCTATATAAGGGGAGAATAAACTTCAATATAAGCCAAAAGAACACAACGGATCAACGCAATCACTGCTTCTTCCAGAGATGATTTTGGGGGAACACTGGCCTCCCCAGAGCTCTCAGAGTGCCCCCTCGGAGGAGACCAAAATAATACGTCTATAATATAATAATAAATAGAATAGTACCAGCAGTGACCCCCCTCTGGAATACTAAATGTGCCCCCCGGAACATTTTTCCTGAAAGAACGACTGAACGCAATTGTGTGTTTGAAGTGTAATTCCAGCAAGTAAACACACTGTACATAGTTTTCTTGATAATATTACTGAACTGATTTTACATTCACTTTACATTTTCTTTTCTATATTTTGTGTCCTGAAAAGCCAAACAACTCGCAAGGATTGTGAACAGAGATATCTGGGTAGAGCCAAACAGCCTTTTGTAGATTAAATTATACTCTTTGATTATATTAATAAATAATTATATATCAGTCATTTATACGTTTATTGTAAATTTTGTAGTATAATGAAAAATTGTATTTGTATGGATTGCCCTTTAGTGAACTAAAATTGTATTTTTTTTTTCATTTGTTCGGAATATTATAACGGATGGAGTAACTCACTGAGACGATGAGAGGCAAGCCTAGTTCAAGTGCGAGTGGAAGTTACTTTACACAATACAATAATAAGTTGAATTGTAGGGCGCTAACATCCCAGTGCAAATATATAGCCGACGCATTTTCCCCTCTTTTTGGGGTAGGGCGCAAACATCCCAGTGCAAATATATTGCGAGCGCATTTTTTCCTATTTTTGTGGTAGGGCGCAAATTTCCCGGGCGCAAAATTCTCGCATTCAAGGAAAATATAATGTCTGTGAAGTTGACAAGCCACTTATGTCAGACTCCAATTTCGACTTTAAACGTCGCTAGTGCTACGTTAATGTTCGATAGTGACGCAAATCGTTAGTACTCCAACTGCATGCCAACACGCCCACTTCTAAGAATCATCTCAAAAATGAGTTTAACCGTTAGAGCAAGTAAGTGCTCATTGGTGCCATTAACATTAACGTTAAAGCCTCCATCGTACGGCCCTTTGAGTAATAACAACACCACGTTTTTTGCTAGTCTCAATGCGTCCCTATATTCTCGCGAACATTCTGACGTGCCCAAGTTAGTTACTTTTTGGGGGGGGGGGCTATTGTTTATCTGTTATTGTTTATTGTTTATTACTAGTCTGCAGAGTAGTCCTTACATTAATATGCCATTGTTCTTGATAATCATTGCGTATTTACAAGCAATTTGTTATTACTGTTAGAAGATATCAAAAAACAACAGATAAAATCTACTACTTAACGGTTCATATTTTTCTTTTACAGTACATAAACGATTAATAATAATAATAATAATAATAATAATAATAATAATAATAATAATAATAATAATAATAATAATAATAATAAGACTATTCCAGCATAAAAGTTATCAATTGCATCACACTGGTAACAAGCGACGCATATTTTAACTTCATAAAAAATCGTTTCTCATGTTTTTCTGGAAAACTACGTATGATAACATCTTCATTATGTCAAGTTGTTTATCTCAGTGTGATATATGTCTTACCTCTGGACAATATCACAGTAAAACAAAAATTAAATATTAGGAGTACATCGTACTTTTGGACTACATCTCATTAACCATGGGAAGATTGAGTAGTGTATACTTTAGGATGTAAGTTTCAGCTTAACTTGCATCATACATTCTTAGGATTACAAAAAGGAAATTTGTTCGTTTGCATTTGAACAAAATTCTTAGGATTACAAAAAGAAAAAATAATTTTTCCGAAATCCGAATTTTTTTCGAATTCCGGATTTTTTCCGAAATCCGGAATTTTCCCGAATTCCGGATTTTTTCTGAATTCCGGATTTTTTCCGAATTCCGGAATTTTTCCGAATTCCGGATTTTTTCCGAAATCCGGAATTTTTCCGAAATCCGGAATTTTCCCTAATTCCGGAATTTTTCCGAATTCCGGAATTTTTCCGAAATCCGGAAATTTTCCCGAATTCCGGAATTTTTCCGAATTCCGGATTTTTTCTGAATTCCGGATTTTTTCCGAAATCCGGAATTTTTCTGAATTCCGGATTTTTTTCGAAATCCGGAATTTTTCCGAAATCCGGAATTTTTCCGAATTCCGGAATTTTCCGATTTTCTTTCCGGATTCCGGAAAGTAAAAATTCCGGAATTGGCCATCCCTAATATATATATATATATATATATATATATATATATATATATATATATTGTATTTCTACAGTACAGTAATGTTTATGATGATTTATTTGCAACTTAAACTAGAGGGTGTTTCAAAATGACTATCGGGGAGGCTTTGTAGTATGTATTGCATTTAACGTGCAATTAACGTATAAGTAATACATCAAATGAAAGAGGAACTCAAACAGTTTTGTACGCACGCATGCGCATGCACTGTTTCCTCTGTTTGCCGTTAGAAAGCGCTAGTAGAAAGATAACGACTGCTGAGCATAAAGCTTTTTGTGTTTTACATTTTGCAAAGACTGAATGTGCAGTTACAGTGCAACGTGGTTTCCATATTCGGTTCAATTGCAATTCACTAAGTGATAATAACATCCGCAGATGATAATATCAGTTTTCAGTCACTGGCTATCTGTGCAAAAGGAAGAGTGTGGGACGATCAAGAGTAATCGAAGAACGTGTTGAACGAATGAGAGAGTCTTTCACGCGTAGCCCCAAGAAATCAATTAGGAAGGCTAGTCGTGAATTATGAATTCCAGTGACGTCTGTGTGGAGAATTTTAAGGAGGAGCTTCTCCGTGGCTAAACGGTTAGCGTACGCGCCTTTGACGTGGGAGTCCTGGGTTCGATTCCCGGCAGGAGCTCATGTGGTTCGGATTCCACGTTAATCAGTAGGTCCACGTCTCATATAGCCTCGCTGCTGAACGGGACATTAAACTCAAAATCAACTCAACTCAACTCAATTTTAAGGAGATCGAGGAATTTAAGGAAGAGGATTCAAGCAGTTGTTGCAACAATTACTCCAAACACCGGTTGTCTGTGCAAAGGGAAGAGTACGGGACGACCAAGAGTGACTGAACAACGTGTTGAATGAGCGAGAGAGTATTTCACGCTTAGCCCCAAGAAATCAATTCGGAAGGCTAGTAGTGAATTATCAATTCCAGTGATGTCTGTGTGGAGTATTTTAAGGAGATTGAGGAATTTAGAAAGAGAATTGAAGCAGTTGTTGCACGTCTATCGAATCGATGTGTGCCGTGTGACGAATGGTGCTTACATTGAACACTAGTAGGTAAAACTGTTTGAGTTGTTTTTCCATTTCATGTATTATTTATAATTGTACGTTAAATGTAATAAATACTATAAAGCCTTAAATCACCGATATTCATTTTGAAACACCCTGTATATTATTTCGATTGAATAATATGGAAAAGGATATTAACAAACATGAACATGCTTAATCGTGTATTATTAAAACATAGACCATAATCATGTTTAGATGTACCGGTAAGCATTAATGTTTGTGTAACCGCAAGTTAGTTGGTGGGCAAAGTAAAAGAAAGTGTTACATATAAAGAATTATAACTACTAATTAAAGACAATTTCAATTTATTAAAAAAAATGATTATTAAGATAACAAATTATAACGGTATTATGGCATGAAACTTCTATCATTATAGCTGCATCGAAGAATCGGGTGGTATTTAGTATCTCCCCCAAATCCATTGACGGCTCCGGAGCGGGTACAGTGACTTATAGTGAGCCTCAGTGGCGTATTTAGGGGGGTGGCTTCCGGGCTTTAGCCCCCCGCGAAATCTTACTTAGTATAGTAAAGTAAATGAAATATCTTGCAGAATTTTCACATTTCTAGACAAAGCCCCCCCCCCCCCGAAAGTTAGCAAAGCCCCTCCCGAAACAAAATCGTAAATACGCCACTGGTGAGCCTTATGAATAATTACTAAGAAACAAAGTTAACAGTTCCGACAATCATTCAATGAAAACCTCGGAACATCGAGTCAAAGTAATGAATTCAATCTTCACCAATTCATCATTCAGTGTATTCACGACTATGAGTGTTAACTATCAGTAATCGATTATCA
The DNA here is from genome assembly GCF_964235325.1 of Thermobia domestica. Lineage (NCBI taxonomy): Eukaryota > Metazoa > Arthropoda > Insecta > Zygentoma > Lepismatidae > Thermobia > Thermobia domestica. The sequence goes on along the minus strand of NC_137466.1, from coordinate 208,538,768 downwards.
GTATGAGCGTTGACTATCAGTAAACAAAAATTATAGCAAATTGTTTGTATAAAAACTCAGGTTATCAATTATGTGCAAATTCTCTTTTCTTATCATTAACTGGCCTCAAACACAACTGTTTTGGCAGGGGCCGCGTTTCTGTCAAAAAAAAAACACCCATTTTACGGACTTGCATTAAATAACCTTTTTACATGGCAACACTGCATCAACTTTGTCACATTTTCACATCAATGGATAAATGTTGATGCATACTGCACACATACACAGAGATTCACCCACAAGAAATCAGTTCTCTGCAACTGATACTGATTTTCTTCCTTTTGTACATTTCTTTTTATTAGTTTACATTTTCAGTACTTTCTTTCGTTACTACAGAAACGTTACAAATTCCAACATTGGTCATGACCTCGAAAACATCTACATAGAACACGTTTACATTTGTTTCAAGTCTCAGACCTTTATCGTTCTTGTTTCAAATGATATACGCAATCAAACTTTGGGTTGCGTAACTTTACAGACATATTGTATGAAGAACAATTATCATAATGATTCGGTGCACTTTGCGGTAAAGACCGCTGCACTCCCCAAATTCATTTCAAATAGCAAAAGTTATTCCAAGACAGAAAATTCACAAATTCGAAGTGGGTAAAATCCCACGATTCTTGAAAATTCTCTCAAAATCACTCAACATCTCGCTTTGTAGCAAGCACAAATTCACAACAAACATTCTTCATATCACAAGAAAGAAAAAAAAATCAAATGAATTCTAAACACTTTCTATGCTTAAACTACAATAACACAAACATATATGTCAAACGACTCGAAAACTCAAACAACACAGGGCGTTAATCAACCACATAGCGTAAGTTATCCAATACTGTAACTAACTAACTAACTCTATGGCCTATGGAACCCGGAGGTTCAATGCCGCGTTCACAAAAGCTCTCCACTGATTTCTATCCTTAGATAACTGCATCCAGTTTCTACTTTGTATTCCAATCTCTGCGAGATCCATCTTAATATTGTCCTCCCATCTGCGCCTAGGTCTTCCTAATGGTCGTTTTCCGATGGGTCTTCCAGTCAAGACTTTGAAAGCGTTTCTACTTTCTTCCATTCTAGCTACATGACCCGCCCACCTAAGCCTCCTAGACTTGACGACCCTAACAATCTTGGATAAATAATATCCAATACTATAACAAATTATAAATGCAATTGCGTATATTAGAGCTACAAATACCAAGCCATAATGTAATATACCATTACAGTTGAAAGTAATGGCAATTTTTTTTTACGCACCCTGTACCTAGTAATTTTTTTTTTAATTCAATTTCGGTTTAGTTACACAATTTATTTACTCTCTCTACTTCGAATTAAATATAATGAACCCAAAGGTTTCGTTAGTAACCATATTCCCACTGTATAATATATTTATTTATATTTTGATTAAGTGTAAAACCCATTTTCGGATATATAACTTGAATAGTTACAAGGTTTACCATTCTGACGTCATACCGAAACATAGTTCCGTTATTGGATATAAATTTTCTTAATTTCAGACCAATGTAGAATTTAGTCAGGTACCTAATCTTTCCCTCACCCCCTCTCACTAGTCCATAGTCACTTTCAGATCCGGTTATATCTGGATTTGCCAAATTTCTATTTGCTTTGTAATTTCCGCGGCTAAAGTTTTCGTTCTGATTGGAGGAATTATCTTACCTCTGGCTTTTTCGGCGCAATGTTATCAGAATAATTGAAGACACACTAGTAGGAGCAGCTTGTGATTTTCTTGCCACATATTTTTCGGGAAGGTCTCAAATTTCCAAGGACAACTAAGGTAACATATAATGTAATTCAATAGTTAAAGATTTACAACGGAATAGGAGCCCGGAAAATCCACAAATTTTGGTAAAGAAGCTGCACTTCAGTGAAATAACAAATTCCAGTTCTGTTTTCTAGGAAGCCATGTTTGCTGCCCAGCTATAATAGCAGAAGTGAAAGAGTGACTTTATTTTTTTTGTTATTCCAAATTCAATTAGGGATTAGGGACATTACGACCTGATTAGTGCATGTTGGTCGTGTATACAGTAAATGTGATTTATCATTATTTATTTCGTAATTGCATGTATGTAGTAGGTTTGATAGTACTGTAAATAATCATAATGGCAGCTTAAGTTAGCTTAAAAGGGCTCCTATCCCCTTTTCTAAATTGAACCAGTTCTAGCAGGGGAATGGGTTAGTTATTGTTCGTTTTAGGGCCTTTTCCCCTTTCAGGGGAAGGGTCCCTCCATAAACCTCGTTAAGGTGCCCCCAGGGCATCAATTTTTGGCAATCATTATGTAAACAATTGGTCAGGTCAATTAGACCTAGTGTTACTTTTCTCATTTTTGACCCCCTTTAAATTAAATAGAGCCGACTGTATATATCGACGAGGGAGTAATGTATTTTAAATCTAATGTGTTAGGTTATTTTCGTCAACATGCATGTAACTAAATGGTGCATGTTTAGTTTAGTTAGTTGTCTTTATGTATAGTACTAACAGTGGTGTATGTAGTTAGTAGGTTTGTGTGAGTGTGTGAATTTTCGATTTGGACAGTGTATATATATGCTTTAATTTAGTACCATTTTGCTAACATAAATAAACCAGAGTAAATATTAAATTTCTGATTAATGAGTACAAGTATACATTTCAGTACACGGTAAATTATGCCTCCACTACAGCGCTATAGCGTCAGTTTTCGGTAGTCAATTGTTTGTTGACAGTACGACATCGCATGACTTAGTGATTTAGATTGTTTGATTTTGGACAGTTATTCTCAAATTACTTCCCGTGGACATGGTTTTCGGTTCAGATGAGTATACCTTCGTATAAAATAGCATGAGATCTTACTGTACTGAAAATTTCAGCTTGCTAGGTCCAGTAGTTAATGAATAATCCGCTGAAATAAAGAACACCTATTTTCTTAATAGAAGTAAAGCCCATATGCTATTACTGTTTGTTTAAAAATGTAGTATTAAATTCTTTTTTTTCCCGTGGCTGTAGAAAATTCCATTGTTGCTTCAGTTTTATCAACAAATCAGAAATAGATTAATCGTTGACAATTTAACTTTCCGTAAATACATGTATGATTTTTTTTTTAAACCTGCAAGGTAAATACAATTTGGGTGCTTCGAAATAAAGAGTACGTGGTTCGATGAATGTGATCGTGTGGTGGTTTGAGCGTGATAGATTGTGATAGTTATATATATATATTTATTACTGCGTAACGTAAATATGTGTATGGCCTGCGTGTAAAATGTACGAAATAGGGTGTTTATAAAATATTACTTCGTGCGAAAATTAGTAGATAATGAATGAATATAATGATATGTTAATAATATGATATATAATATGAATGAAATGATGACCCCTATATTTAAATGGATAGGCCTAGTGAATTTTATATAGTGAAAATATGAATATGTTTACGAAGAAAGAAAAAAAAAATCTCTCGCGTTTTGACTTCCACACCAGTGCATTCATCCAACCGAGTTTGCTACTTGGATAGTAAATTATAGTTGGGAATTGTGTGTTACTTTGCATTTATGTACCTCCTAACAACAGCCCCAGATCTTAAGCCTTTCAATAGATAGAGTAGCATCATGTGGGAATTACTTCTAAAGGTTGACAGAAATGATAATTAAGAAAACCAACTGCTATATCCTGTGATCATCGAAAAGTACAGGTTTCGGTCATTTGTACCTTTAGCATTCATTGCCTCTCCGAGATTTTTTTTTTTGTTGCTTACCTTATTTATTTATTGTGCAGTGTTCATATAACTCAGTTCGGACTATCCGATTAAATTAACTGCTACTAAATTAATATTCATGTTATAGCGTACCCGGATGTCGACCCCTAGTCCCCTTAAGTATTTTTCATGTCCTTTCTTAGTTTAATTAGATGAGGGAAATTAACGACGTCCCAGACTGTGGCATGTCTGCGCTGGGTAGCCATCGGTGAAATTTGGCAATAGAAGTCACCGATCCAAAATTCAGTTTATTTATTTAATTTTTTTTATTTTTGGCGAATTACTAATTAGGGATACCTTAGCTATTACTCTAATTTCATCCCTATTCTGGAATCTTCTAGTTTCCAAGAGGTCGGATGATTTTTTTTTCTTTTCTTGAAATTCTAAATTAGCGCCTTCTCTAACCTTCCGGACGATTTCCGGGAACCTGCTGGTTTGGGCCGGATACGGGGATCGGATTTCAATCTTACAACCAAATTCTTGTGGGATTGGGATCTGATGGACACAGAACTTGCATCCTTGGCAGCAGGGCGTTCCTTGAGTCTACGTATTTGAGTAGACCACCCTTTTGGCATGTTAAGAATATTTTGGCTATGGATTTGTTGAGATAGAAATTCGACTTTTGTCTTTGTAGCGTTAGTTATTTCCCACTTAAGTCTTTGGCGCCACTATTTCTTCTTCTTCCTTCTTCTCTATCTCTCTCTGTCTTCATTACTTCGAGATTTTTTTTTTTTAAATTTCAACCTCCCCCCCCCCCCGGTTTCTGAAACTCATAAAACATACAATATTCATTTCACTTATTTCGATCGTATGTACTAACTGAGACATCGAGGGATGCAATTCGTGGAGGTATTGCAGCACAACTCAGGACCATTTTCGCGATATTTAATCCACCACGGGAGAAATTGACGAGAAGGTACACTATGCCTTCGGATTCCTAGAAACATTTGTTATTCATGGATCATACAAATTATATCCATTGACAACTGATTACTGGTTTTTATTTCTATTGATTGGTCATATAGTGTGTATGTATTAGTAGTCTGGGCCCACTAGTTTCCAATAACATTGATTTTTTTTTATATACATCTATATATGTGCTTACATAGTTTTAAAAGTTACGTGCCTGCTCATTTTGTTGCATTTCCACCTCTTATGTCAACTATTTTTTTTGTATATATACGCGGATCTTTAGTAAATTGAAAATGATTATTGATTATCGGGTTTATTCATATGAAATACAATGTTGCAACCTTATGAAGGAAAAAGGTGAATGTTGATAGTCAGGGTTTTTGTTTTGTCTTTGAGCCAAATAAATATAAATATAAATATGAATACTTGTCGAATATGAACGGTGATGTAGAATTTAAACGTCGATGAAATATTAAGATAGATATTAAAGTGAAATTTATTGTATTGATTAATATGAATGCATATATATATATATATATACGAGTATGTATGTAATGGGCTCGATATTTACCCTGGTCTTGTTAGGTTGCCATAGATTTTAGACACCCGGTATTAACTAACTATTTGTGATATATAGTATTCCCGCGTAAATTGTCATAAATTACTTTTTGTTGAGTTGTTATTAATTTTTGTAACTATTAAAGTGGAATATAATGTTAACTACTGCATGTGAATAAAACAAGTAGCGGGTCGTAAGATAAATAAGAATAACCCTAATCCTTACCCAAATTTACTTTGCGAGTGAAATTAGCAACCTACGAAACAGTGCGCCCCTCCAACGACTTTTTCCATCAGTAAACCATGAAACAAATCCTTCCCCTACGATCGGAAACCAAACTATTCAATATTTAGAATCTTTTAACTATAAGATCTATACTAGGAAAAAAATTAGTGATCTTAAATTCAACGAACTGAAATCTGTTTAATAATTTAATGTGAATACCGGAATATGTAAATATGTTCCCAATATCTGTGACTGGATTTGATAAGTTTTCCTTAATATTAACAAACTTTGAAATTTTAGATCAAGTGCGTCGAGTGACAAAGTGAAAAATATAAACATATATGTGATATGAAGCAATTAGTTGTCTATAGTTAAAACAAAACCAATTGAATACTCTCATGGACACAAACCACAGTGCGTAAAGAGAGTTAAGAAAAAAAAAAAGGGAGCTATTATCGACGTAAAAACAGACTCATAAAACTGTCGATATGTCTCCTATTGAGACAGAGACTCAATAAAATATTACTAAAGTATTTTTTTTTTTAAATGATTAACCAATTATTTTTTCTTCTTTTCCTGCAATGATATGTATTCATTGCACTGAGTTTTAAATATATATTGATCCTTGAATTTTTTTCTTGTCTCGTCTTTGGTTTAATTCTTTTCCATGTAATCCAACTTTTAATATATATATAAAAAGGGAAATGTGTTATTTGATCTTGTTGCAAGTAGCGAATTTCTGTGCATGTTTATGAAACATTCTTTTCATGTATTAAATTTTTTGTTATGTCAAACTAAATCTTCTTCTATTGAAATGTAATAAATGTCTATAGCAATGTAGTTAGGTTAGTTTAATTCAACCAAATACAACCCGAGGTATACATTGTCCTGTATGAATGTGTGTGTGAGTGAAATGTAGGTTTAGTATTAAGTGCACCAATTATCTTGTCATACATGTGTAATTTATTATAATTATTGGTAGTTATCAATTGAACTCATTGAATGTTAATACTAACTTAAGTTGGCTCTATGAAGGAAGTAAAAAGGACTGAAGTAGCCTGAACGAATGATCATCATGAGAGAACTGTGAAAGTCAAAATCTTCGACACATATGTGATACTCTGATTTTTTTTTTCTTTCTGTGGTCGTTTCTAACATGCCATCAACTGCGTCGTTCATTTTTCAAATATTGAATATTAGTCTAAAACTTCTGGAAATATTAAATAAACGGTAAAACTAAACTTTCTCATCTATCTCCGAGCTAGATTGGGATAATTCGGTAGTTGGGGTCAAATGGATCTAGATCGGGGATGTATGGGTTAACATGTGTCTACCTTTGATCACCCTGATACCAGATATTTACCCAATAGCTATTGGAAATGATCACCATTAGATAATTATTCACTTTCCTTTACCATATTCCTCAAAATATCCAGTAACAGTTTCCTCTTTATCACCTTCTTACTTTACCTCTTTCCTCTTCTATCTTCCTCTTCCTTTCTTCATCTTCTTCTTCTATTTTTAATAAAACTGAAAGGGGGGTCGTGACTGGGAATTCTATATGTAATAAACACGGTCATGTATTTATTTGATTTTATTTTCTTTAGAAGTCCGATAAAAAGTTTTCTCGTTTCGATCGAATCTAGTATGTTCAAAATTAAGAAACGGCTAATATATTCCAACGTAATTAGACATAAGCTGATAGCTTCATGAACATCCCCACCAGGGGTGAAGGGTTCCCACTTACGACTTATTCTTTTCTTCAAACAGTTTTAGATTGACAAGCAGTGACAGGATTCGTTGTTATGGCAACAGTGGTTGCTGTGGCAACGGCCCCCCCTTTTCCCAGTTTTAGAATGGCGACCGTGACAGGACTGTTGCCATGGTAACGCATGTTTACTGTGGTAACGGATCTGAAAATGCTTATTGAATAATACCAGTTATCATGCCAATTAGTTTGAATTGGTGAACCGCGACAAGAAGGTTGTCATGGCAACGCTTGTTCCCATGGCAACGGATCTCCGTTTAAATGGCGACCGATAGATTTGAAATTTTTTAAGAATGTTAAAGAGTGAGGTTGAAGGCATGTTGAATTGATTGCAACATTGAAATTAATACGAGAAATTTTATAGTCGAGTGAAACAAGTAGAGTCGTTGGCTACTTTGTCATTTTTGTTTCCTTTTCTAAGGGGGAAAAAGAGAAGGAGTGTCAAAATTTTTCTAAAATAGAACTAAACGCTAGAAGGGTTTCAAGGAAGGAAAGAGAATGGGAGTCCTTTAATTTATGAATAATACTTGTCTGGATAGCGAATAAATATTTTATAGTATATGTGTATTTCTGATATATATCTTGTCTTTTGTAAAGTGTAAAGTGTCTCAAAACTATGGCAACAAAAAAGGTTGTTGTGTCACAGGACGAGTGTGATGTCACGTGCACTCAATGCACATTAAACGAAAAAGAGAAAAGATCTCGCGCCCCGCGGAGACTTATAAGATGTACCGGTTGTGGACTAAAATGGATCCACTTTGCTTGTTCCAATTTAGATGATACTGCGGAAAATGCAGAAAAGGTGCAAACCGGCGAAATAATGAAATATTGTGAGGAGTGTGAAAGGGACCGAGGCCAAATATCTCCAGCGGAGATATCTGACCTCGACGATGAGGAAAAGAGTGGAAATCAAAGTGATTCTCGGGATCAGACGGCAAACCCGAAGGAAGGAATGTCATCTGGAGGGTCTGACACGTCTGCATTAATTCGCCAGATGATGGAGATGATGAACGAAAGATTCACTAACATGGAACAAAATAGTACAGAAATGAGGCGTGAGAATGCAGAAATGAGGCGTGAGAATGCAGAAATGAGACGTGAAATAAATGAGAAGTTTGATACCTCGAAACGAGAGACCGACGCTCGATTCGAGGTATTAAACAATAAAATTGACCAGATCTGTTTAGACTTTGCTTCTTCGATGAGCAAATTGAAAGAGCAAACATCTACTGAACTGGAGCAGGTTAGATACCGGGCCCAACAGTCCACCGAGCAGCTCAGAGACGAAACAAATGAGAAATTCAACGAAATAGATATAAGGTTTGAGAGTACAAACAAAAGATTTGGTGACATCGAACAAAAAGTTGAACAGCAGCAGGCTGAAATAAGTAGATTGAATGTTGTAATATCCGACCTATCAATAGAAACTAAACTAGAGTCGGTTGACCAAAGAATTAGTCGAATTCAAACCGAAGTAGACAGTATTAAGGGGAATATTACTAAATTGCAAATCGCCAAGTCCGATATCTCCTATCCTTTTCCTGATGGCGATTCTCCAGGGAAAATTCTCCCAGAAACAAGTAACGTCCTCCCGGGTAAGAGTCAAGTGTTGCCTGATGCACGGGACACAGCAATGTATTGCCCCCCGCATCAGCCAACCTCGAAATCATGGTTGAGTAATTTTGATGTACCGATGCAGTCGAGTGTTGTGACTACAACAGTCACTAGCGTAAATGCTCACTCTACCTTTGGAATGGTACAATCGTACAGCGTGCTGCCAGGAGGGGAAAGGAGATGTGCCGGACCGTCGGTTACTACCGTGGTGGGTCCTAAGTTTGAACCTTACATGGTCAACACAAATTACAAAACCTCTCTTGGTCATATGGGAGCGTTCAGTTCAGTGACCACTCCGTCGGTGGCAAATCCGGTGACAACCCCAACTGCTCAGGATAACGCGTTGATTCCACTGGATTCTTTTCCTGCCCCGTATAGTATGAGCTCTAAAGTTTCCCTCCGGGATATTGAACGTTTTCCCACTTTCGATGGGAACATTACTAACGGGTTACCTAGAGTTTTTCTGCGAAGATTGCAGCAATATCTAGACATGTACAAACTTACAGATGGGGAACGCATACAGATAGTTGAAAAATGTTTGATCGCCGCTTCGGGCGCATGGTTTGCTTCGGTTAAATACCAAATCCGGACGTTTAGTGATTTTTTGATTCTTTTCAAAGAAGAATATTGTAATGAGCACATCGAACGGCTCCAAAAGAGAAACTTACAATCACTCCGGTATGATCGCTCCAAGTATGGGTCCCTCTTGGACTATGCTTGGAAAATTATCGAACTATATTATCAGATAGCTGAACATCCCTCTCAGGCTGAACTTGTAGATATTATAGTTAACGCTCTTCCACCCGATGAGTCCCGGGCCATAGCGTCCCACTTGTGCCAAACGGTGCGAGAAGTCACCTCACGGTTAGCTGCCTTGTGCGGTAAGGAAGTTGGTGGTCCACCAAAACGATACTTCGCCCGACAGGCAAAAATTCTAAAACCGACGAAGACGAAGGTAACGGCAAGTTGCCAGACAGATTTCCTGAGTTATACCCAAGCTGGATCTCGTTATCCTAGTGGGTATGGCTCAGAAAACAACAATAATGGCCGGCGACTATTTAGGAATCGGCCCATGTTCAACAATCGCCGGAGTTATCGTCCCTATGACCGTACCAACATGGCATCGAACCCGGATAGGGGCGATAACACCAGGAGGAATTTTAACAGGACGTACGGAAGAAGGGAGAACGGTAATAGTCAGGGCAACAATAATAGTAACAATAATGTAAATCGACCCCAGAATTCAATCCATTCGCAAGTGCGTGGTAACGGTGAGCCTAGAACAATATTAAATGGGAGTGATAGTCGCGAAACTGCGGTAAAGTCGACAAACTAACGCCGCAGTTACCTGATGAAATGGGGGAGGATAACTGCGGGTACATACACCCCATTAACTACAAAACGCAATATTCTAATGATAGTAAATCCGAGTTTCAGATACAAGAATACCCCTCACCAAATTCCTTAGAATTTATAATAAAATTCGTAATCGATGAAGAGCCATTTGCGGTGGGGGAAGAACGTTATTTCTCGGCATCTCCCAGCCTAAAAGGAAGTATCGGTGGCGTTGAACTTGTTGCTACCATTGATAGTGGTTCGGAGCTCTGCCTAATGGACTGGGAGGTGTGGAGAAGATTGAAACAGCGCTTCCCTTCTGCAAAATTAAGGCCGTACACTGGTCTTACACTGGGTGCATTTGCTGGGAAGGAAAGTTTTTCAGTTCAAGGGGTTCAGAATTTCAATCTTAATATTCAAGACCATATTTTTGAAATAGCTATTTTTGTTATTAAGTACTTGCGAACGGATTTAATCTTGGGTTGCCCATTCTTAGATAAGTTCCATTGTATCATCGACCGTGAAAAGAAAGAAATTCGTATGAAAGATAGTCTCGGGAATGCAGTTACAGTTTCAACTAATAAACCAAATGTAATGTTAGTGGGAATACCGGAAAGAGAGATTGCAATCGGTGAGTCAGGGCGGCCAGTGATGGATCAGCCCATGCTTGACCCCAGGTTTATCTGTCAAGCTGCCTGTGCAGTGACGCCTCTCAATGGGGGAGAGGTTAACAGGGACGATCAGCTGGATCCATTCCTGAACGCCGAATGCAATGTCTCTCCACAAGACATCGACACTTACATTACTACTCGGGATGACTTACCACCACCAATTAGATCAGGTCTCCGTAAACTATTATTACAGTACAGATCTCTCTTCTCCGAGTACCCACGTCGTGTTAATGCGCCTCCATACAAAATTCAACTAAAAGATAACGAACCAGTTGTAGGACCTTGCTATTCTGTCCCACAAGCAATGCAACCCGAGTTTGAGGCCGAATTAAATAAATGGTTACGGTTAGGAATTGCTATAGAACAGATGTCCCCATACAGAAATCCTATTCATGTTGTCAGAAAGGCCTCTGGGGGCGTACGTCCCGTTTTGGACCTCAGGGCTACCAACTCAAAAATTATTTCTCCACAAGCACAGGTTGAACCAATAGACGATTTATTACATCGTGTTTCACAAGCCACTTGGTTCTCATCTTTTGATGCGTCTAGTGCCTATTATGGGATCAGTTTACACAAAGAATCATATCAATGTACTAGCTTTGTGTATAAAGGAAGGCAATATTGCCTTACCGTTTTGCCACAGGGATTGAAGAGCAGTTTGCTGTTTTTCAATCCGTTATGACTAATTTTTTCAACGACTCAACTCGTTCTTTTGTAGTTTTATACCTTGATGATGTTATGGTAAAATCGGTCACGGAAGAAGAACACTTATCTCATTTAGAAAGAACCTTTGAAATTTTCAAGAAGGCAAATTTTTCCTTAAATTTTCAAAAATGTAAGTTCTTCGCACGGGAGATAAAATTTTTAGGTCATATCATTAGTGGCAAAAAGATAAGAGTCGACCCTAAATTAAACGAACCCATTCGTTGTTTTCCGGTTCCGAAATCAAAGAAGGCATTACAAAAGTTCCTAGGTCTCATAGGGTGGAGGAGAAAGTTCGTACCAAATTTTTCTGGACTTACCGCTAAATTATATCAACTACTAAAAAAGGATCAAAAATTCACATGGAACGATGAAACATTGGAAACTTTCCATAAGTTAAAAGAGCTTATTAGCAATCCGCCTGCTCTAAGTCAGCCAGATTTCTCCCTGCCATTTCACATACACAGTGATGCGTGTATGGAAAATCTGGCTGGCTATCTTGCACAATATCCAGCAGGTCAAGAAGATCCTAATGTCATCGGATATGCTAGTCGACGGGTAAAGCCTTACGAGTTGTCTCTGTCGATCTCTCAGTTAGAACTACTGTCCGTTCTGTTCCTATGTGAGCACTTTGAACAATATATTATGGGTCGTATCACGTATGTTCATACCGACAATGCAGCAGTTACTCATGCTTTCACTCAGAAGAACCTTGAACCAAGAACCACCAGGATCTTACTTAAATTACAAAAATTTGACTTAACATTTCAGCACTGTCCAGGCCGCGAGAACTTTATCGCCGATACACTTAGTAGGTATCCGCCCGAGGTATTGCTTGAACCCGAAACCCATTATGTGCATTTCCTAACGAAAACACAATATGCTGACATTGATTTACATCATATCAAGAAAAATCAGGAAACTGATGAATTATGTCAAACGTTCTTAAAGCGATATGAAAATAGTGGTAATCAGAGTAGAATCGCAATGCATTGTGGGTTAATGTACATAAAACCGTTGCGAGTTCAAAAATGGCTTTTAGTAATACCTCAGGCTTGTATTCACCAAATTATCAGTATTGTTCACTCCACAGGTCATTTTGGAGTTCAAAAATGTTATCGCTTTTGTCGCGCAATCTTTTATTGGAAAAATCAAAAAGCTACCATAAAAAATTTCATCCGAAACTGTATCCAATGTGCGGAAACAAAGTTCGCAAACCGAACCATAGCTCAGCAAGAATATCACATAAGAGCAAATGTACCCCATGAGACTCTGGGGGTGGACCTTATTGGGAAATTACCACCTAGCCAGGGATACTATTATATTTTATCATTAATAGATATTTACTCTCGTTTTGTTACTTTTCTTCCGCTCAGAAAAGCTCATACCAAAGAAATAATAACGGTACTAGAGAGAAGATATTTTCACCTTTTACCATATCCTCAAGAATTCTTAAGCGACAGGGGCCCACAGTTCCAGTCCAAACTGTGGCAGGATTTCTGTGCTAAGTATAAAATTAAACACAAGAAAACAGCTAGCTATTCTCCTCAGGGTAACAGCATAACAGAGCGCAGCCATAAAGAGCTCAATAGGTTAGTTCGGTTATGGTGTAATGAAGATCAAACCACCTGGTATAGATATCTTGTAAAAATACAGGACCTTCTTAATAATTCTTATTGCTCAAGTATTGGTTGCACGCCGGCGGAACGCTTTCTGAGTTACTCTGCTGTTGACAACTACCGGAAGGTGTTCCCATGGCCAAAACAATTAGATTCCGTTGAAAATAGGTTTAAATTTACGGAGATAGATATAAATTCACGAAATTCTAGTAAACGGTCAACACATTCTGTTACTCTGGAGGAAGGTCAACTAGTAATGCTGAAATTACACAACTTATCGTCAATAATAAAGCAGGAATCCGCCAAATGGATGAAAATTTTCACTGGCCCGTTTATCGTGAAAAAATTATTAAAAAACTGCGCTGTTTTGTATAATCTCAAAGGTGAAAGTATCGGAACTCACAATTTTCGAAATTTAAAGATTTTCAATTGTACAGAAGATAAACGTAGTGAATTACTTGCGCAATACCCCAAGTAGATATAATACACTGTCCTAGAGTGACTGGTAACGTTTGAATGGGATGAATGAGTGTGTTAACTTAACAAGCATCATTAGTTAGTATTCCCAATTAGCAAAATTTTGTTATTCTAACAAAATTTTGTTAATGGGCCGGGGAAAACTGTAATATACCATTACAGTTGAAAGTAATGGCAATTTTTTTTTTACGCACCCTGTACCTAGTAATTTTTTTTTTAATTCAATTTCGGTTTAGTTACACAATTTATTTACTCTCTCTACTTCGAATTAAATATAATGAACCCAAAGGTTTCGTTAGTAACCATATTCCCACTGTATAATATATTTATTTATATTTTGATTAAGTGTAAAACCCATTTTCGGATATATAACTTGAATAGTTACAAGGTTTACCATTCTGACGTCATACCGAAACATAGTTCCGTTATTGGATATAAATTTTCTTAATTTCAGACCAATGTAGAATTTAGTCAGGTACCTAATCTTTCCCTCACCCCCTCTCACTAGTCCATAGTCACTTTCAGATCCGGTTATATCTGGATTTGCCAAATTTCTATTTGCTTTGTAATTTCCGCGGCTAAAGTTTTCGTTCTGATTGGAGGAATTATCTTACCTCTGGCTTTTTCGGCGCAATGTTATCAGAATAATTGAAGACACACTAGTAGGAGCAGCTTGTGATTTTCTTGCCACATATTTTTCGGGAAGGTCTCAAATTTCCAAGGACAACTAAGGTAACATATAATGTAATTCAATAGTTAAAGATTTACAACGGAATAGGAGCCCGGAAAATCCACAAATTTTGGTAAAGAAGCTGCACTTCAGTGAAATAACAAATTCCAGTTCTGTTTTCTAGGAAGCCATGTTTGCTGCCCAGCTATAATAGCAGAAGTGAAAGAGTGACTTTATTTTTTTTGTTATTCCAAATTCAATTAGGGATTAGGGACATTACGACCTGATTAGTGCATGTTGGTCGTGTATACAGTAAATGTGATTTATCATTATTTATTTCGTAATTGCATGTATGTAGTAGGTTTGATAGTACTGTAAATAATCATAATGGCAGCTTAAGTTAGCTTAAAAGGGCTCCTATCCCCTTTTCTAAATTGAACCAGTTCTAGCAGGGGAATGGGTTAGTTATTGTTCGTTTTAGGGCCTTTTCCCCTTTCAGGGGAAGGGTCCCTCCATAAACCTCGTTAAGGTGCCCCCAGGGCATCAATTTTTGGCAATCATTATGTAAACAATTGGTCAGGTCAATTAGACCTAGTGTTACTTTTCTCATTTTTGACCCCCTTTAAATTAAATAGAGCCGACTGTATATATCGACGAGGGAGTAATGTATTTTAAATCTAATGTGTTAGGTTATTTTCGTCAACATGCATGTAACTAAATGGTGCATGTTTAGTTTAGTTAGTTGTCTTTATGTATAGTACTAACAGTGGTGTATGTAGTTAGTAGGTTTGTGTGAGTGTGTGAATTTTCGATTTGGACAGTGTATATATATGCTTTAATTTAGTACCATTTTGCTAACATAAATAAACCAGAGTAAATATTAAATTTCTGATTAATGAGTACAAGTATACATTTCAGTACACGGTAAATTATGCCTCCACTACAGCGCTATAGCGTCAGTTTTCGGTAGTCAATTGTTTGTTGACAGTACGACATCGCATGACTTAGTGATTTAGATTGTTTGATTTTGGACAGTTATTCTCAAATTACTTCCCGTGGACATGGTTTTCGGTTCAGATGAGTATACCTTCGTATAAAATAGCATGAGATCTTACTGTACTGAAAATTTCAGCTTGCTAGGTCCAGTAGTTAATGAATAATCCGCTGAAATAAAGAACACCTATTTTCTTAATAGAAGTAAAGCCCATATGCTATTACTGTTTGTTTAAAAATGTAGTATTAAATTCTTTTTTTTCCCGTGGCTGTAGAAAATTCCATTGTTGCTTCAGTTTTATCAACAAATCAGAAATAGATTAATCGTTGACAATTTAACTTTCCGTAAATACATGTATGATTTTTTTTTTAAACCTGCAAGGTAAATACAATTTGGGTGCTTCGAAATAAAGAGTACGTGGTTCGATGAATGTGATCGTGTGGTGGTTTGAGCGTGATAGATTGTGATAGTTATATATATATATTTATTACTGCGTAACGTAAATATGTGTATGGCCTGCGTGTAAAATGTACGAAATAGGGTGTTTATAAAATATTACTTCGTGCGAAAATTAGTAGATAATGAATGAATATAATGATATGTTAATAATATGATATATAATATGAATGAAATGATGACCCCTATATTTAAATGGATAGGCCTAGTGAATTTTATATAGTGAAAATATGAATATGTTTACGAAGAAAGAAAAAAAAATCTCTCGCGTTTTGACTTCCACACCAGTGCATTCATCCAACCGAGTTTGCTACTTGGATAGTAAATTATAGTTGGGAATTGTGTGTTACTTTGCATTTATGTACCTCCTAACAACAGCCCCAGATCTTAAGCCTTTCAATAGATAGAGTAGCATCATGTGGGAATTACTTCTAAAGGTTGACAGAAATGATAATTAAGAAAACCAACTGCTATATCCTGTGATCATCGAAAAGTACAGGTTTCGGTCATTTGTACCTTTAGCATTCATTGCCTCTCCGAGATTTTTTTTTGTTGCTTACCTTATTTATTTATTGTGCAGTGTTCATATAACTCAGTTCGGACTATCCGATTAAATTAACTGCTACTAAATTAATATTCATGTTATAGCGTACCCGGATGTCGACCCCTAGTCCCCTTAAGTATTTTTCATGTCCTTTCTTAGTTTAATTAGATGAGGGAAATTAACGACGTCCCAGACTGTGGCATGTCTGCGCTGGGTAGCCATCGGTGAAATTTGGCAATAGAAGTCACCGATCCAAAATTCAGTTTATTTATTTAATTTTTTTTATTTTTGGCGAATTACTAATTAGGGATACCTTAGCTATTACTCTAATTTCATCCCTATTCTGGAATCTTCTAGTTTCCAAGAGGTCGGATGATTTTTTTTCTTTTCTTGAAATTCTAAATTAGCGCCTTCTCTAACCTTCCGGACGATTTCCGGGAACCTGCTGGTTTGGGCCGGATACGGGGATCGGATTTCAATCTTACAACCAAATTCTTGTGGGATTGGGATCTGATGGACACAGAACTTGCATCCTTGGCAGCAGGGCGTTCCTTGAGTCTACGTATTTGAGTAGACCACCCTTTTGGCATGTTAAGAATATTTTGGCTATGGATTTGTTGAGATAGAAATTCGACTTTTGTCTTTGTAGCGTTAGTTATTTCCCACTTAAGTCTTTGGCGCCACTATTTCTTCTTCTTCCTTCTTCTCTATCTCTCTCTGTCTTCATTACTTCGAGATTTTTTTTTTTAAATTTCAACCTCCCCCCCCCCCGGTTTCTGAAACTCATAAAACATACAATATTCATTTCACTTATTTCGATCGTATGTACTAACTGAGACATCGAGGGATGCAATTCGTGGAGGTATTGCAGCACAACTCAGGACCATTTTCGCGATATTTAATCCACCACGGGAGAAATTGACGAGAAGGTACACTATGCCTTCGGATTCCTAGAAACATTTGTTATTCATGGATCATACAAATTATATCCATTGACAACTGATTACTGGTTTTTATTTCTATTGATTGGTCATATAGTGTGTATGTATTAGTAGTCTGGGCCCACTAGTTTCCAATAACATTGATTTTTTTTTATATACATCTATATATGTGCTTACATAGTTTTAAAAGTTACGTGCCTGCTCATTTTGTTGCATTTCCACCTCTTATGTCAACTATTTTTTTTGTATATATACGCGGATCTTTAGTAAATTGAAAATGATTATTGATTATCGGGTTTATTCATATGAAATACAATGTTGCAACCTTATGAAGGAAAAAGGTGAATGTTGATAGTCAGGGTTTTTGTTTTGTCTTTGAGCCAAATAAATATAAATATAAATATGAATACTTGTCGAATATGAACGGTGATGTAGAATTTAAACGTCGATGAAATATTAAGATAGATATTAAAGTGAAATTTATTGTATTGATTAATATGAATGCATATATATATATATATATACGAGTATGTATGTAATGGGCTCGATATTTACCCTGGTCTTGTTAGGTTGCCATAGATTTTAGACACCCGGTATTAACTAACTATTTGTGATATATAGTATTCCCGCGTAAATTGTCATAAATTACTTTTTGTTGAGTTGTTATTAATTTTTGTAACTATTAAAGTGGAATATAATGTTAACTACTGCATGTGAATAAAACAAGTAGCGGGTCGTAAGATAAATAAGAATAACCCTAATCCTTACCCAAATTTACTTTGCGAGTGAAATTAGCAACCTACGAAACAGTGCGCCCCTCCAACGACTTTTTCCATCAGTAAACCATGAAACAAATCCTTCCCCTACGATCGGAAACCAAACTATTCAATATTTAGAATCTTTTAACTATAAGATCTATACTAGGAAAAAAATTAGTGATCTTAAATTCAACGAACTGAAATCTGTTTAATAATTTAATGTGAATACCGGAATATGTAAATATGTTCCCAATATCTGTGACTGGATTTGATAAGTTTTCCTTAATATTAACAAACTTTGAAATTTTAGATCAAGTGCGTCGAGTGACAAAGTGAAAAATATAAACATATATGTGATATGAAGCAATTAGTTGTCTATAGTTAAAACAAAACCAATTGAATACTCTCATGGACACAAACCACAGTGCGTAAAGAGAGTTAAGAAAAAAAAAAAGGGAGCTATTATCGACGTAAAAACAGACTCATAAAACTGTCGATATGTCTCCTATTGAGACAGAGACTCAATAAAATATTACTAAAGTATTTTTTTTTTTAAATGATTAACCAATTATTTTTTCTTCTTTTCCTGCAATGATATGTATTCATTGCACTGAGTTTTAAATATATATTGATCCTTGAATTTTTTTCTTGTCTCGTCTTTGGTTTAATTCTTTTCCATGTAATCCAACTTTTAATATATATATAAAAAGGGAAATGTGTTATTTGATCTTGTTGCAAGTAGCGAATTTCTGTGCATGTTTATGAAACATTCTTTTCATGTATTAAATTTTTTGTTATGTCAAACTAAATCTTCTTCTATTGAAATGTAATAAATGTCTATAGCAATGTAGTTAGGTTAGTTTAATTCAACCAAATACAACCCGAGGTATACATTGTCCTGTATGAATGTGTGTGTGAGTGAAATGTAGGTTTAGTATTAAGTGCATCCATTATTTTGACATATATGTGTGATTTATTATAATTAATGGTAGTTATCAATTAAACTCATTGAATGTTAATACTAACTTAAGTTGGCTCTATGAAGGAAGTAAAAAGGACTGAAGTAGCCTGAACGAATGATCAGCATGGGAGAACTGTGAAAGTCAAAATCTTCTACGAATATGTAATACTCTGATTTTTTTTTTCTTTGTGGTCGATTCTAACATGCCATCAACTTCGTCCTTTATTTTTCAAGTATTGGATATTAGTCTAGAACTTCTGGAAATATTGAATAAACTGTAAACTTAAACTTTCTCATCTATCTCGGATCTAGATCGGGATAATTTGGTAGTTGGGGTTAAATGGATCTAGATCGGGGATGTATGGGTTAACATGTGTCTACCCTTGATCACCTGAATACCAAATATTAACCCAATAGCTATTGGAATTCGATAATTATTCACTTTCTTTACCATATTTTTCAAAATATGCAGTAACAGTTTCCTCTTTATCACCTTCTTACTTTACCTCTTTCCTCTTCTATCTTCCTTTTCCTTTCTTCATCTTCTTCTTCTATTTTTAATAAAACTGAAAAGGGGGTCGTGACTGGGAATTCTATATGTAATAAACACGGTCATGTATTTATTTATTTTATTTTATTTTCTTTAGAAGTCCGATAAAAAGTCTTCTCATTTCGATCGAACCTACTATGTTCGAAATTAAGAAATGGAAATTATATTCCAATGTAATTAGGCATAAGCTGATAGCTTCATGAACATCCCCACCAGGGGTGAAGGGTTCCCACTCACGACTTATTTCTGTGCATCACTTTTGTTGCAGATTTTTTTTTCAATCAGTTTTAGATTGACGCGCAGCGACAGGATTCGTTGTTATGGCAACGGTGGTTGGCTGTGGCAACGGCCCCCCTCCCTTTTTTCAGTTTTAGAATGGCGACCGTGACAGGATCCACAAGACATCGACACTTACATTACTACTCGGGATGACTTACCACCACCAATTAGATCAGGTCTCCGTAAACTATTATTACAGTACAGATCTCTCTTCTCCGAGTACCCACGTCGTGTTAATGCGCCTCCATACAAAATTCAACTAAAAGATAACGAACCAGTTGTAGGACCTTGCTATTCTGTCCCACAAGCAATGCAACCCGAGTTTGAGGCCGAATTAAATAAATGGTTACGGTTAGGAATTGCTATAGAACAGATGTCCCCATACAGAAATCCTATTCATGTTGTCAGAAAGGCCTCTGGGGGCGTACGTCCCGTTTTGGACCTCAGGGCTACCAACTCAAAAATTATTTCTCCACAAGCACAGGTTGAACCAATAGACGATTTATTACATCGTGTTTCACAAGCCACTTGGTTCTCATCTTTTGATGCGTCTAGTGCCTATTATGGGATCAGTTTACACAAAGAATCATATCAATGTACTAGCTTTGTGTATAAAGGAAGGCAATATTGCCTTACCGTTTTGCCACAGGGATTGAAGAGCAGTTTGCTGTTTTTCAATCCGTTATGACTAATTTTTTCAACGACTCAACTCGTTCTTTTGTAGTTTTATACCTTGATGATGTTATGGTAAAATCGGTCACGGAAGAAGAACACTTATCTCATTTAGAAAGAACCTTTGAAATTTTCAAGAAGGCAAATTTTTCCTTAAATTTTCAAAAATGTAAGTTCTTCGCACGGGAGATAAAATTTTTAGGTCATATCATTAGTGGCAAAAAGATAAGAGTCGACCCTAAATTAAACGAACCCATTCGTTGTTTTCCGGTTCCGAAATCAAAGAAGGCATTACAAAAGTTCCTAGGTCTCATAGGGTGGAGGAGAAAGTTCGTACCAAATTTTTCTGGACTTACCGCTAAATTATATCAACTACTAAAAAAGGATCAAAAATTCACATGGAACGATGAAACATTGGAAACTTTCCATAAGTTAAAAGAGCTTATTAGCAATCCGCCTGCTCTAAGTCAGCCAGATTTCTCCCTGCCATTTCACATACACAGTGATGCGTGTATGGAAAATCTGGCTGGCTATCTTGCACAATATCCAGCAGGTCAAGAAGATCCTAATGTCATCGGATATGCTAGTCGACGGGTAAAGCCTTACGAGTTGTCTCTGTCGATCTCTCAGTTAGAACTACTGTCCGTTCTGTTCCTATGTGAGCACTTTGAACAATATATTATGGGTCGTATCACGTATGTTCATACCGACAATGCAGCAGTTACTCATGCTTTCACTCAGAAGAACCTTGAACCAAGAACCACCAGGATCTTACTTAAATTACAAAAATTTGACTTAACATTTCAGCACTGTCCAGGCCGCGAGAACTTTATCGCCGATACACTTAGTAGGTATCCGCCCGAGGTATTGCTTGAACCCGAAACCCATTATGTGCATTTCCTAACGAAAACACAATATGCTGACATTGATTTACATCATATCAAGAAAAATCAGGAAACTGATGAATTATGTCAAACGTTCTTAAAGCGATATGAAAATAGTGGTAATCAGAGTAGAATCGCAATGCATTGTGGGTTAATGTACATAAAACCGTTGCGAGTTCAAAAATGGCTTTTAGTAATACCTCAGGCTTGTATTCACCAAATTATCAGTATTGTTCACTCCACAGGTCATTTTGGAGTTCAAAAATGTTATCGCTTTTGTCGCGCAATCTTTTATTGGAAAAATCAAAAAGCTACCATAAAAAATTTCATCCGAAACTGTATCCAATGTGCGGAAACAAAGTTCGCAAACCGAACCATAGCTCAGCAAGAATATCACATAAGAGCAAATGTACCCCATGAGACTCTGGGGGTGGACCTTATTGGGAAATTACCACCTAGCCAGGGATACTATTATATTTTATCATTAATAGATATTTACTCTCGTTTTGTTACTTTTCTTCCGCTCAGAAAAGCTCATACCAAAGAAATAATAACGGTACTAGAGAGAAGATATTTTCACCTTTTACCATATCCTCAAGAATTCTTAAGCGACAGGGGCCCACAGTTCCAGTCCAAACTGTGGCAGGATTTCTGTGCTAAGTATAAAATTAAACACAAGAAAACAGCTAGCTATTCTCCTCAGGGTAACAGCATAACAGAGCGCAGCCATAAAGAGCTCAATAGGTTAGTTCGGTTATGGTGTAATGAAGATCAAACCACCTGGTATAGATATCTTGTAAAAATACAGGACCTTCTTAATAATTCTTATTGCTCAAGTATTGGTTGCACGCCGGCGGAACGCTTTCTGAGTTACTCTGCTGTTGACAACTACCGGAAGGTGTTCCCATGGCCAAAACAATTAGATTCCGTTGAAAATAGGTTTAAATTTACGGAGATAGATATAAATTCACGAAATTCTAGTAAACGGTCAACACATTCTGTTACTCTGGAGGAAGGTCAACTAGTAATGCTGAAATTACACAACTTATCGTCAATAATAAAGCAGGAATCCGCCAAATGGATGAAAATTTTCACTGGCCCGTTTATCGTGAAAAAATTATTAAAAAACTGCGCTGTTTTGTATAATCTCAAAGGTGAAAGTATCGGAACTCACAATTTTCGAAATTTAAAGATTTTCAATTGTACAGAAGATAAACGTAGTGAATTACTTGCGCAATACCCCAAGTAGATATAATACACTGTCCTAGAGTGACTGGTAACGTTTGAATGGGATGAATGAGTGTGTTAACTTAACAAGCATCATTAGTTAGTATTCCCAATTAGCAAAATTTTGTTATTCTAACAAAATTTTGTTAATGGGCCGGGGAAAACTGTAATATACCATTACAGTTGAAAGTAATGGCAATTTTTTTTTTACGCACCCTGTACCTAGTAATTTTTTTTTTAATTCAATTTCGGTTTAGTTACACAATTTATTTACTCTCTCTACTTCGAATTAAATATAATGAACCCAAAGGTTTCGTTAGTAACCATATTCCCACTGTATAATATATTTATTTATATTTTGATTAAGTGTAAAACCCATTTTCGGATATATAACTTGAATAGTTACAAGGTTTACCATTCTGACGTCATACCGAAACATAGTTCCGTTATTGGATATAAATTTTCTTAATTTCAGACCAATGTAGAATTTAGTCAGGTACCTAATCTTTCCCTCACCCCCTCTCACTAGTCCATAGTCACTTTCAGATCCGGTTATATCTGGATTTGCCAAATTTCTATTTGCTTTGTAATTTCCGCGGCTAAAGTTTTCGTTCTGATTGGAGGAATTATCTTACCTCTGGCTTTTTCGGCGCAATGTTATCAGAATAATTGAAGACACACTAGTAGGAGCAGCTTGTGATTTTCTTGCCACATATTTTTCGGGAAGGTCTCAAATTTCCAAGGACAACTAAGGTAACATATAATGTAATTCAATAGTTAAAGATTTACAACGGAATAGGAGCCCGGAAAATCCACAAATTTTGGTAAAGAAGCTGCACTTCAGTGAAATAACAAATTCCAGTTCTGTTTTCTAGGAAGCCATGTTTGCTGCCCAGCTATAATAGCAGAAGTGAAAGAGTGACTTTATTTTTTTTGTTATTCCAAATTCAATTAGGGATTAGGGACATTACGACCTGATTAGTGCATGTTGGTCGTGTATACAGTAAATGTGATTTATCATTATTTATTTCGTAATTGCATGTATGTAGTAGGTTTGATAGTACTGTAAATAATCATAATGGCAGCTTAAGTTAGCTTAAAAGGGCTCCTATCCCCTTTTCTAAATTGAACCAGTTCTAGCAGGGGAATGGGTTAGTTATTGTTCGTTTTAGGGCCTTTTCCCCTTTCAGGGGAAGGGTCCCTCCATAAACCTCGTTAAGGTGCCCCCAGGGCATCAATTTTTGGCAATCATTATGTAAACAATTGGTCAGGTCAATTAGACCTAGTGTTACTTTTCTCATTTTTGACCCCCTTTAAATTAAATAGAGCCGACTGTATATATCGACGAGGGAGTAATGTATTTTAAATCTAATGTGTTAGGTTATTTTCGTCAACATGCATGTAACTAAATGGTGCATGTTTAGTTTAGTTAGTTGTCTTTATGTATAGTACTAACAGTGGTGTATGTAGTTAGTAGGTTTGTGTGAGTGTGTGAATTTTCGATTTGGACAGTGTATATATATGCTTTAATTTAGTACCATTTTGCTAACATAAATAAACCAGAGTAAATATTAAATTTCTGATTAATGAGTACAAGTATACATTTCAGTACACGGTAAATTATGCCTCCACTACAGCGCTATAGCGTCAGTTTTCGGTAGTCAATTGTTTGTTGACAGTACGACATCGCATGACTTAGTGATTTAGATTGTTTGATTTTGGACAGTTATTCTCAAATTACTTCCCGTGGACATGGTTTTCGGTTCAGATGAGTATACCTTCGTATAAAATAGCATGAGATCTTACTGTACTGAAAATTTCAGCTTGCTAGGTCCAGTAGTTAATGAATAATCCGCTGAAATAAAGAACACCTATTTTCTTAATAGAAGTAAAGCCCATATGCTATTACTGTTTGTTTAAAAATGTAGTATTAAATTCTTTTTTTTCCCGTGGCTGTAGAAAATTCCATTGTTGCTTCAGTTTTATCAACAAATCAGAAATAGATTAATCGTTGACAATTTAACTTTCCGTAAATACATGTATGATTTTTTTTTTTAAACCTGCAAGGTAAATACAATTTGGGTGCTTCGAAATAAAGAGTACGTGGTTCGATGAATGTGATCGTGTGGTGGTTTGAGCGTGATAGATTGTGATAGTTATATATATATATTTATTACTGCGTAACGTAAATATGTGTATGGCCTGCGTGTAAAATGTACGAAATAGGGTGTTTATAAAATATTACTTCGTGCGAAAATTAGTAGATAATGAATGAATATAATGATATGTTAATAATATGATATATAATATGAATGAAATGATGACCCCTATATTTAAATGGATAGGCCTAGTGAATTTTATATAGTGAAAATATGAATATGTTTACGAAGAAAGAAAAAAAAAATCTCTCGCGTTTTGACTTCCACACCAGTGCATTCATCCAACCGAGTTTGCTACTTGGATAGTAAATTATAGTTGGGAATTGTGTGTTACTTTGCATTTATGTACCTCCTAACAACAGCCCCAGATCTTAAGCCTTTCAATAGATAGAGTAGCATCATGTGGGAATTACTTCTAAAGGTTGACAGAAATGATAATTAAGAAAACCAACTGCTATATCCTGTGATCATCGAAAAGTACAGGTTTCGGTCATTTGTACCTTTAGCATTCATTGCCTCTCCGAGATTTTTTTTTTGTTGCTTACCTTATTTATTTATTGTGCAGTGTTCATATAACTCAGTTCGGACTATCCGATTAAATTAACTGCTACTAAATTAATATTCATGTTATAGCGTACCCGGATGTCGACCCCTAGTCCCCTTAAGTATTTTTCATGTCCTTTCTTAGTTTAATTAGATGAGGGAAATTAACGACGTCCCAGACTGTGGCATGTCTGCGCTGGGTAGCCATCGGTGAAATTTGGCAATAGAAGTCTCCGATCCAAAATTCAGTTTATTTATTTAATTTTTTTTTATTTTTGGCGAATTACTAATTAGGGATACCTTAGCTATTACTCTAATTTCATCCCTATTCTGGAATCTTCTAGTTTCCAAGAGGTCGGATGATTTTTTTTTCTTTTCTTGAAATTCTAAATTAGCGCCTTCTCTAACCTTCCGGACGATTTCCGGGAACCTGCTGGTTTGGGCCGGATACGGGGATCGGATTTCAATCTTACAACCAAATTCTTGTGGGATTGGGATCTGATGGACACAGAACTTGCATCCTTGGCAGCAGGGCGTTCCTTGAGTCTACGTATTTGAGTAGACCACCCTTTTGGCATGTTAAGAATATTTTGGCTATGGATTTGTTGAGATAGAAATTCGACTTTTGTCTTTGTAGCGTTAGTTATTTCCCACTTAAGTCTTTGGCGCCACTATTTCTTCTTCTTCCTTCTTCTCTATCTCTCTCTGTCTTCATTACTTCGAGATTTTTTTTTTTTAAATTTCAACCTCCCCCCCCCCCCGGTTTCTGAAACTCATAAAACATACAATATTCATTTCACTTATTTCGATCGTATGTACTAACTGAGACATCGAGGGATGCAATTCGTGGAGGTATTGCAGCACAACTCAGGACCATTTTCGCGATATTTAATCCACCACGGGAGAAATTGACGAGAAGGTACACTATGCCTTCGGATTCCTAGAAACATTTGTTATTCATGGATCATACAAATTATATCCATTGACAACTGATTACTGGTTTTTATTTCTATTGATTGGTCATATAGTGTGTATGTATTAGTAGTCTGGGCCCACTAGTTTCCAATAACATTGATTTTTTTTTATATACATCTATATATGTGCTTACATAGTTTTAAAAGTTACGTGCCTGCTCATTTTGTTGCATTTCCACCTCTTATGTCAACTATTTTTTTTGTATATATACGCGGATCTTTAGTAAATTGAAAATGATTATTGATTATCGGGTTTATTCATATGAAATACAATGTTGCAACCTTATGAAGGAAAAAGGTGAATGTTGATAGTCAGGGTTTTTGTTTTGTCTTTGAGCCAAATAAATATAAATATAAATATGAATACTTGTCGAATATGAACGGTGATGTAGAATTTAAACGTCGATGAAATATTAAGATAGATATTAAAGTGAAATTTATTGTATTGATTAATATGAATGCATATATATATATATATATACGAGTATGTATGTAATGGGCTCGATATTTACCCTGGTCTTGTTAGGTTGCCATAGATTTTAGACACCCGGTATTAACTAACTATTTGTGATATATAGTATTCCCGCGTAAATTGTCATAAATTACTTTTTGTTGAGTTGTTATTAATTTTTGTAACTATTAAAGTGGAATATAATGTTAACTACTGCATGTGAATAAAACAAGTAGCGGGTCGTAAGATAAATATGAATAACCCTAATCCTTACCCAAATTTACTTTGCGAGTGAAATTAGCAACCTACGAAACAGTGCGCCCCTCCAACGACTTTTTCCATCAGTAAACCATGAAACAAATCCTTCCCCTACGATTGGAAACCAAACTATTCAATATTTAGAATCTTTTGACTACAAGATCTATACTAGAAAAAAAATTAGTGATCTTAAATTCAACGAACTGAAATCTGTTTAATAAGTTAATGTGAATACCGGAATATGGAAATATGTTCCCAATATCTGTGACTGGATTTGGTAATTTTTCTTTAATATTAACAAACTTTGAAATTTTAGATCAAGTGCGTCGAGTGACAAAAGGAAAAATATAAACATATATGTGATATGAAGCAATTAGTTGTCTATAGTTAAAACAAAACCAATTGAATACTCTCATGGACACAAACCACAGTGCCTAAAGAGAGTTAAAAAGAAAAAAAAAAAAGGAGCTATTATCGATGTGAGAACAAAGACTCATAAAATCGTCGAAATGTCTCCTCTTGGGACAGAGACCTAATAAAATGCTATTAAAGTATTTTTTTTTTTTAGAATGATTAACCAATTATATATATATATTTTTTTTAATTTATTTTTTTCTTTCGTTTTCCGCAATGATATATATATATTCATTACAATGAATCCTAAATGTATTGATCTGTGAATCTCCTTATTTTTGTTTTTTTTCATTTTTTTTTTTTGTCAAATTCTCTTTCATGTAATTCAACTTTTAATATATATATAGGAAGAGAAATGTGTTATTTGGTCTTGATAAAATTAGCGAATTTCTATGCATGTTAATGAAACATTCTTTCCATGTATTAAATTTTTCCATGTTATGTCCAACTAATTTTTCTTCTATTGAAATGTAATAAATGTATATAGTAATGTAGTTAGGTTAGTTTAATTTAACTAAATACAACCCGAAGTATACATTGTCCTGTATGAATGTGTGTGTGAGTGAAATGTAGGTTTAGTATTAAGTGCACCAATTATCTTGTCATACATGTGTAATTTATTATAATTATTGGTAGTTATCAATTGAACTCATTGAATGTTAATACTAACTTAAGTTGGCTCTATGAAGGAAGTAAAAAGGACTGAAGTAGCCTGAACGAATGATCATCATGAGAGAACTGTGAAAGTCAAAATCTTCGACACATATGTGATACTCTGATTTTTTTTTTTTCTTTCTGTGGTCGTTTCTAACATGCCATCAACTGCGTCGTTCATTTTTCAAATATTGAATATTAGTCTAAAACTTCTGGAAATATTAAATAAACGGTAAAACTAAACTTTCTCATCTATCTCCGAGCTAGATTGGGATAATTCGGTAGTTGGGGTCAAATGGATCTAGATCGGGGATGTATGGGTTAACATGTGTCTACCTTTGATCACCCTGATACCAGATATTTACCCAATAGCTATTGGAAATGATCACCATTAGATAATTATTCACTTTCCTTTACCATATTCCTCAAAATATCCAGTAACAGTTTCCTCTTTATCACCTTCTTACTTTACCTCTTTCCTCTTCTATCTTCCTCTTCCTTTCTTCATCTTCTTCTTCTATTTTTAATAAAACTGAAAGGGGGGTCGTGACTGGGAATTCTATATGTAATAAACACGGTCATGTATTTATTTGATTTTATTTTCTTTAGAAGTCCGATAAAAAGTTTTCTCGTTTCGATCGAATCTAGTATGTTCAAAATTAAGAAACGGCTAATATATTCCAACGTAATTAGACATAAGCTGATAGCTTCATGAACATCCCCACCAGGGGTGAAGGGTTCCCACTTACGACTTATTCTTTTCTTCAAACAGTTTTAGATTGACAAGCAGTGACAGGATTCGTTGTTATGGCAACAGTGGTTGCTGTGGCAACGGCCCCCCCTTTTCCCAGTTTTAATAATCACTACCAAGTGAGCCAGAGTCACAACCAAGTGATTTGGGGAAAAAACTAAATAATACCCGACGTATCTATTGTTTCCATTGAACTATTACGCCATGTTTCCCCAGATCCGAGAAGAAAAAGATAGATTCGAGTTATACAATGAAAAGTGCCTTTTGGCCCCTTAAACCAAAGTTCTCAAACTACACTATAACATCCACTCGTGACCCTCTTAAATAAATGAACGGAAGAGAATACTTACAAAATTCTTGCCCTGTCCATCGGTGTAACTACAAGATCATTGATGTCGGAGTCCACGGTATACGACTGGAAAGAGCACTCAGGGTAGCAATTGCATTGCATCCCAGTTTTCTCCTCTTCGTAATAAAAATGACGAAAATCATCTACAAAGAAATAAACTAAATATTATATTGCATCTCCTTCATTCTAAGTTATGTACGTGAAAATAATAATATATATAGTACAATTAAACGGCGTGACAAACATCTTGGCATTTGAAGGCGGCGCTTCAAGTTCCCTTTAAATGCTGCTAGCAAATGAGAGGCCAGCGGTATTGCCACGTTTATTTTGTACACATCCACGCTTATCCCCTGTCACCTGATCGCGCTGTAGTTTGTCTGCTTAGCCATAGCCACACCCCTTTTCCAGTTGGCAACGTCGTGTCAGAGCTTGCGTTTTATTCGTATGGCTGAAATGCCAAGATGTTTGTCACAGGCTTTCACTTCAAACAGAAAGAGAATAGAATAAATAGATAGGGAATATCTAACTCATCTTCGCTTCGCTAACAAACATTGTTCTTATTGCAAACAAAAAACACGAAACTATATGATATTATAGAAGATCTGAACTATTCGAAAATGAATGAAGGCATGTTAAAATGAATATGGGAAAGACGAAAGTGAATTATGACAACTTCACAAGGAGGTAAAGAATTGTGGTTCTAAATACAGAATTAGAAGAAGTGAATACTTAATCTCTATCTGCAACAGAAGCTGAGCTCCATCCTAGCTTAGCGGTTATTGTACGCGTCTTTGGCGTTAAAGACCCGGGTTTGGTTCCCTGGTGAATATCATGTGGTTCGGGTCCCACGTTAGCTGTAAGTTCACTTCTCATATAGCCTTGCTGCTGAATGGAACGCTAAACTCAAATTCAATCAATTCGAACAGAAGCTATTCAATGGATTTCAGTATTAAAGAAGAAATGAATGGACGTATTAGGTTGGCGAGACTGCATTCAGAAGGAACAAATATCACTGTGGTTAGTGCGCAAAACTTTCAATGAATATTTTCTGTCTGTTTTAACATATGGATCTGAGACGTTAACACTTTTAAACTTAGACATTTACCATCTACAGATTACACAACTAAGCAAGTTAGGAATCAACCGCAAAGATAGGGAAAATAATCATATGGACCACAAAAATGATACAAATGAGGGATATGAAAATAAAAGAATTTAAATGGTGGTGGTCTAGACGTACTGCAATAAGACGTAATGATCGGTAGACAAGTGCAGTTCTTCATTGGATACAAAGAATAAAGATGACCTAGGGAACGTCCATATACAAGGTAGGACGACGAAATCATGAAGCACTGCATAGCAACGAAGAAAAGAATTGCCAAAGATTGCCAAATATTGCCAAATATTGCCAAGAATTGCCAAAGCTGTGAAGAAGAGTTAAAGAAATCTTCATTTAGTAGTGGGTTGACAACCGTTGATTGTGATGCTGAATATACAACCACGGGCGTCTCTGGCATGGTCAAATTGGAGGACGCGGATGGAGACGACTAGAATACTTGTAGATCCCAACTAAAGTTACGTCAAAATTATGAGTGAATTGGAATCTACTTTACTAACGGGATCCCCCTGTTTCTACCTTTATCAACAGAATTCATCATAATTTTCTTCCATCATTGGTAGATTATTTGCCAAAATAAACTTAAGTTTATATATAATATGGTTCTTAGGTAATTTCTTTACATTGACGCAGGAATTTTACTTTTAATACTATCCACTGATTTAATATTTCTCTTACTGCTTTGGGTTCTTTTTACTATATCTTCCACGCGTATATGTTACTTCTTTACTCAGACGTCTATCTCAGCCGTTATAATCTGACCACCCCTGCTTAAATCTTTTTCATACTTATTATCGTTTCATATTATTTTCACAGCCTTTCCTTATGTTCTCCAATTTTATGTTCTCTAACTGAAAAGGTATAACCGTGGGACGTAAAACTCAAAGATTTCATTTTCAAAAGGTATATTTTCTAAGTTTTTATTTTTCATTTCGCAGTATGTTTTTGAACTTGTCCGATGAACCATCCTAAACATTGTTCGGCGTAAGCTCTAAACTGCGATAAACAAAGCCACGTGAAACTAAATCTCGCCGATTTGCTGTTGTACTCCTCCGCAAAATAGTTCATGTGATTTTATTATTACTTTTACTATGAAGCTACATATAAAACTGCTATATTATTATAAATGACAAAAATATAATAAAGATTATCTAATAATACTGCAATCGAGCGTGGCTAATGAAACAATAGAAATAAACACTAAGTATGCGCTGTAATTATGGCGCCAACTCAGCTTTGGACGGGTGTTCTGCTTTTAAAGTCTGAAAGATGGCTGGCATGAATCCCAGTTACGCGAGTGTTGTGGTGAAACACCAAGTCAAGCCTTTACTCACTAAGCAACAATTGTTTATGAGCGAAATTCAAATATTTTTTTAATCTTTCGATTTTTTTTTCTGCTGCTGCTGTAAGTATCTGGACAATACGAGACAGTATTTTCAAAACGCACGTGTATAATTTGCTCCTCCCCATGGGAAGTGCGAGTGATACATCACTAGCCTATCGTATTTGTGACAAGCGGAAGGATACAAATATTTTGTTTATCGGACTTTAGAGCTTAAGCTGAACAGGGAATAGTTTACTTCATTTTCCGTTTTAATGTCTAAAATGTACGGTTTATCCTTGTCCTCCGCCTTAAAGTGTCTTCCTCAATGCATTCTTTCCATCTTTCTCAAGCTGCAATTCGATCATTAAATACTCATTTCCATGTTTAGTTTCTATATTGTCATAGTAGTTGTCCCTTGCTTCCCTTCTACAGTATTCGCATGAAATTTACCCTCATATATAATATTCATTTTTTATCTTTATTACCTATCGTTAAATTTGCTTCTGTTACATATTTCCCTGTCTTTGTATAGATTTCCCTTCTTCATTCTCAGATCAACTTTCTATACAACCTTTCCTTCCCTTCTCCAGTCTTCCTTCGTCATGGAATCTAATTGTTGCTGGTTAAGGAATGAAAATGGGTGTTCGTGTAGCTGAGACTACTTTGACTAACCAAGTGTAACTTAAAAAAAAAAAAAAAAAAAAAAAAAAAACTTTCTTTGAAAGTGGCACACGTCAAGCGGACATCGACATAATGCTTAACAATAGATATAAATTTCATTTGTACTGCCTATGTTTTTACTTCTTCCATACAAATCTAAATACTTTCAACATTGATTCATTTCATCTCGAACTCAAAATATTTGGGGGGACGCGTTCCCCTTGTCCCCTCGTCCAGAGACGCCCGTGTATACAACTGACAGAAGCCCATTGTTTGTATGGTAAGTAGTACAATTGATTAAAAATATTCGAAAGGCATAAAATTCTGGTTCTAGAATATTTGCTAACAAGAAATTCTAATTGAACGGAACTCTGAAAAACATCTAAACAATCTATTTTAACTTAGTTTTCTCTGTATCACCAGCTGGGAGACCCGGGTTCGATTTCCGGCGGGAGCTCAAGTGGTTCGGAGTACACGTTAATCGGTAGGTCCACGTCTCATATAGCCTAGCTGCTGAACGGGACGTTAAAATCAAAATCAACTCAACTCTGTATTACCAGCGATTCAATGTCTCTTTCATAATTAAAAATTGTAAATATGTATAAATTTCATGCAAGGTGTTAGGAAACAGAACATATTTATATTTAATGAGATATTTTCTAAGTTTAACCTTATATTGTACGCACCCACCAAAGATCGGACAGTTAAATTTCCTTATCACATTTAAAATTAAGAAATTAGAATTTTTATGGTACTAAAAATTATGTCATTAGCTACCAATAGTTTGTAATATATTCAATTTATTTACTTATATATTGTAAATAAAAAATGCATTGTTATCTAGCAGATAGTATGTGTTATTTATTGTTTGTCTCTTCTTCAGGATGACACAAGTGCTCCTAACAATGACACAGATATATATATGTAATAGTGACACATAAGTCACTTGTAAATAATTCCCTCAGAAGCACAGATAACTTCTTCTCTTATTTATTAGTAAACAGTTTTCAAACACATCTACCTGTTTATTGATATGCACCTGTTGATACAAATTCAGTGAAGTTTTCCGCTTGAAATTTCTAGATTCCCACCAAGTCAATCTCTATATCTATAAATCTCTCTCTACACATCTAATTTCCCTTGGAGTGCTGCCTTGGTCTCACACAGAGAAAAATCCGTTCTCCGGACAGCGGTATATTGTACAAATATACGGTATCCTCTTGCTTACTATAGAAATCTGTCCGGAGCTACGTTATCCGTATGCTACATAGGCAGTGCCCTTAGATGTTACGCCATGCCGTTGCAGAATGTCTGACATCTAACAGCTTTCAGTATATCACATTCACATACTTATGTTACCTTGTTATATGATATATACGCCCTTTTGTATGTGAGATCCTGACCGCCTACATTGTTTCATACGGAAAGTACGTATAGATGGAACACTTATACGGAAAGTATTATAAAACATGCGTTTTCAGTTATACGTCTGATGTACGTTAAGTCCAAAAACTACAGGAATTACGCATGTAACCTATCTTTTTAAGTATGCCAGTTACATTTTTTTCTCAGTGCACTTACCAGCACGATGTCACTCGCAAATAGCATATTTCAAGATGCAAACTCTTGGATATCCTTTACAAATACTTCCATACCTTAATCAAAAAAGGTATGGGCCAAGACTAGATTCCTAGGAAGTCCCGCTTTAACTGTGAACTCTTCTGTTATCCCGCATACACTTTTCACTTCTATTCTACATCCATTATCAGGTACATTATCTTGAATTATAGAGATAAATGTGATAGGAACACATTTGTTGTTCAGTGCCCACCATGATACGTAAGACAATTTTAAATTACTACTAACATTTAGTAACTAATTTATAAAAAAATACTTACAATCATGCTCTACTAGACATGGAACATCCTCCAAAGTGCAAACTCTTTGTGTGCCTGGAAAGCAAGTGAAGTATTATGGTTATACTTTATATTTACTCTACTGCAAAAACATCATTAAGTTAAAGTTATGTGGTTATAGGACGCCAATAACCTTCTGTAATACAGAATTTTACGCTATATTTTCTTGCTTTATGCTACTACAAAATCTCAACTAAGCCATAGCTTTGCTTTCTGTTCGTGAAAGCTAAAACTTACTGAGTCTTACGTAGAAACTTTAGCTGTAATCAATTAGCTCTCAAGGTACTGTATTTCTCATGTGTCTGTGGAAAGTTACATTTTTGTTTGTAAATAAACCAAATTTAATGTGGAAAGTTACATTTAAATTTTATGTAACTTTCCACAGACACATGAGATTTAATGTGGAAGTTACATTTAAATTTACATTAAATGTGGAAAGTTACATTAAATTTAAATTTAATGTGGAAAGTTACATTAAATGTGCAAAGTTACATTAAATTCCAAATTTAATGTGGAAAGTTACTTTTAAATTGTATTTCTCATGTGTCTGTGGAAAGTTACATTTTTGTTTGTAAATAAACCAAATTTTCAGAAATCTGTATGACAATGAAATAGCTCATACCAAAAAAAGTCTTTCCTGCCATATGCAGTTACATTTCCATACTTAAACTACATACATACTGTTCTGTGGTCCAATTTCAACCCATTCAACATATGAACTCATTTTCGCCGGAAGTAGAGCTTACCATTGTTTCTTTCGATCAGCTAATTTGTGAAACCTTTTTTCATTCACTTACATGCAATCAAAACTTAGTACGAAAGGCATATGGTAATTACTTACTGCTCTCTGTTAGGTAATAAAATGGCGTACAGTTGCATAACCTTTTAAATTCATCTATCTTGCACTCTGTTATGCACGTAGCATAGCTGTACTTCTTCGTACTTTTTAATTTCTTTTCGTCTTCAAACCAGCATTTCCTTTGATGTAGACTCAAACTTCGGAGGTTGTATGCGCTGTATATTGTAGATGGAACAACAGCCAGAAAGATCTCCTTTTTGATCGGGACTATTTTCTCAACAGCCAGTGTTTCCGGAAAGTCATATGGGTAATGAATCAATACCTAGAGTAAAATCATTAATATTATTAATTATGTGTTTTAGACGGAGATAGTTTCTAGTCTGTATCCTATACTTAACTACTCGGGGTCATTAAGAAACCAAAGATAAATTGCTGACTTCCTTTGCCTTGGCGTCATAGAGAAGATATTGAAAACTGAAATTAAGATATCTACACATAACGGATGTTTAAAATAATGGCTTATACACGAACTGAGTAATTACTCTTCATTATCAAGATGAAGCACTTCTCTATACTCTGTATCTCCTGCTGCACACACCACTTTAACATATAACATTCTAACTATGTTGTTTTCCAGATTAACAATTATATGAATAAGAGGTGTGTTTAAAAAGAAACCGAACTTATAAAATAGCGTGCCAACCGAGAGCACCTGAGCGCACCTAGCAGATGTTTAGATAACAAATCACAATTTGCCTCATTTCGAAATGACCGTTACTTGCCGATCTACAGCCGCTGAGGTGAAACCGTGCACAAGCTGTTCGTCCGATTAATCATACACTGACAATGAAAGAGCTAGAGAAACAACATGTGTGTGTAATCTTTTGCTACAAAATTGGCAAAACATTTACAAAGATATTTGAATTGTTTTTCAATTCATTCAGAGTCTCCTCATCCGAAAAATACATGCATGCATGCAAAGATCAAAGTGATATTTGGTCGTTTTTTTCTTTTTTAATTAGAAAGATATTAGCCATCGTGAATTTGTATTGCGTGGTTAGATGGTTAAACACAGTTGTACCAGGACATTTTAGCGCGGTTGAGGGCTCTTGTACACAGAAAGAGTCCTGTGTTGTAGGAAAACCAGACTTGGATGATGCACAGTGCCAATGTGCTTGCTCACACTTCGCTCCTCATATGCAGTTATCTGGCAAAACATCAGATTCCTGTTGTGCTTCATTCACACTATTCTCCCGTCCTAGTCCCAGAAAATGTTTTCCTATTTCCCAAACTTCAAATCACTTTCAAAGGATGTCGTTTCCAAACCATAGACGAGATTCAGGACAATGCAACAAGAGATCTGCGCACCATCTCAAAAAGTTCGTTCCAGGAGGCTTTCTAGAAACGGAAGAAACGTTGGGAACGGTGTGTTGCAAGAAGAAGGGACTACTTTGAAGGGGGCAGTACTTAAATTGTTCCGAAATTAGTAATACAGATTTTATAGCAAAAGCTCGGTCTTATTTTGAATACACCTCCTATTAGTGTAATGTTCGTTAAACAAAAATACAATGATTGAGAAAATTTTAGTTTTATGAACTTCTAAGGACCATGTTGTTTGGAAATTCAAATTGGAATTTATGTTGTAACTGTTGTACGTATTAACTAAAACGTAACTAATTCTCTGTTCTTTTTCAGATTATTGGTAACGAGAAGAAAACTACTATGTACGATCTCCTTATCACTTTAGTCAACAGAAGTTCAACATTGTATTTGTTTTCTTATGCAATGTAAACAAATACGCTTACATATAATGACCGATTACCGTCAATTGTGGCTGCCGACCGATTACTCTAACATTTACGGTATTACTGAAAAACTTTATGGTTATATGTCATAAAAAAAAAGGCCGTATTTATGCCCTATTACCATAACTTTAACACTAATACCGTAAATTTTAGTATAATCGTTTGGCAGCCAGAATGGTCGGTAATCGGTCAGTAAATGTGGCCGTAATTGTTTAGAGTGTGGTAGTATAGGATAAGTCATAAGTATCCATACAAGATGACTAATGTTTATTTTTTATTTTCCAGGTAGTTGAACCAAAGTGAAAGAAGCGAAAGAATGCCACTTACGAAGGAAGAACGTATTGACATCATTCTGTTGGCTGGTAGTGGTACCACGCGTCATGTAGCACGTGCGTTCAATAAAACACACAGAACGCAAATAACCCATGACACAGTGGCCAAACTCATTCAGAAATTCAAGAGGACAGGTTCTGTGACCGTCTGACCTCGATGTGGAAGACCCAACATGGCAACAAATGAAGTTACATCAACGATGGTGCTGGCAGCGATGATCAAGAGTCCGGAAAAGGGAACCCGACGCTTTTCTGCAGATATTGGTATCGGCCAAAACAGTGTCATGTGTACCAGGAGAAAATTCGGGATTTGGATCATCTTAAACAAAGAATCAGTGCAGTTTGCAAGCAAGTAACAAGTGCAACATTGACAAATGTTCGTCGGAATTGGTTGGGGCTCCTGTCATTTTGTCTCGACATGCAAGGGAAACATATGGAACATATTTTATAACTGTAGTGTAGTATTATCATCATTTGTATGGAGACTTATGACTCACCCTGTAGTTGACAAGAGAAACGTATTAGAATTGCCACATCCAAAAATATTACTTCTTATATACTTGGAGAACAAGTAGTTCCGAAATTAAACATATACTGAAAATTAAACATATACTGAAAATTAAACATATACTGAAAATTAAAACGAAATGTAATAAGTAATGTACAGAAAGATGATTGTTTAAATGAATGAATGATTATACTTATAAAATTTTAAGATGAGAAAATATGCATTGATAAGTAGAGAAACAACTTTTGCCAGACATATAGTAATTATATTCAATTACCTGATTAAAATTTAGTTCGTAAAAACTTTCGAAGAAACATGTTTTCTTCACACATTTTCGTTTAAGAATTATCAAATTAAAAACGTGTTTATTTAGCGCAGAGAAATAACCATAATTCACTTTAAAAGTAATCGTTTATGATAACTGTATTCGAACTTACCATAAACGGTAAGCGATATTTATACCGTTAAGAACAGTGACCTTGCCAATATTATACGGAAGGGGGACATTCGAGTGGTTGTACACAGTTATGGCAGAAACAATTTTCTAGTAATCCTTATTCGGTGGCATGTTGTTTACCACGGTGTAGTTTGCCACGATTTTGCCACAGTATTTGCATCCCGATCTTAAGAGATCTCATTATCGTGAAGATTCACACACACACCTGGATAAAAAGGAAGGGTTGCCAGGCACTTCTGTTTGTGATCCCGTGGATCAAATAGGAAGTGTTCTCGCCTTTGAAACGAGAGTAGTCTCGTTAGACTCGCTGCTGAAAGAGAACATTCAGCTACAAACAAATGAACACAAAACATCATTAAGATCACAATAGCTTAGTAAATTGATGTAATTGCATTTTCTCATCGATATAATTGATATATAAAATATAATTGATATAATTGGAGTTCTTAATATCACCTCCTGTTACATAATGTTCCGTTTTTGTTATGCTACGCGACTAAAGAATAGGATTCTATATATGTAAGAAAAATAAATGAAATATTTCAGTTTTACGTTCCACGATTATGTCATGTAAGGTAAAGTATATGATGATGATGAGAATGAACAAAAAAGTGTGTATTGAAGAAAGTGTGAGGAAACAGCAGAACCCCGAGAAAACTCACGCACACGGTGTTTGTCCACTACAAATTATTTCGCATTCTTATAGGAGTCGCCTAGGACTAATAACCAAATATGATGTGAAGTTATAATCATCACTTTATTTCATGCTTCTGGGTGCATAAATTCTCTGTAATATATTAACTCTATAGAAAGCTTGCTGCGTGATATTAGAAACGGAAATAGCAGAAGGGCTATGTGACATCAACTTCGAGCTTCGTAAATTAACATTTACAAAGCTCGAAGTTGATGTCATATAGCAGCACGAAGAAGGGGCGCTATCAAAGTATAAAACAGCAATCTTAATAAGAGAAAAGTTTTAAAAATTGCCATGTTGCTCACCAACCTATAGTTGAGATGAGATATACGTGTTACAGTTGACATTTTGTAACGTAGCTCAGTGGTAAAGTGTTCACCTCTGTTGCTTAGGGTCTCCGGTTAGATTCCAGCTGGCGCGTAGTGGGCTTTGCGTATTTCTCTTTAGAGGATGAAATGTATCTTTAAGTTTTACGTCCTACAGTTGTGCCGGCTAGGCTAAAGGAGACGGTGATGATGAGAAAATAATACAATGGTGGAATGAATAAAGTGGGAGGAAACGGAACAACCAAAATAAAACCCATGCACATGGTGTTTGTTCATCATAAAGTTCATTTGGAGCGAGCTGGGATCAACCCAGGGCTCCAGCGCACCAGAGATAAACGCTCTACCACTGAGCCATCTCATATATCATATATCTCAATAGAATTAGCCTACACAAACTCATTAAAACATATGTTAATAAGCGATCGAGTCCTGTCTAATGTCAAACGAGCAAAAACATAAATACACTAAAACAGCTAACGGACAAAGTCAGAGGAAACGAAATGGAACATTCAAATATAATTTAAATTTTGAGAATAAACTAAAATATTTCTAAAATATCTCTGGATACAAATGTCTAATGAATACTCAAAACTATGGTTAAGGAATAGAAGCAGCAACCTTGTTTGGGGCCGTTTGTATTGTATGTATTCTATTTATAAACATAGTGAATTTGATTGTTATAATATAGTCATCTGGAAAACCCTTAGTTTATGAGTCGATTTTCTATAAATCTTCACGATTATGATTTCAGATAAATCAGAGAGAACAATACCGTGGCAAACAACACGTAATCTCTTATTCGAGGTAGTTAGAATACTAGTGATCTTCTCAAAGACATTGACGTTCTAACATACACAGGACCCTGTTATTATTGGAGATGAACATTGCAGTTTAGATTTTACTCATGAACATTATTTTTTAGAATTATTCCTTATTGCTATAAACAGTATAAGATGGACAATAATGTTCCATGAAACAATGAAACTTACCTTAAAGCCACTAAACGAAAAAAGTGTAGCAAAATATTCATCTAACTGAGGATCCAAGACTAGTGACAGTCCAAGATGAAAACTAGGTCCGCTGAGGCGATAAGGCTGTTTAGGTTTATTTTTATCATCATGTTCTCTAATTAGAGAAAAGAAAGAATGAATACTTAATGAAAAGCACTAATAAAATTATCTCTGCTTCCTATATCACTTAGTTCTTTTTTAAATTGAGCAAGGAAAACACATATTATATCAAAGTAACAAACCTTAATTAGCAATCTTAATGAATTTCTAACTAGTATCAACTATAAGGTCAGTGATGCAGCATTCAAGATCTTCGTGCTTAAGTAAGAAATTCAATCCTAAATCAAGTGGCTGCGGTGGCTCAGTGGTATAGCTATCTTCTCTACTACATGAGATCCTTGATTCAATTCCCGCCAAATGATCATTGTGGTCGACAAATACCGTGTGCGTGGAGGTCTAGCAGTTTATATCTGACAATTCATTTTCCCAAATGTATGTCGTTGTGGACTAACAGTGTGTGTTGGGGGCGCGGTGGCTAAGTAGTAGGGCGTTCATCTCCGGTGCTTGGGTCGCTGGTTCGAACACAGGTCGCGCCGTGTGGACTTTGTGGTGGATAAACACCGTGCTCGTGGGTTTTCTCTGAGTTCTCCCGTTTCCTCCCACTTTCTTCATTCCACCATTTCATTCATTTCTCATCATCACGGTCTCGTTTAGCCTAACCGGCATACCCGTGGGACGTAAAACTTAAAGATTTTATTTCAATTTTTACTAACAGTGTGTGCGTGGGTGGGTTTTCTCGTGGCTCTTTTATTTCTCTCGCCTTCGATATTCCACGTTTTCGTTCATTATAACCGGTTCCTTTACCCTTGCGTATAATGATGGAACGCAAAATTAAAAATTTCCAAATGTCTTGGATCAAATAGCAGTGTGACGTGTTCACCACATGAAGAAGTTTGGTTTGTGTGACGTGATAATTTTGTAATTAATATTAAGACCGGAAATGGTAGTAGATCAACGTTAAAACTAGAGAATATTGATTTTTTCCACTTCCGGTTTGATTAGAGGGTTGAGTACTCTCGAAGAAAAGGGTACTTACTCTCAGAATGCAAAATCGGTTCTCGATCTCCCTTATCGCTTTAACTGTTCGTAGATCAATATTGAAACCGGAAGATGTAGTAGATTTCTACAACTTCCGGTTTTAGCTTAGTCGATTGCTCTGAACCTCTTCTTGCTATCATTACTGTTTTAGCTATGTACTGATCTGTGTTAAAACTGGAAATGGTTGCTTTTTTACCAGTTTTGGTTCGAAAAGCACCTCCACCAACGTACTTGACTCTAGATCCTTGTCAAATTTGAAGGTGACCCATCTGTTAGGTCTTGAGATTTATGTACCGGATGAGTGGATACATAGAGAAACTGTATCCGTTCGTCTTCCGAAAATAACTTGATATTAAATTATTTAATGAGAATTATTTCCTAACGAAATTACTCTCGCTGGGTCTAATATTCGAATACTCGAAGATGAGACAGAACTTAGTAAAAAAAAAAAAAAAAAAGAGATTATTTATTTGCAGGGTTCAAGCGAATGCCGAAAAGAACATCTGGATAAGGATAATGTTTAATCGTTCACTGCACTACGATCAATACTGTGAAACCTCTCTCTCTCTCTCTCTCTCTCTCTCATGTATGATTTCAAAACTGAGATCTCATACCAAGGATTGACCCTACATCATCTGTGTTTTGCCATGTATTCATGAGAGAGTGATGCATAGGTAATATAATTTATGAGAACAAAGTAACATTTCTACGTATTGATTAATCAAAAGACTTAGTATTGTAAAAAAAATACTCCTGCGACAGATAATGGCTATTTATGATCTAGCCGCCATCATCAATTATATAATAATAATAATAATAATAATAATAATAATAATAATAATAATAATAATAATAATAATAATATGCCTTTAGAATAAAAAATGCTATTCATATGTGTAATTTTTATTAATGGCTGCCCTCAAAACTAGATCAATAATATCAAACTCTCTCTATATATTGTAATGTACCACGTATACAAATAATACTTCACGCTCTTGCTTGTAAACATCACCACATGGATTTACAACAAAGCACTACACTCCACGTGGATTTACTATAAGAAGCAGATCACTAGCACCTCCTACGAAGCACATGACGACAGGACAGAAGCAGCGCCACCGCCGCTCTGGACGCCTATATAATGGGACGCAGCCGGCAGATCTTCACCAGTTTTCTGGTCTCCGCTCTATAGACTTACAGTGGAGTCTAAGAGGCACCTACCCTTCCCCAAAGCCTTAGCCTGCAGCGGAGCTAAAGGTTTCAAGACCTTACCTCTCTTTGCTGTTTGCAGTGGAGCAGCGGGAGATTCCTGACCACAACCTGGCCAGGCTTGCAGCGGAGCCTTGACGGAAATATCAACTCCCTCTACTTGCAGCGGAGTCGAGCGTGTCCTACAGTTCCTCACGTAGCATGCTACTGAGGAGTCCTCCCTGAGACTGTCAATTCGAGGGAAAGCTGCATTTGCCCAAAACCTTATATGAGAGAATTTTGAACTAGTGTTTGTGAATACTACATATTGTAACCTATTTGAAGATTTGTAAATAATCTATTTGACGTAGTGGGAATCGATTAAGGACGCTGAATTATTCAACCTAGCTCTACTTATAAACTATAAGAAACAGAATTTTACAATGTATATAAGTTTTCTTTGTATATCTGAATTTGTTGGATATCAAAAGTTATATTAAAATATGAAACACATAACTACATTTTGAAAATGATTTATAGGTAATCATAGAGTATTTAGATAGATATCATATGTATGTGAGAAAACTATTCGGTTCAAAATCTCTTGTCGTCCCGAATTCTGTCGAAGAATTTGAAGCTTAAACTATATAAAACGATAATCATGCCTGTTGTTCTGTATGGCTGCGAAACATGGTCGCTTACACTGAGGGAAGAACATAGACTGAAAGTATTTGAGAACAAGATCCTGAGAAGAATATTCGGACCCAAGAGGAACGGGAATGGGGAATGGCGGAAACTTCATAACGAGGAAGTACATAATTTATACGGTTTACCCAACATTGTTAGGGTCGTCAAGTCTAGGAGGCTTAGGTGGGCAGGTTATGTAGCTAGAACGGAAGAAAGTAGAAACGCTTCCAAAGTCTTGAGTGGAAGACCCATCGGAAAACGACCATTAGGAAGACCTAGGCGAAGATGGGAGGACAATATTAAGATGGATCTCGCAGAGATAGGAATACAAAGTAGAAGCTGGATCCAATTGGCTAAGGATAGAAGTCAGTGGAGAGCTTTTGTGAAAGCGGCATTAAACCTCCGGGTTCCATAGGCCATAGAGTTAGTTAGTTAGTTATGTATGTGAGAAAATCATTAGATATTATTAGAATTACCCATTGAACCTAACCTGTTTTCCATTTTATATATTACTAATAAGAATTACCTGACTACTTTGTAAGACATGTGGATAATGTACATAACAAAATATTTAATGTCATAAAAATGTAAATTATGTTACACATATAATATAAACACACATTATAATCCAATATAAAAAAATCCATTAGTAGTTCAGGTTCTTTAAGTTTTTTACTTGTGCCTTGTTAATTAGATTTTCAATTGCTTAATACCATGTGTAATTTGTAGTAAATAAATTTTATTAGGTAGAGTAGAACCCCTCTTGCCCGCCCTCGGCTGATTTACCACTTCGGTTTATCCGACCGTGCTAGAGCCGGACTTGTTCCGACTTGTTGGTGACTCACAAAGCTCACTGTCGTTTATTGCCGTAGCGGCATTGTTGTTTACTTGCTGTTCCCCCATTTCCGCTTTAGTGCTTCGAATT
This sequence comes from Thermobia domestica, assembly GCF_964235325.1. Lineage (NCBI taxonomy): Eukaryota > Metazoa > Arthropoda > Insecta > Zygentoma > Lepismatidae > Thermobia > Thermobia domestica. The sequence goes on along the minus strand of NC_137466.1, from coordinate 208,494,766 downwards.
TTTTGTATAGTTTCTTTAGTTGTGCATGTTTTCTGTAGTGTGGTGTGCAGTTTTTAGTGCTTAGTTCGTTTGCTTATACTGTAGAGAACAATACAGTCATTTTTGAGTTCAGAGATTGTTTATTTTACTGTAAATCGTTATTTTCTGTTTTTTTTTCTGATAATTCGACTATTTTTACATTCCGGGACCCGCGGTGGCTCAGTGGTAGAGCGTTCACCTCTGGTGCACGGGGTCCCTGGCTCGATTCCCGCTCCCGCCAAGTGAACTTTGTGGTGGACAAACAGCGTGTGCGTGGATTTCCTCGGGATTATCCCGTTTTCACCCATTTTTTTATTTCACTATTTCATTCATTCCTCATAATCACCGCCTCCATTAGCCTTCCCGGCATAATCGTGGCATGTAACATCAAAAATTTCATTTCATTTTTTGCGTTCCGACCATACCTCCAATTCCAAATGTGGCGGATTATATGGGTTGTACTGTATCGGATTTGAAGATAAGATATAGGTTATTTATTTTAAAATATCTTACCTGGCAACTTCTCCTATTTCAGCGAAATAATTGAAAGAACAGCAAAATCCTTCTGCAGTTTTAGTCATCTTAATTCTTTCAGTGCAATTAAACTCTTTTGTTTTCCATTTGCAACGGACAATCATTTTGTCGCATGGCTGGAATAACTAAAGTAATATTTCATTATTTATTTTTATTTATTCTATCTTCAAACTATTTTCTTATTAATTATTAAAATGTACGGTAGTCATTTTCAACATATTATAGTGTCGTAAGACTTCGAAGACTTTTAAAATATTAAAAGCTTATTAACTCTATAGTGATAAAATGAAAAAGAAAAAAACTCCAAGGATAATGTCAGCTCAGCTATATTAGCCGTACTAAATAGGGAATGAAGCTACTATCATGTAACTATATTTTCCTTTTTATATCAAGAATTACAGTAATGGACAGTAAGGTAATGAGATATTAATGATGACACAAACTGCATAAATACAGTAGACTATCGAGTATCCGGTCCGCAACTATCCCGCATAGATTTCTTTTATCGTAATTAAATGAGGAAAGCAAGGCGTTGCATTGGAAATATTGCCACGGCATTGGAAGTGGGCGTCTGGTACGATCCTCCTACGTGTCGTGTGCAAAATACAAGTTGTAACAGGGAAAGAGCAGCGGTTCTGCTCCTTTTTCATAGTTTCGTCAGTATGTAAACGTACCTCAATACAATACGCTTGCCGCTGTTCGTGTACAGTACGCTGAGCCAAATAAGAAGTGAGAAAATACGTACTGTATTATAACAGTGAGTTTTGGTATAAAAACTTTGTCTTCTAGTATTGGTAGAGCAAGGAAATGAGTTCATAGAATTCCAATATTTTTGATATCCGGCTTGTCCTTCAGCCACATTAGACCGGATACTCGGGAGACTACTGTATCTAGTTTCTATAACATAGTAAAATTTCTCATAAAACTTCATATTCTTTTCCTTGTAATATACGTTTTCATCAACTGGTTAAATACAAAAGCAAGAAGTCAGACAGCCTGCTTCTATTGCTGTGTGAGAACTCATTTTTTATGTGTTCCTGTCGGTAGACAGAAAGTTATTAGATTATTAAACTTGATCTGAATATTTATATTTCTTACATATTTGCTTTATTTTGTTCATGCGTTTCTACCTAAAATGTGCCATGAAGTCTGTTATTTCTGCCAAAAAGAAAATGAAATGAAATATTTCAGTTTAACCAACGTCTAACAATTATGTCCTTTAGGCTAAGGGAGACGGGTGATTAAGGCAAGTGAATGATAATGGAAGAATTGATAGAATGAAAGTGTGAGAGAGAATGGGAAAACCCAAGAAAACCCATAAACACGATGTTGTCCAGGGGGGTGCGGTAGCTCAATAGTAAAGAGTTCACTTCTGGTGCGTAGGATTGTGGTTCTAGCCAAGTGAGCTTTGCGGTGGACAAACACTGTGTATGTGAGTTTGCTCGGGGTTCTTCCATTTCCTCCCACTTTCTTCATTCCACCATTTCTTTATTTCTCTTCCGGTGCATAATCGTGGGATGTCAAATTAAATATTTAATTTAATTTCATTTTACAATGTTGTCCACCACAAACTTAATTGGTGGGAAATCGAACTAGGGACCCGACACACCAGAGATAATCGCTCTATCAATGAGCCACATTACCGCTTGCCTTACAAACAGTATCATAATCTGTGAGTATACAGAAATTAGGATATACATCCACTGTTTCCACAAGATACATAGCCGACTTCTTGGTCTAATGTTTGTATTCGTGTTTCAATATACTAGCAATTTGGTACTAATATAAAACAAATCCATTCTCGTAAAATACAAGTATATTTACTACAAGAAAACGGATATATGTTGTGAAAACATTACTCATAAGCTTTCGCGGAATAATAACGTCAATGCTAACCTTGGAGACCTTACTGATGGTGTCTAACACGGGTACCTTGATGGTTGGAGTCTCCAGTCCAATTACCAGTTAGAGAGCCTTGAAAATTGTATTTCGTGCGTGGTTTGCAAACTTCTTAAATTATACATCCAGATCTTATATAGCCTCTGTGCTGAAACATAACACCTAAACCCTAAGCAACCAATGTTAAAGTTCGTTTTGTCAGAATCCACGCTATTGAAATATACATCTCACAAAGAACCACACAAATGCGCAATAAGGTTACCAGATATTTAAACGTAGAATCAGGAGGCATTTGTTTGCTAAATCTATACATTATTTTTGTTAAATTTCTGAAACGGAATTTAAATATAAATGCATAATTCACGGCTAATGAAATTGTTGAGATCACCATTCGTACTAAGATATTTGATTGCCTTCTTTTGTAGAATAAATACACCAGTGTAAAGGAGAGTAAATACACCAGTGTTTACAAAATCAAAGTAGGGAAACCATAGAACGAAACTTTTAGTAGGAAAATGGAAATAACTGGAGTATGTTAAAAGTTCCAGGGACACTCCAGGGACAAAATTTCACTAAAAGAGAGAGATGAAATACAGAGACTATACTAATGAATAAATTGTTAAGAACAATAAAGAACCTTCTACATTAATAGCAGAGATTTAGTTACTCGTGCTACTGTTTTATTTTCGTTATGAGTGGCAATTGCAGAAGCTTTACAACTTTATAGAAAGTTCCTGAGATATATAAGAACTACTTCTAGCGAGATCGACAACTTTGGGTTGGAATGAAATTTGAGTTTAGTGTCTCGTTTAGCATCGAGACTATAGAGACGTGGTTCTAGAGCTTAATGTGGGATGTCAATCACATGAGCTCTTCACAGAAATCGAGTTGATGTTGAGTTGATTTTTAGTTTAACGTCTCTTTCAGCAGCTAGGCTATATGAGACGGGACTTACTGATTAACGTGGAATCCGAACCACATGAGCTCCCGCCGGGAGTCGAACCCGGGTCTCCCAGGCCAAAGGCGCGTAAACTAATCGCTTAGCCACGAATGAGCTCTTGACAGAAATCAAGCCCGAGTCTCCCACGCCTCAACAACTTTCGAATCGGTTTGTAAATATAGCAAGAAATTATATTGAAGCAGACAAGAACGAATAGGTCGTCGTTCTTTATGATTTGTTATTGCATTAGTCCGGGAATTAAATGAACGGTCCTCCTATTTCCCGATTCCTTTCAGATAAACACCTAACATAATCTGTTTTATGTAAATCTATCTAGACTATCAAACATCCATCATAGACGACTTACATTGGATACCTATTGAAGTCAGTTGAGAAACTGCATATTATTCCATATTGTCGCATTACTTTAATGCAAAACCTCAACCTAGATGTCTCTCCATTTTGTTATAACTCCTATCACTGCGTTTTATTTAATTTTCTCCTATATTAGTATATTCTCAAGTGCACTAGCTTCATATTAATTTTTTTGATTCGAATTTCTTAAGTTGTAACTAGCGTTGTTAAGACTTAGCCATGTAAAAATTCTTGGAAATGAAACTTGCATTGAACTTTCTTCTAACACAAAAAGATTCTGAATCATCCCAGGCACATAAATTGTCACTTGCCGAGACGTTTTAAGTTTCACATTTCGTATTTACTGTACCAGTTGGTAGTACTCCTAGCGCAGGACAAACAATCGGTATCGGGGGCATCGGCTTGTTCGTGGTTGCAAACTTCAAGAGAACTTTCGCGAAGACAAGAGCGATTTGTTCCTGAACCATGAAAAGATACTACTTCAATGTCTGAAAAGCACTTCCAAGTTACTATTTCTTCTCCTAGGAACGGAAATAGTTGAGATTATTTTCGGAATTTTTAAGGAAGTTTTACCAGTTCCTTGGCAATGATCCATTTGGCCGTACCTGCAATGTCTGTCCACTACCTCGAGATTCCCTAGTATGCGATTTAATACTAGATATGTTATAAGTGTCCTATACAATGTCCACTCGTTGCACATTATACTTGTTAGCGCCTTGTTTGATGTGTTCTTGAAACGTCATTGAGGAGTACTCAAGGAACGTACTTATAGCTGTTGGCTTAAGAATGTAAACAAGGGTTGCCCCATCGTACGTAATTATATCAAATTTAAGAGAAGCTACATCCTTTAACGTAGTGGTAGAAAGCAGGCCCGTATCTACGGGGGAGGCAAGGGGGCCCCTTAAATTTTGGCTGGCCCCCATAAAATTTGACGGTAGGCTTGCAAATGAACTATAATATGGTGATGAAGTATAATATGATTGGGTCGTCCCCTCTAACTTTTACCGCCCCCCCCCTAATTTTTTGAGCTGGCTACGGGCCTGATAGAAAGGTGTGGTATAATGGATTCCTCCTGGTCATTTTCACTTTCTGTGTTTCCTACTTCTACTACTGCATCGTTCATAATGTATTGTTCTCCAGTACCAAAGCACCTAAGCAACTGGGCTTTATCACCAGTTCTCATAATCCCATTCTGAGAAATGGAGGGTGGAAATGGTTGGTTTTCAAAGGTAAAGAAGTTGTCGATATCCAATTCTCTGTCCAGACATATTACAAACAACTTAGAAAAGAGATCTACAAGTATGTCGTATTTCAGTGACTTTATAAGCATATTCGTGGATCAAGTATTTCTAGCTAATCCAAACATCTGGAAATTGTTCTTAGATATTGGTGAATATATTAAGACTCGTTGATTCAAAATTCTATCCTCCAAGTATGATTTGTATTGGTTCTTCCCTGTTTCTTCAATAACCATAAGGTTTCTTTTGTATTCCTCTTGCACTACAAGTCCGGTTTCCAGGGAAAATAATTCGTTTCCTTCTTCAAGAAATGGATTTCCAAGCTCGTCCAACACCTCACGAAGCGCTTTATCTTCTGAAAAGACTCTGTTTCTGTGTGCAATCCCAATTGACCTTCCTTGAAGTCTGGAATCATAGATGAAATTTCGGGTCCAGCAAGCATCCATCTACAAAGGGCGGAAGGGCTATCCAAAAGACTTATTGTCCTACCGTCTCCTTTGACAAGAGCGTTGTTCTTGATCTATCGCCATAGACGAAAATTTTCTGTCCGTCTTTTAAATAACGAACAGTCCCTGAAAACCAACCATTTCCACCCTCCATTTCTCAGAATGGGATTATGAGAACTGGTTTTAAAGCTCAGTTCCTTAGGTGCTTTGGTACTGGAGAACAATACATTATGACCAATGCAGTAGTAGGAGACTGCTCTAACACAGAAAGTGAAAATAACCAGGAGGAATCCATTATGCCACACCTTTTCTACCACTACGTTAAAGGATGTAGCTTCTCTTAAATTTGATGTAATTACGTACAATGGGGCAGCCCTTGTTCACGTTCTTAAGCCAACAGCTACAAGTACGTTCCTTGAGTACTCCTCAATGATATTTCAAGAACACATCAAAGAAGATGCTAACAAGTATAATGTGCAACGAGTGGACATTGTATAGAACACTTATAACATATCTAGTATTAAATCGCATACTAGGGAATCTCGAAGTAGTGGACAGAGATTGCAGGTACGGCCAAATGGATCATTGCCAAGGAACTGGCAAAACTTCCTTAAAAATTCCGAAAATAAATCTCAACTATTTCCGTTTCTAGGAGAAGAAATAGTAACTTGGAGGTCCTTTTCAGACATTGAAGAATTATCTTTCCATGGTTCAGGAACAAATTGCTCTTGTCTTCGCGAAAGTTCTCTTGAAGTTTGCAACCACTAAGAAGCCGATACCCTCATTATTCTGCACGTTCAAGAAGCTGTACCTCATGGTGCACATGACACATGTATCAGAACAGTTGACACCGATGTAGTTTTGGCAATATCGTACTATTTCGAGATGAAACATCAAGATGTTAAACAGTTGTTCGTAAAGTTTGGTAGTGGAAACAAGCCACATTCTTCTATATGCATGTTATTGCTGAACAACTTGGAGAACGAGAGTCAATTGCATTTTGCGGTTTCCACGCTTTCAGTGGATGCGAGGGTGTTTCGTTTTTTTACGGGTATGGAAAAGCAACCATGTGGAAGGGATGGAATTCATTTCTTGAAGTATTGGAAGCATTTGAGTTTCTGTCGTTTCCTCAAGATACAATCACATACATTGTATTTGATCTACTCCAACGATATCGTGCTCTGCTATGCTCAGCCGAGTGACTTAGTGACTGTAAACGAGGCTCGAAAGCAACTATTTACTTCCTTCAACGGAACGATGTTCAACATTCCCCCAACAGCTGATGCTTTGAAGCAATACATTTTAAGGGCAATTTACCAAAGTGGTCACAAATGAGGACTAGCTACAATGAACATCATTAGTACACTCTACCACTATAAGATTGGAGATGGATTTTGCTAGATGGAAAACCAACACCAAAATTGTCAACTCAACCGGAAATTTCTAAGGCAGTAAGAGAACTGTTTAAGTGCAGATGCAAAAAAGGATGCCAGCAAAATGCTTACAAGTGCAAAAAGAAAGACTGTTGTGTACGCTTATGTGCAAAAATTGTGCAGGAGTTTGCTCCTGAAGTGACTTGACGCTTTGAAACTTCTGTTATTCACATTTTTTAAAAAACAAAGTCTCATATAATACAATTTATAATAATAATATTTCAAAATAGTTTTCTACTGATATAAGAGTTCTACACCGTTCATAGTAACTATAGACAAATCAGTGTAGCATGCGACTAAACGAGCAAATATATTCTGCTAGTCTGATATTTTGGGAAAATTCATTTTCTTTAATTTGACTCGAGAAAAAAGTATTTATCGTAATTTCTAGAGAACATAATTACACGTTGGTGTGTGAAGTTGAACATTCCAAAGCACAACACCCTGTAATACATAAAGTCGACTATCTCCTTTTATTTTGAAGATAGAGCAAAGATACTGATATCGTTGGAAAGGTTAGATTATGCTCTATCAAGATTACTTCTACGTGAATGTACAAATCTGATAGTTTCATAGTTATTTGCAATTATAGCAATACTCTGTAACGAGTACAACTGAAATTTACTGATAACAGTCGCTATAGTTAAATATAGTGGCCATAGAAATAACATGTACTAAGTGTAAATTCTTAACTCTTTCAGTATCTTTAATTTGACGCAAGAAGGAGGTTTCTACGGTAATTCTGTGAGGAGATAATATTATTTAAGTAAAATTCTGTGTCTTCGCGTGGGCGCCATATTGATTTCCAAGATGGCGGCCAAACAAGCACGAATTTCGAATGTCTCCATATCTTAAAATGTATCCCATGGCTTACTCTACAAGTGTGGAAAGTTTCATAATTTTTTCACTAAATGCAGTTTTTTATGACTAAGCCGCGCTATTATAAAGAAAATATTTTCAGCTAAAAGTGAAGTCTCGCTTCTTAAAATATATTGTGATGACCAGCTATCTTTTTGTTATGTCTAGACTTACGTTAGGAATTGAACAAATCAGATATCTGACATATGAGCTGTCATTTGTCCATCATTGCTTTAGACTAAATAATTAAGTTTGTAATCCTAGTGAGTTATTTACGTAGGTATAATTATTTCGCTTCTGGTAATGTATATTACGTTTAATAACTATGTACTTACAATTTTCATGAGATCTTCAATTCCATAATTATTGGATTTGATTACTTGTTGAGCTTCGTGTAGTTTTGCAAAGTCTCCGATGTCCTCAGGATAAATAAGTTCCGATAGCTCCTGAAGAAACATTAGAATCGATGTTTTATTCACGTCTCCGTCTGGATAGGTTCTTGAACACACAAAAAAGATTGTAATAAGTATTTTGGTATTCAGTGATAATTTAGTAATATTACATCTAATTTGAAGTATTTAATAATACTTCACCTTGAATACACCAACACTGCCGACATGTTACTTGACACTAGAAGTTCATGTACTCTTCACTGACTAGTCATACTTGGTCTAGTGGCTTGCAGGCATGGCTTTAGTGCACGAGGTCTCGAATTCGAATCCTGGTCCGAGAGTCACGAGAGAGGAGTCTTGCTACAATGGTTCAGGTTCAATTTTAAACTGTAGGGTTCGTCATATATGTTCTCGCTGTTGACAATAGACGTAAACACAAATCAATCAGTAAAACTAATGAATAAAAGTATTGGCTAACGGAGTACGTATTAGATACCCCAAAACTTTCTGTCGAATTTCTAGTTGATAACACAGTATTCCCTTTCTATATCTTTCGTTTCAAGATTTTACAAGTAAATTTATATATTAAAGTAAAGATATATATATATATTTAAATTTAAATACCATATTTTACGGGGACATTTTTATATTAATTTGGAGTATAAGACACACCTGAATTTTGGAGGTAATTTTTAGAAGAAAAAATTGCATTTTATGGTCCGTAAAATACGGTACACCTTCCTCTTTTTAAGGTCGAACTGACTTAACTTTTTAGGATTGTTTATTTTTAAGAAGAACTTCTGATTCACTAGAAAAATAACTACTGAACCAAAGCTTCCTCTTCATTATCTAATAGGTTATAGTAGGTACTCAACGGAAACTTACTCCTCGTTCAGTAACACCGTAACTACTTAAGTAAAGTTTCCCTAGACAAACGTTGTAATTAATTAACAGAAGGGAACTCCTCGTCCATTAGCACAGTCGGCAACTTAAAGGAAACCTATTCTTTGTTAGCTATGTAGTTTCTACTTAAATGAGAATTTACTCTTCATTTATAGTACAGAAACTTCTTCTCTTGAAAGTCCAGTTTCCATTGATCATTGTAGTTACTTGAGGATAAGTTATTCTTTAATGGCTAGCATAGTGGCTAATTACCGATGATATATACTTAGTTAAATGGTGTTGTACCTACATTACAGATACATTTGCTGATCTACTAGCATAGTACTTACTGCATAGAGTATTGATATACAGGGTAAAGCAAAAAGATGTTAACATTAAACGGGTGTTCCTTTTTGTTTTTGTTCTGCAGATTAAACCTTGTCGTGCCAATATTCCATTGAGGAAAGAAGGGAAATAGCTACCTGGATGGAGGGTTTTCAGAACCCAAGCATCGTACAAGAAATATTCACGGCCTGGACCGGACAGAATGCACCTTCGCGCGTGAAAATTGGTTGGATCTACGAGAAGTTTGTAAGAACGGGGTCCGTTCAAGACGTTTGCAAGGGAAACAGTGGTAAAAAGAGTTCTGTCTGAACTGAAGAGGATACCATCCTCGTCCAGGGAGTGGTAGCTAGGCCAACCAAGTCCTCGCGCAGACTTTCTCTAGAGACTAACATTTCTCAAAGGTTAGAATTTTACACCGTGATTTAGGAATGAAGACATACCACTTGCGGATTATGCAGCATCTCACAAACGTGGACAATGCTGCACATGGAGCTGGATATTTTGTTCCGGTAGTGTGAAGAAATACAATTGTTGTCATCTGGGCGACAGAGCACCCACAGGAAGCTCACTCAGACCATCGCTGTTATCCCTGCGCAAATGGCACAAAGAGCCATACAATCAACAATGGACGAACTCCATCACTGTATTGAGCGGGATGGGTGTCAAATTGGAACTCTGTAACCAAATCCTTGCCTTGTATTTTCACGTGAGTAAACCTACATTTAATGTTACCTACCTGTTTGCCTCACCCTGTATATACTTTTATCATTGTTGGAATATGTTTGTTTCTAATAAACATAAACTAGAAGTTATGAAGTGGATAGTGTATTTATGTTTTTCAGTTGTGAAGGTTACGTGATCTCATTTACATTAAAACTCCATTATTTAAATAAGAACCATTTTCCAATCATTACATTTCCATCAAAACAAGCTCTTCTTAACTTGAATTAAAGGATTGAGCAGTTTTTTTTCAATTTCCTCCTCTTTACCCAACTAAAAGGAAACTTGTTGCTTCTGAAGAATACTCGTGACATCTATTCTGCTTTTGATTTCAAACAAATGTAATCGTTCACTGAAAATGCAAGTGAATACTTAAAGCACAATTTGAAGGATTCTACGAGAAATATATATTAATAAAGAAATTTTAAGAAGAACTGTTTCTTAGTATTTCTTATGCAAATTTAATGAACAAAAGTAACTTTTATTAATGCCTCAAAACTTTTATTGAAATTCTCAAAGAGGTCTCTTAGGCCTGCTATACGCAATGTGATGTCCTAGGAAGTCTCTTACGATTTTTCCTAGAGTCAACGTCTCAATGTGTATGGCATCAGATCGCACGTCATTTCCTATGTTCTGAACGAACTTAGGAGATTTTTCTTGGTTAGAGCACGATCTATTTCGGAAATAAAATTTGTAAGATTTCGATTTAAGCGACATCAGGTGAGAGAAAGTGAAAACAAATTTGTTTTCTCCCTGCTAATAGTATGTGGGTGAAAGAGCAAAAAACTACTTTTACAAAATGTAAAGCGTTGCAGGCAAGGGCGCTGATCCTGAAAGGCCGGGTTGGCCCGGGGCTCCCCAAAGCTCATGTGGCCCCCCTATTGAATTTATGAATATACAATATTTGGCATAATTTGAATGCAATTTGTCTTAAAATCCTCATATATATACCTTCTGCATCTGAATGGGCCTCCCCAAATTTACAGAGAAATCTGCAAATTTACAGAGAAATCTTGGTTGCAGGGACTGATGAGGTATGCTCTGATTTTTATTGCTTTTTTTTAGAAGTATCCAATTTTACAATATAGCGCCTTGTATCGATATCAATAGGATATGCAGTCTAGTTACGTGTATAGCACAAAAGGGTAGGATTTCCTACGAGATACATATGTTGTAACATTTTTCCTTACATCAACCCTAAGATATTTCCTGGGACTTATCTCATAGTGTAAAGCAGTCCTTAGTTGCTTTTTAATAAGTCGTTGTGAATTCCAGTGACAGCTATGAACGCCCGTCACTTGAGTTTAAGTAGTAAACTTATTGAAAAATATTTACAAAACAAATTTCGACAAGAATAATCAATTTGTGTACGTGATTATACATTATTGTTCAAACTAATTTTTAAGATACTGTGCCATTGCTAAAGATAATAAACAAAACTTACAGTGAATCTGCAAAGTCATATGCTCTAGATTTTTGTATTTTATTAATGCTGCATACAGTAACTGCCGGGAAGTAAACATTTGATATTGGATAATGAGTGGTATCCACTGTGGTGATAGTTGGAGTGTTAGTGTATCGTTGGTATACAACTTCCGACAGCAAAAAGCAGAAGATTACACTAAATAATGTTAGAACAATCCACACTATCCTGTAATAGAAAGCAAAATTAATATGAAATTATCTATAGCAATTTAGATTTTTTTATAGTATTGCTTAGTGGCGGTTCTAGCAGGATGGCACGTCGATATAAAATTTTATTACTACAAGCAGTGGCGTTTTACGATTTTGTTTCGGGTGAGCTTTGCTAACTTTATTCCTGGAAAAGTGAAAATTCTGCAAGATATTTCATTTACTTTAATATAGTAAGTAAGATTTCGGGGTGGATTATTCCCGGAACCTCTCCCCTTAATTAAGCCACTGTCTACAAGATAAGAGAAGAAAGCTTCATGAAGGTTTAAAAAATTACTCACTAGAATGAGTACATAAGGTAAGCTTTCTTGTAATTATAAACGTCTCACCGATATGACCTTCCTTAAGGTCCGCCACTGCTATTGAATAGTAATAACAAGAAAACATAGTACTTGAATCAAGCGGCAAATATTACATTAGATTGTAAATGCTTCCTAAAATGTAAAGTAAGGGTAATCCTTATAAACTACCAAACTAACATTACATAACAAACAAAGACTCAAGTTCCGATCAAGATGTAAGAACAAGATTAAAAATGGTAAGTGAAATATTTGGGAAGAAGAAAACATTATTTTGTGTGCATTTAAACAAACCTCAGGGCAAGAAGTCAGTTGTAATAGGCATTATACACATGCGACGTATTGGATAAATGAACTGAAACAGTTTGAAATATGAATGAATATATATATATATATATATATATATATATATATATATATATATATACTGTATATACATACAATAAATTGGGTGCAATTAAAAAGTGGTATACACGTTTAAAAAGTGATATAAATATCGATATATGATTACAGTAAAACACAAGAAACTCATTGCAATATTATTTGAGGGGCACATTATTAAAAGGAACATGTAAGAAAGTGTGATAGAATGTAACAGAGAGAGTGTATGAGGAATTTTAAAGAAATATGAAGAATATTAAACAACCTAATTCCTACGTCAATGGGCATAGAGTATCGAGGTTGCGTAATTAATTGAAAACAACAAGTGAACTGCCAGAAATAGTTGACTTTCATTAAAAGAGTTATCCTCATGATTATAAGGGTGAAATTTAATTTTTAATGAAACGAGAATAGACTACTTATCATACAACATTTCTTAATTTAAAATAAAAATTAAAATCCATAATAGAAGCAACACAAACATGCACACTTATCTATGTATCTATCTATATATATATCATAGGTATTCTGCCCTTACTGGTAGGTCACTTGCAGCAGCTGAGAAGCTTCCATGCTCCACGGTCCTCCGCTAACCTCTTCGTTTTCACGTATGATCTTTCTGTTTTTATATCATCCATTAATTGTAGTCTCCTTCGCCCTCTGCCTCTCTTTCCCGCCACCATACCCTCTATGACTTCCCTCATGATACAATTTCTTCTTAGGCAATGTCCCAACCAGTTTCTCTTCCTCTTCTTAACAATATCTAAAAGTGTTATTTTCTTCCACACCATTTCTAACAACCTCTCATTCGTTTTCCGCTCGACCCAACTAATTCTTTCCATCCTTCCCTACACCCACATTTCGAATACTTCCAGTCGTTTTTCATCGCTTTTACGTAATGTCTACGTTTCCGCCCCATACAGTAGAACACTCCACACGAAGCATTTTATGAGTCTTTTTCTCAACTCCTTATTCAAGGTCCCACAAAACAGACTTTTCTTCCTCCTAAACGCTTCTTTCGCCATTCCTATCCTTCCTTTTATTTCACGTTCGCACTTTATGTCATTACTAAGAATACTACCCAGATATCGAAAACTATTCATTTGTTCTATTTTCTCCCCTCCTACTTTTACATTTGACACACATCCCTTCGTTCCAATCACCATCCCTTTTGTCTTCCTAACATTTATTTTCATCCCATATTCTTCAAAGCCCTTTCTAATTTTTTCTAACATTTTATTGATTTTCTTTTCAGATTCTGCAACAAGCGCCATATCGTCAACAAATCTTATGCATCTAATCATTTTACCTGCTACCAAAATGCCATCATTCTCATATAGGCTCTTTTTCACTATCTCATCTAGATAGACATTAAATAGTGCTGGCAAGAGGCAGCATCCTTGTCGAAACTCCCTTCCAATTGCACTCTCTTCCGTCAATTCTTCCCCTATCCTAACACTTACTTGTTGGTTCATGTATAAGTTTCTTATGAGTCTTCGATCTTTCCATTCCAACCCTATCTTCTTTAGAACTCCCAACAACAATTCCCAATTCACGCGGTCAAAAGCCTTTTCTAGATCGATAAATACAACATACACCTCTTTCCCTTTTTTATAAATCTTTCACCGATCGCCCTTAATAATCCAATAGCATCTCTTGTGTCCTTACCTCTTCTGAACCCGAGTTGCTCCTCCTCAACTTCTACATTTGTTCTTCCATATAACCTTCTGTTCAGTATTTGGAGCAAAATTTTAGCTGCATGAGATATGAGAGTAATAGTTCTATAATCCTCACATCTCTTTGGGTTCCATTTCTTAGCCATCGGTATCATGATCGTCTTCAGGAAGTCTTTTGGCCACTCTCCTGTCTCATGTATTTCATTGCATAGTCGGAACAATTCTTTCTTTCCCTTGTCTCCTATATTTTTAATGAATTCGATTGGTATATTATCTATCCCGGTTGTCTTTACATTCCTAATCTCGGATATAGCCTTTTCATACTCATTCCTAAGAATACTAAATCCTTTATCATCCTCCTCTATTTCATTTTCTACTTCAACATTTAGGCTACACGGTCTCTCCCTACTCTCATAAAAGTCTTTCGCGTATTCTTTCCATTTTTCTATGACCTCATTGCTGTCCCTGACTACCTTCCCATTTTTATTTTCTACTGCCATCATAATACACCCTTGTTTCCTCCTAAGTTCCACAGATTTCACCTCCTTGTACATTTCCTCATGTTTCCCAACTCTTTCTAATTATTCTATGTCCTCGCATTTTCTTTTGTAAAAACTGTATTTAAGTTTTTGTTTTGTTCATTTATGTTCAACCGTTTTCAAATTAGTGGTACTGGACGTTTATCTGATACAGGTAACATATCTTGGGGGCCATTTTGAATACGGTGACCGATATGAAAAATCTTTTGCCATATCGCTTTTTAGTTTTAAAGATCTATCGAACGAGGTGTCACTCGCTCCATGTTTCCATTTTAAATTCCTATTTGAGATTTTGTTCAGTTCATTTATGTTCAAGAATATCACTAATACAACATACAACATTCACTGGAGGATGCTAGTACGTCTGAAATCCCTTAAATCTCATCTCCACACAATATTAACAAAAATTTAAAATGTATGTAATAATCAAGGAATTCGGAAGCTAGAATCAAGTTCATGATAAGAAAAGTTAAGATTAGAGGTACCTGGTATATAATAACTGAGTAATTATAGGGGAATGTCACATTAACTTCCTCACGTCTATTGATTATGTTACCATACATAGAAGTAAACACACATTACGAGGTTACCCTTTTATTCTAATTGAAACTCTCCTCGCGGTTGTATTCCTTCAACACGTTAAAAAAAACTGAATTTTTTAAGTATCAAAAAACAGTATTTTCAAAAGTATTAAACTTATACGCATGAAAGATATATGAAAAGAACCAGAAACTCACTAAATTTATGCATCGTCTACAAATGTTCAATATGTGTCCCTTTGATGACATGACATACGCCCAGACGATATTTGAGCTTATTTCATACATTTTGTAGCATAGTTCTGTCTGTTGTCTGCACTGTAGCACTGATACATTCTTTGAGCTCGACTAAGGACTGCGGCAGTGAGTGTACATAAACAAGGTCCTTAACATACCCGCACAGGAAGAAGTTGTTGGACATTAAATCAGGAGGTTTGGGAAGCCAGGTGCTTTCCCCTTTACACAAACAACCCGTGTCCTTGAAATTGCCGATACCAGAGCAAAATGCTTCGTTTACATAGCCTCTTCTGAAAGCGTGTTGCACAGCTGTAACAGACCACCATTTGGAACATTCAAGCACACAAAACTTTTTACTTGTTTTCCCTCCATTTCCGACAGGTACTAACCTCGTACTGCCATCGGTTCCTGCTGTCATACTGTACAAACTTGGTGAGTTTGTGGCTCCATCCATATATCTCTCACTTTTGAAATATAGCCTTTTCACAAAGAATGAATCATTTAAATTAACCCTATATAGAGAATAGCTGCCCGAATATAGTCTAAATACAGTCTTGAGGTCCAATACTCACCTCTCGGTTGAAGATACGCCATCTTTAGTTATATATTTAAATCCATGAAGCGATGTGTCCTCACAATATGGCTTTAGAGCTCTTAATAGTAGCTCAATCATTAGAAATTTCTTAAAATGTTTATTACGATAATAATGTTAATTTTACATTATTATGTAATTATAAATTTAGGAGGTTCCTATTCTGAAAAATCAAAGAGAGAAAAATATGTATAATATTAACATATTCATTAAATTTATAATAGAAGCGCTGACGACGACATACCCAATACAGTGTAATTTTAAAGAAAACACACGTAAAATTGCTACGAATTTTAGTAACTTGCATCATCATTATAACATTATAATTCAGAATTAAACTTAATGCGAAGCAAGCCGGCAACTAGAGGGGGTACAGGGGGCCTGTCCCCCTAAACTTTTCATGACTCCTCCAGATTTCAATACAAAATGTTATTATTAATATAAAAATCACAATTTAGATATTTGTAAGAGAATTTTTAATGACTTGGCCCCCCTATCTTATTCATGCCCCCCCCCCCGAAACTTCTGTGTCTGGTTGCGGGCCTGATGCGAAGTACACTGTATAGTACTCTTCGAAATTAATAACGATTGATTGTTTTTTTTTTCAGAATAATTGTCAAACAGGGGCGGCTTTAGGATTTTAATTTTGGGTAGGTCCGCTCCCTCGCTTATAGATACATATGCAAATTTGATTGATTAGTGACAGTAGGAAATTACTCTTACAGTAGTTGTTGATGCTATTTGTTAAATAATTATCTACCATTAATATAAATAGTGGGAAATATATTTACTCTTTATTGTATCTTTTAGCGTTTATATATTTTTCAAAATTTTTGAGTAGGCCCGTGCCTACCTGACCTACCCGCTAAAACCGCCACTGTTGTCAAGGATAATAACAATGAATGATGTTTATCCAGAGTTCCTACTGATCTGGAGAAATCTATTTCCCGTACTTCTCCCTGACCTTTGGCAGGAAATTCCCTGATTTTCATGACAGGTGTCGGATGACGTTGACATATAAATAAGGAATAAATAACTGTGAATATTTAGTCTATATACGAAAACATTTATTCTATAGAGACAAATAGTAATCAATTGCTCATACATACAACAATAAAAACCAAATAGGTATTACAATGGTTCGCTAAGCTTAAATTGGTATACAATTAATGTTAGAAAAAATATATTTTATAAAATTTCTCTGAGTTTCCCTGATCTGCACCCTGAGTTTTCTGAGTTTCCCTGAGTTTCCTTGATCACAAGAGTTACACATTTTTTAATGAATTGGGCTGGCTATATATCCAAGCTCGCTACATATACCAATCAATGAAAATTTTATTTAAAGTTTTGACATTTGGTGTGCCTATATATCTTCACAATAAACTACAGTATGTTAGAGATAGGCACAATCGTGATACTCGCTCTAGCAGATCAACACTGCTGTCGATACCTTGTCATAATACGAATCAAATGGCTAATTCATTCTCAATCTCTGGTATTAGAGAATGGAACAGACTTCCACCAGATGTAAGGAATTCACCCTTAATTGCGACATTCAAAAGAAATTTGAAGCAATATCTGATAGCCTTAGCCAATGTACACCAATCTCGGGAATGATGTTTTTTTTTTATTTATTTGTTTGTTTGTTTGTTTTTCATAAAGCTGAGCAGTAGCAACCAAATGTAAACAGAAACTTGAGGTATGTATCTATAATACTAGGTTTGTGGAGAGGTATGGGGAAGGGGGGAAATGTAAGGTAGTATACTTATATATCGTAAGAATACATATATCGTTCTGTGTGTGCTGTATGTATAGTTTTCTTGTTTTTATGATAAATAGTATGAGGGTATGGGGGAGGGGGTATGTAAGGGAGCATATTCGTGTGTAGGGGTATATGTGTGTCTAGGTGCATATGCATTAACGTAGTAATTGTAATTTTTATGGATTTGACGTCAATGGTAGTACGTATATCTTGTATACATTTGAGTTGGTTGAGTGTAAGAAAAGGCATACATAACCTTAACTCTGCCGTTAAATAAATAAATAAATAGGCAACAGTTCTGCCATCTTCTGTTCATACGTGTCAAGACACAAGAATAACAGGTAAACAGAACAGATGGAAGCAGTGTTATCTGAGTAACTGTTGTCAGATGATTCACAGATTTACAACAATATTATTGTGACCGATTACGGAAAACATAGAATGTTATTAGTTACTTGTCATAAATACGAAATGTATTTCGCAAAGCTTTGCTCATACCAAATAATAAAAAAAAAACATTGCAAATACTCACAGTCAGTAACTAGGTATTTCTGATATGCTCTGAAGTCGATGTGCTTGGTGTTGACAAGCCATCGTATTATTACCACCTAGAAGAACTTCCATAGTCTGCCGAAACCGACGCAATCTCTCTGTATATTGATGCGGTGCCTATTCAAATCAGTGACACTGTCACATATCTGGGAATTACCTATGATCACCCCTTACTTGGTCGCAACACCTGAAAACCATAACCACTAAAGCTTATAATAGACTCAATCTCCTGAAACGATTGACTGGTACCACCTGGGGCCTTAAAGCACACACCATCCTAAATACCTACAAGGTTTTCTTACGACCTGTCCTTACCTGCGGGTTTACTGCTTGGATAGCTGCCCCAACTAAGTTCTACAATAAACTTTTAATTCTAGAACGGCATGCTTTCCGTACAGCGTTCCGCATTAAGCTGCCTAGTCCTACACAGGATCTATACCGGAAAATCACTTTTCCGACTTTACAATATTACCTTGAAAAGCTGTGGCTAACATTTATCACCAAACGCTACGAAACACGACTCTCCAACTCAAAATTATTTATTTATGTAAATGTTGCTACTAATAAAGGTTAAATCACTTAGCCCATCCAACATACTCATTCCATTGTTAACCACCAATCTCGTTCCTAAAAGAGGGCGTAACCCTCTGAAAGGTACCTAGCCCTTCAGGCTAGCCTGTAAAAAATGCTTGGTGTTGAATTGACACGCAAGTGACACGCTAAAGTGGTAGTGATTTTCTGTTGTTTCAGCACCTCATTTTTTACTGTGTAGCAAAACATTGGCACGATCAATCGTCCTGGGGTTTTGAAATTTAGATTCTATGAAATAAACTACACCGAATCCATACTTTACGGTCTGGTACACAGAACTTTTATTTCTTTGTGTGTGTGTGGTTGTGTTATTAATGGAAATTTCAGACCCTCTTATATTACAATAGTTTCTACGCTCATTCAAAATATCAACATAATTATAACATACTACCTTGTAAATAGTACAATTAGTAAGTAACCAAACAGGTATGTATCACATTTAGCTAATCAACTTGATTTACGCTAACATAAAATTGCATCCCTTAAATATGATCAGCTTCAGTGAAGAGCCAGCTCCTTCGTCAAGATTTACAGTGTACAGTATAGAATTCACTAGAAGCAAATTCTTCAAGTAACAACAAATACCATTGCGAAACGATAACCAAATATATTTTTTGTTTTTAGCTAATACACCTGCGTACATGTGCATAACTTGTACAATGTTTGTATATATGCAATAATACCAGGGACTGCAAACAAAATAAACATTTAATTCCCTTTGCTGCGTGCGATATTCTATTCTGTTTCTCCCTTAGGGACTACTGAACAATTAATAGTCGTGTTTGTTATCATCATTAGAAACACTTATATTGTAATTTTCTTTGTTTGAATTTGGGTCAATTTTTCTTTGTGCCCTAGTATTATCGTAAGATCAGAGACAGTTGCATAAGTTCATATGTGCTTAAATGTTAAAGTAAATAACAACGAGTAGCGAAATTATCTACGATCAAAGTAAGTTATTGTAGAAATAAGCTTCAAGCAAACAATATTCTATTTCCCGTGTGTGTAATATCCTTTGTGTATTTTTTATTTGCTTAAAAGTGACTAATTTTTACTACATTTAGTTGTGAAGTTAATCATGGAAGGTAATCTAATGAATGTCATGAACTCTATATAACACGGACTACATTCGTGGCTAAGCAGTTAGCGCACGCGCCTTTGGCGTAGGAAACCCGGGTTGGATTCCCGGTAGGAGCTTGTGTGGTTCGGATTACACGTTAATCAGTAGGTCCAAGTCACATATAGCCTCGCTGCTGAACGAGACGTTAAATTTAAAATCAACTCTATATAACATGATAAGTACATTATTTTGCAGACCTCGAAACTATATGCTATACATAGTATTGGAAATTTTATAGAAAGGATAGATCTGTCAGTCAATGTGTCAATCGAGAGGTATCAGAGGAAAAACGGTAACACATAGCGAGAAGCAGGTGGTTCTCTGAATTCAGCATCCTAACAATAGGTTAAACCTCTTCTCTTAAGCCTTTATCTAAACCGAAAGAAATAGAAATAGTCAATTTCCGGTTTTAACGTTAATCGCCAGCTAATTATTTTCTGCAACATTTTTGACGTCACAAGGAAATACTCTGTCTCCGCCTGTAAAATTTCAATTGATACAAAACTGCTAAACGTTAAAAGAGAACGAAAAATGGATTCATCATGCGAAGAGTAACTTTTATAATATCTTGTCCTTTATGTTCCTATTCTAACCAGAAGTATTGAAAATGTATATGACTTCCGGTCTTAAAATTGGGAACAAATTATAATTAATAAGGGAAACTTTTATTAAATGGATTCAGTACTGCATTGATAAGTTCTATCTATGATTTTATTCGTCTTTGGTAACCGGAAGTGCTAGGAATGTACCACTTCCAGCCGGTTTCAATGTTGATTTACATAGATCAAAATTTTGAATATATATAAATATGAAAAACTAGCTTTTAGACATAAATTCACGGTCCCGAAAGAAAGTTCCATCTCAGTTCGAATTTTTATGCTGAAACCGGAACTAGTAAAATATAAATCCACTACCAAATTTTCAACATTCTTCCTGTATATTAATAATTACAAGAAATGCGAGAAACTTTTATTTATGTGGATTCAGCGTACGAAGAATAATTAATTTTAATTCTTCCTCTATAAATTATTGAAACCACAAGAAGTAAAAACTAGTCCAACTTCCAGTTTAACATTGGTTCCTGTGCTGTAATAATTGTAAGAGATAACAAGATATTATTTTTTATAGGGATTCAGCGTCAGAAAACAGATTCCTTCCTTATTTTATCTCTCTAGTTCAGTACAAGTTACAAATCTACTATCTCCAGTTCCAGTACTGGTTCCTGTGTTGTAATAATTGTAAGAGATAACAATACATTATTTTCGATGTGGATTCAGCGTCAGAAGAACAGATTTCTTCCTTTATTTTATCTCTCTAGTTCAGTACAAGTTACAAATCTACTATCTCCAGTGCCATTACTGGATCCTGTGTTGTAATAATTGTAAGATATAACAATACATTATTTTCGATGTGGATTCAGCGTCAGAAGAACAGATTTCTTCCTTTATTTTATCTCTCTAGTTCAGTACAAGTTACAAATCTACTATCTCCAGTGCCATTACTGGATCCTGTGTTGTAATAATTGTAAGAGATAACAATACATTATTTTTGATGTGGATTCAGCGTCAGAAGAACAGATTTCTTCCTTTATTTTATCTCTCTAGTTCAGTACAAGTTACAAATCTACTATCTCCAGTGCCATTACTGGATCCTGTGTTATAATAATTGTAAGAGATAACAATACATTATTTTCGATGTGGATTCAGCGTCAGAAGAACAGATTTCTTCCTTTATTTTATCTCTCTAGTTCAGTACAAGTTACAAATCTACTATCTTCAGTGCCATTACTGGATCCTGTGTTGTAATAATTGTAAGAGATAACAATACATTATTTTCGATGTGGATTCAGCGTCAGAAGAACAGATTTCTTCCTTTATTTTATCTCTCTAGTTCTGTACAAGTTACAAATCTACTATCTCCAGTTCCATTACTGGATCCTGTGTTGTAATAATTGTAAGAGATAACAATACATTATTTTTAATGTGGATTCAGCGTCAGAAGAACAGATTTCTTCCTTTATTTTATCTCTCTAGTTCAGTGCAAGTTACAAATCTACTATCTCCAGTTCCAATACTGGTTCCTATGTTGTAATAATTGTAAGACATAACAAGACGTTATTTTTGATATGGATTCAGCGTCTGAAGAACAGGTTCCGTTTGTTATCACATCTCGCTAGTTCAGCGATAGATATAGTTGTAATACTTTTAGTCTCGGTTTTGAATTCACATAATTTGGATATACACCATGCTTTCTGAGTATGAAGCGATATTCTAATGCTTTTATTTTAACTTCTGGAAAATATTGCAGAGATCAAGGAACACTATACCACAAACTCCTTATATAAAAATTTCTGTAATATAGAAGATAGTACTGAATGTAGTTTTCCAAAACTGCACCCGATCATGGCAGTAGTAAAACGTATTCACGCTTGGATAAATTTCTAATTACTCCTTTTATACTAATTTGAGGCCAGTAAATTGAAATAACCTATTTTAAAAATTAATCGTTGATGGCATCTCGAGAAAGAGAAGTCCTTAAAATTCCAGCCATTGAGGCATCGCTTATATCAATAGTAAAAGTGCCACGGTTGGATGTATTTCTAATTGTTATTTTCTTACTGATTTTTTATACTTTTTAATTAAGAAAATGTGTCTATATATGATTAAGTAATGATACGTTTTGTATATTAAGTATGTATATGGTTTGTAATACGACTTATTCAATGAATTTCTTCTTCATCTATATACATAAAAATAAAAGTGACTATGTTTGTGACTTCATACCTTTTGAACCACCAGATGATCTCGATCCAATTTTCAATATAGACGAGGTTTGGGCCTGGAATAGTTTTTGTCACTTTGCTTTGTCGGTACAAAGTAGGGAAAGAGGAGGGGAGAGATTTATATAAAAATGATACAAAAATGACCGATATTTTGTGTCGAATCTATAGTTTCTGTGGATGCTGAGATGAAC
Organism: Thermobia domestica; assembly: GCF_964235325.1. NCBI lineage: Eukaryota > Metazoa > Arthropoda > Insecta > Zygentoma > Lepismatidae > Thermobia > Thermobia domestica. Next base: position 208,471,733 of record NC_137466.1, on the reverse strand, counting down.
AGTGACACTTCCGATGCCGTTGAAATCCAAATTCAGCCCCACAACTTGGGATAGGGATATAGGGTGTTCCAGGAGGAAGGGGAAACATTTTGAGAAATGGTAGTATGGGTGATACTAAGCAAAAAATTTCATATGAACATTGGTTGTAATCTCAACTGTTTGAGAGCAACAGGTTGTGAACCATTTTTGACTTTATTTTGCGTATTGCTCACCCTGTTGTTATTCTATAGAGGTGAAATATAGTAGATTTGAAAGACGATGGAATGGTATTTTCAATGGTATACAACATATGGCAGTGGTATCTTTGGAATATAAGCTCTTGAGGAAAATTTGGAAAAGTTAAGGTTATTTAAAGAAATTGGATAGCAACACTGATTCCCAAATATCTCTCAATAACTTCTCTTCTAAAGACACCACTGCCTTATGTTGCCTGTCGTTTGAAAGGCTATTCCATCACCTTTCAAACCTGCTATGTCCCACCTCTGTAGAATAACTACAGGGTGAACAAAATACAATATAAAGTTAAAAATGGTTCACAACCGGTAGCTCTCAGACTATTAAAATTAGGACTCATGTTCATATGATTTTTTTTGTGTTGTTTAGAATCATACATACTACCATTTTCCGAAGTATGGCACTCACAAGAGAAATGTTACTAAACAAGAAAAAGATGGACAGTAACCAAGTAAGTTTGTCAATATAGGGACAACAAAGCCGTGTGTCCCAGCAACCAAGCCAAAAAGGTTAATAAGAGAAGGTGATCGCATTGCAGGTTAATATTGCTAGATTGCAGTGTAATAACTCAGAGGGGAACGCTAACCGATCATGTATTTACCAATACCAACTATAGTCTGTAACTGGAAACCTAGTTAGCATATTAGAACAACCGACTTTCTAATTGTGAATTTTGATTAATATATCATATTTAATTAATTATTCAATCACATCTCTGATCATATGATAACTTCAAAAAATGCAATATTAAAATAGATAGCATCTAAGTTTATTGTGCATTTGTAGTTATGTGATACTTTTTTTTTGCCATTTACCCGGTTAAAGGGTTTTGCCCTTTCTTCGGGGAAGTGATGCATAAACATTTTGGACTCCATAATATTATAGTAGGTCTATGAGACTTTTCTTTATTCATTAAGATTAAATAATTTATACATATATACAATATTGATAATGATTCATCAAAGGAACGATAACTAAACAATAACAATAATAACAAAAGGTGATAGGTGCATAATGAGTGAAAAGTAGAACAATATTATATATATGCATATAGGCAAAAAAAGGGAAAAGGCTAGTAACGAAGTAGAAAACATAATATATTAACTGAAAAGACGATATGATAAAATGATAATGAATGAATTGCACTATAGCCACATCACGAGGTTTTGTTAGTGGACAGATGCAGTTTTCTGTTCCTGGGGCCACTTACGTGATACCCTTATAGGCTACCCATATCAGAAGTATGTAACCACTAAGAATGAGAATTTGTTTGGGTGTTACTCTTTCCTATAAATAAAGCTGTACAAGGATTTCGTTTTTTTTCCCGTGAAGCAACGTACAACGTATTATGTTTCCTGTAAACATCACAAAAGTATTGTCATGAATGTATGAATTATTTGACGGCAGTTACATGGGTAGTAGTGCTACCACCTAGTGTGATTATTTGTACTAGAAACATGTTTCTCAAAATTATTTTCCTTTAAATGTCAGAAAATGCATAAACTTCCGTAAATAAACTTTTTTACACATTTCTCTATTAATTCATGTAGAATCCATATTTTAATAACTGTTTTTCTATTCCTTCGGATGTGTTCACAATTAATAAAACTTCGTGTTCTTAAAATTGCAAATGGCGACTTTGCTGCTTGTGCTTCTAATAATACAGTATTACTAGTAAACAAGTTCTGGAGGGTTGAATTTATCTCGGGCGAAAATCGGTTGATAACAACGAAGTATTTCAAATTAAATTAACCTTCTTGGTTATTTTCTTCTAACCTACTTTATAGGTTAATAAGAATAACATACTGGATTGTTTCTACGCATTTGTCAGTAACCTTTTACGATTGATTACCGGTGACCTCGTAAAATTAACCTTTTGTCTCAGAAAGGTTGTTGCAAATTATTAAATGGTTCTAGCTGCCAAATTGTTCATTGACTTCAACTAGGTTACCGCTTATTTTTCTCAGTGTTCCTCTTCCTCCTGGGACCCCATATATATATATATATATATATATATGATCGAAAATGACCAATATTAGTGCCGAATCCGTAGTTTTTGGGGTCACTGAGAGGAACAGTGACACTTCCGATGACGTTTAAATGCAAATTCACCTATTTATTTTCAAAATGAAACGCATTATTCCCTAACGAAGAACGGACATTCTGCTAGTAGTCAATAAAGGAAAGATGTAAATACCAGCTTTGAAGTTAATTTTGCATGATCCTATGGACGGATATGATTAGAAGTAGTTCCATTGGAATTACAACTGTCAAATTTGTATGAAAAATGCAATTAGAAAAATGTATTCAAGCCTGGGCGCTTTTACTATTGACTTAACTAGAGCGTCGATAGATCCATACATGGGACCCTGCTTAAATGCCATTCGTTCGAACGTTATACCCAGCAATATAAGTAGTGTGAGTCTTAGCTAGGGTTATCATATCTTGTGCTTTTCCTGTTAGTTTTATGTACAACGACTCAAGTTCTATGTTAAAGTGTTTGAATGACGTGTGACATATTTCAAAATTAGAATAGAAAAATTAAGGAGTCTACATAGGACACACGTTTCAACGTAAAATAGATTCGGAAAGACTACTTCTGTCCTACAGGTAATCAGGAATGGATCCCAAGGAGTATATGGAAAGAGTGTGTTCGCTAACCTGACCAAGAAATAACGTTATAAACATGCATAAAATATATTATATACACTTACATGAAACCAATAAAGAAATCTTTGCATGTATTGTACCGAGCGATTCGATGTCTGACCGAATGCAGGTGAAGTTACCATCTTTGCCTTCATTTGAAACATTCCAGTAGGTACTACGAGCAGTGTGAAGATAAGACTATTTTTATCACCTCTACATTTAGAGGAGATAAGGTATTTAAAAACTAACTTCGGCCACCTCTATACCCATGTGTTCCAAGGGAAAAAAATTTCAAACGCTACTTGGTCTCCAAAACCGCTTTTGAAGGAATATATGAGAACTAGATAATAAATCCCTCCTTCACCAGGAATTTAACACTGTCCATCCGTTTGGTAGCTACTAAACTCATTATGCAATACCATACGAAATCGGTTTAAATGGCTTCATAATTTACGAAACGCAGGGTCTTAAAGCGCGCTCTATTTAAACGTTCAAAGTGAACTACAGAAACAGAACGAAAATGCTTCTTGACAATGTTGTCATCAATTATTGTATTATTAATACTTATTATTATGTATATGTACATTGTTCTAATCGAATGTTTACATTGTATGATTTTTCTTTAGCTTCGCGTGTGCTGTACAATTATGATAACTTTTGATGTGCCTATATTAGCTTTATATTAAGCTACAGTAATAACACTCTGCTTCTAATTCACAGAAAGCACATGACATCGAACATCATTATATGTAGGTGATTAATGTACGTGTTACAATTTCATCAAACAGAAAACTAATCGTTAATGGGTTTCACTTGAAATTTCGGTATGACAATACGAATCTCCTTATTATATACCTCATCATTCAAAAAAGTTTTCAGTTCCATTTCTTTTCTTCTTTTCTAAGTAACACAATAGGAATGTCATGTGTTCTGCGACTTTTTTTTTTTGTAAATTGTGTGTTGCATTACAAAATAAACTCGTAATTTGCAGTACACTACTGTCATCTAGAAGGAAGATGGCAGTCAAAACAAATAAGGAAGATACATACGGATAACCGATGAATCAACAATAGATAAAGCTACCCCTTCACATAACCCTTCCTTGTGTTGAGGGCCCATGGTTGAAGGGGGTACTGGACCGTGGTAATTTTTCGTAACGGTTCTTAACCTCTTGCGTTCCAGCAACATCCAGATGGAAGTCATAAAATACTCCATTGCAAAATACCAGTGACAACCATAAGGATGTCATGGAAACATAACCTTTATTTAGAGTGGTATTAATCCTAGAGATGATGAAATTTTTTAGTGGGTACAAGGCACGAGTTAGTTTTACTGTTTTTCCAGCACCTTACTAACAGAAAAGACAAATATGTATCGTCTCAGTAGATGGCAGGCCTAAGGCAGCATTCAATTACAACAGACATGTGTTTGCTTTGACGATAAACAATTAGCAACTTCCAGATCATATTTCGAGATTGGAAAAAGGAAAAACTTTGTCTCTTATCTCGGTCAGTCTTGCCAACCTAAAGCAACATATATATATATATATATATATATATATATATATATATATATATGGATAAAAATCATTAATGTGAATGCTTTCCTCGCGCATGAGCAATAACTATATAACAGTCAAAATGGTATTTTAACAGTAAAGGAAAACTTGGTATTATAACAGGCACATAGGAAAATGACACATGGAAAGCATAAGGGGTTAACAGACATATTCATACTTTGCATATAAAAAGGTAACATCTATTCGTTAAGAACTGTTTCATTAATTTGCAAGAAGCATTGAAATGCCGATTTCCAGACTATAATGCTAACAGGAAATTTGTATGCTTTTAGTTCGTTTGAAGAAGAAAAATGGCAAATTTAATCCCGAAAATTAAATATTAATACATTTAAAACATATATATTATTAGTAACTTCTGAGGTAACTCATACATAAAATATTCCTCCAAAACCAAACATTAAATAAATGGTCATGAAATGGAACTACGATCAGAGTGATCATTTCAATCTCTCTGTTCGACATTAGTATCATTTTGACCTGAAGCACCAATCGATAATTACTTTCGAACCTAATTTATTCTGTGGACAATTTTGATAGAAAACTTTCTCAATTTCTTGGTTTTTCTTCCATGACAAAATATTCCCAAATCATTTCTTTTAGCAGTAAATACTCTTACTTTGGCTTGAAACTCTCTTGATTTCTTGTTCGTTTAGTTCTGCAAAATATTTCAAAATCTTCTGTTTCAAATTGGCATTGTACACTTCATCCAATAAACGCAAAAGATGAAACGTTTGGGTATTAAAAATTACAGTGCAAAATGTTAACTCCTCATTTTGTTGCGAAGTAAAATTGATCCATCCTCCATCGCAAGTGTACTGGATCAAAGTTAATTTTTATGTTGTTTAAAAATCAACATCAGTATTCAATTGAACAGAATATTATTAGAAAATAGACTGAAATATCCTTGCACACACACCCCTACACACCCCTACACACAGACACACACTCATCCATCTATATATATATATATATATATATATATATATATATATATATATATATATATATATATATATAAATTTTAAATAATATTTTGTGCGAAAAAATAAATGAAAATGTAAATAACTTCTTTTGTATTCTCTGTTGACAGTGTCTAATAATTAACATGTTGAAACGTAATACTTGGGAGCAGCAAGAGTGTTCGTTAATCATTCAATGCAATATAACTTGACATGTTTTCATCTATTCAAAGTAAATCTTGGAAATAAACTTTGGTAAATGAAGGTTTTAGTGACTTTGCATAAATATACTTACATTTTAAGATAAGATACGAAATTGAGAAAATAGAGTATTGATGAGTCACAAACACGATTGTGCTTTGAGAGAAAGAATCTGGCATGTGGATTAGTTGTTTAACGGTACTTTTTGGCTTGCTTTAGGTTTGTTCTGCATATTTGATTGTTACATCTCTTTCTTCTGCCCTCTTCTGAATAGGGTCAAACAAGAGAAGTTCGGAAGAAAGCACTCGCCTGAAGAGTAACTAAGCATGCAATTTGAAAGATCAATTCATGCTGTTTCTGAAAGATCAATAAGCTAATAAAATTCCTATACGGTTGAGAACTCTTCGAGAGATTCAACGTTATAACTGAAGTATGTAACCCAAGTATTCTCTCACATGGCTTGATGGTTTGAACTTGCTACTACATGATCACTTGGCTCTTTCACAGACAAGTTGTCCATTGCACGTTGAAAGATGAAGGCAAGGAAGTAATAGCTGTGAATATTCCAAAACAACTGCACACAATTTGTTCAACCATTTGGTGCTTTTGGATCCCGAGCAATCAAGGATTATGGCAGGAGATTCGTACAGTCGGCAGCAAAAAACCTGCAACATGAGCATGTAAGTTTTATTGTGAAACTACGCCTAACAGTGCAGACAATCAACATAACGTCTAAGTGTCACGAATCACGCCAGGAGAAACCTTAGCGTTCTTAACTGCACTCTTATTTTGGAGCAAAAGACTTCGTCGTTTTACAATAAATTTACATGCTCACGTTGCAGATTTTTTTTTGCTGCGGACTGTGCATAGTATGAAACATCTTTATCCGGACGTTATGATATATACACATTAGCAAAAGCGCATTCACACTTTCATTATTCATATCCTGCAACGTTAGACAACCAGAAATACTGTTGAGGTTCACTGGTTGAGAACAACACAAGACGTTCTACAAGTGTAATAGTTTGTTCGAAACATCTCAGTGTAGCAAACTGTACAAAAATTGAAAAATATTCATGCCTCTACGACGAAAAAATCATCAAGTACAATACGCCGTTTAGTACCTACACGGTGATTGTAATCATGAGAAAGTCACAAAGAGATCTTATTTAATCTTACAAGTACCAAGGAAAAATCAATGTTTGTCAAACATTCATTTTATTTTACAGGTTACAGTATTTTTTTTAAAAAATCTCTGAATCTTTTACAATATTCATTTCAACGTTATCTTCACTTTTGTTAGTTATCACTTTTAATATTTCTAGTACAACTTTATGATAAATATGTTGCCTTCTATTTGTTTCCTTTTTAACAAGAATTAGAAAAACGAATCATGACAAAGGTGTGGCGGAGAATCGAACAAAGGACGCCTAATTTATATCTCAGTGGTAAGTACGATAGCCACTCACCCAAAAATACACAACAGAAGTTTTTGTAACAAATGTAATATCTGGGACTAGTTGTAATACTTTTGTTGTATTAACGTTAAGTGCTAAGCTATGAAGATATGTTATGTTCTTTTATCTTTTCACATTTTGTTGTGTGAATTGAAACAGTAAAAGAAATGTAAATATCTATTTTATTTATATTTCTTAATTGAATAGCTTTGTTAAACATAATTAAATTACGAAGTGGATTCATAGTGTATGGACTGATTGTTCATAACATCAATTCCAAGAAAGGATAAACACTGTAGATCCGCGACAGATAGTAATGTATTATTTTAGCACACAAGACACTCCTTTTAGATTTCAGCGTAATTAATTGAATACCTACCAAGACACACAGGTTTCTATGGCAGAATGGAAATATTGTTTCACACTCAAGATTTCATTAAAAGGGTTGTCCTCACCGAGACTTGGCTACTTAACCCTTCGGTTGGGCGACTCGAAAGTTTCTATGTTAATTTCTTTTTTAAAAAAAATCAAACTTTTGTTTCCGTTCTTTCTCCCTCTGAACATAATTTCATGACAGAACTCTCAAGTTAGGAGATATGGGCAGAAGTGAAAGAATAGTGGAGGTGTTATAGCCACTACATTAGAAATCGTGGGATCGTGGGTTCAAATCTACTGTAAGGAAATTTAAGCTTCTAAATTTAATTTGTTCTTGCAAGTTGTGTGATGATTTCTATTTACTCAAAGTTCTCCATCTAGAGTTGAGGTGCAAGAATCCTGCATATTCGAACCTAGAGAAAAAGAGAGTGGAAATATCTCCAATTGAAATATTATCCAAAACATTCATCGATATTTCTATTTGTTTATGCTTTACTTAATTTTTATTTAATTTTCTTTATGAAATTAGAGTTCTCGATTACTTAGAATATAGCAAGGGATAGTGAATGACATATTATGGCATATTACAAGAAAGAACTATTCTTTTGATATCGTATATGCTTCTAATAAAAATATGCTTGTATTATTAATTAGGGATTAAGTTACACAAACTCATGTTATATGCACACAAAATATGACTATTTGTCATATTTTGAAACATATGACATGTTTTCTACTGATGTAATCGTTTTCGCATATTGAAGTGACACACACTGCATATTTTGTTTATACTTTCGTAGATTCTCTTTGTTTTTCTTTTTTTGTTTCATTCTTTCGAACACACTGAAAATTAGGAATATAACTTCAGAAAATATTTTTGTTAGCTTTGACGTGTAAATAAAAAATAATAGTAATAATAATATATTTAAAAATAAAAACTGCGATGGTTTTGCTGATAAGAAGGAAAAGAACCACATACCAAGAAAGATACTGTAACCTATAAAATAAAATGAATGTTTGACTAACATGGATTTTTCCTTGGTATGTGTAAGGTTAAATTAGATCTCTTTGCGACTTTCTCATGATACCAATCGCTCTGTAGATACTAAAGGGAGTATTCAACCTGTTTTTGTTTCGTCGTAGAGGCTTGGACATATATATATGTGTATATTGCTGTTTGCTACATTGACATGTTTCGAACAAACTATTGCACTTGTAGAACGCCGGATCACCCAGTGAACCTCAACAGTGTTTTTGGTTGTCTACCGTTGCAGGATATGAAAAATGGAAGTGTGAATTCACTTTTGCTCGCGTTTTTATATCAACGAAACAATCAAATAAGATTCGTGTCTATTCTAATGAATCAGTTCCGATCACCGCGATACATTGGATTGTTACAGATTGCATTCGACAAGGTAGGTTATCGAACAAATTGTATACCTTTCGAATCACCTGTTAAATTTGCTTTTCCCTTTGGTTATGCGAACTGTTCCCTTGATGGATGCAACACAATGGCACATATAAAGTGTTTATGGTGCAATAAAGTTTTTGCCTTATTTCTTCATAGAACAGAAGAACAGCAGTGATCAAATTTCGTCTCTAACCTATCATTATTGTGAACAGTATAATGACTAATTTTAACTAACAAACCCATTAGTTATTGGAAAACAGTTCATTTTCTTTTACCTCCGATAGATTTGATATCGTAGGTCAATATTCGTTGGTAATAATGTTGTACTTAACGCGTTGAAATGCGCCAAGGTTCGTATATACACTACAGGTTGCGCCAGCCCAATCGTTGGATGTGTGACGTCACTGGGTAAGCAGACGCGAGTATTTTCTTGGCTCAGTGATGCCAGTCTTTTAACAGCAAAATTCCCGTCCAAAGCCACAAAATTTCCCGATGTGATGGAAAATTTCCCGCTAACCTAAATAATTCATCTAGTAGTAAACAATTTTAAAAAGTACCGCTTTAGACGGACTATGATGTACAATGGAATTCATTCTCGTAGTATAAAAAGGTATTATTTATAGTTATGCATGATAAGGTAAAAAACAAATTTAAAAAAAAAATACTGTGTACATTTTTTGTGTAACGAACCTATGACGTTCTTTATGGTTTGGAAGAGAATGCTATGTTCAGGAAAGCCAGAATTAATTCAGTTGTTTTGGCCTAACGATTTTTGTGTTGCAGCACATTGCCTGTTCCGTCACCAAAAAAGCAGCGAAAAGCAGGGTATTAACATTAACTTGATTTTTCAAGTCTTCTTGTATTTTTGAGGTTTATTTGTATCACAAAAAAGCTCAGTGTTAAGGGTCTTACACCTAAAGCCGATTATACATCGTCAAACTTTTCCATCAAATATTGTATCAAACTTTTCTTTGACGCTAATTTGGTCAAATAAGATGGGTAAAACTTTCGCATCCATTATAAACGATCAAATATAAAGGTGAATATCATTGCTCAGTTGTTTATACTTCTTAATTCAGTTGTTAGGTCACATGAACGTGAGTTTTATGGTGGCACCTGCAGGTGTAACTATAATGAATAAGGTTGTAGAAATGAATGGAATGATTATTCACAGTTACTTTTGTCTCATTTCCCTCCTTTATTGCTATTCCCAAATAAATCTTATTTTCATGGTTCCTTTCTTGTTCAGTAAATACGTATGAATCTACATTCTATTTATTAGTCCGATGCTTAAATTTCTTCTAATTCAGTTAATTTTCGAGTAACTTGTGTAAGTTTGGGGCATTGAATAAGAATAAATAGTCCGTCATAAAAATGTTTGGCTATTGTTTAGCTTTGGGGGGGGGGCAGGTTTTTAATTGACTTTTTTGCGATTTTCTATTAACATTCGGTTAGATTAGCTTAATAACATTTAATTCACACAGTATTGCCGAGCGAGCAAAAGCGAGTTAGAGTCTCGCAGGGCACATTGTTTTCAGTCTTCGATAGTGTTGGCCCCCCATTACTAAACAGTTACCAAATGTTAGGTTTTACAGTTAAAATGAGAGAGTACATATTAACGAGGGTTCTGTAGGATATTAAATTCCCGAGGAATTTTTCAGTGAAGGAAACTTCTAACTTATATTTAGAAATGCGAAAATATTACGCACTCTAACCTATTTTGATTTTATGCAACATCAAGTGTTTTTCGCTACCCTCATTTTGGCTCTCACCTTCAGCTATTGATGTCTCTGCCTCTTGCGAACAAAACCCTGTGCTAACTTGTAGGTCCCATGCTGTGCTCCTGCTCTGAATCGGTTAAATATCATCCTCGCTTTTAATGGCCACCTATCGTAAGATGCTTTTCCTGCAGTCTCTTTTTAAATGATATTCGTTCGATGCGTAGTTACACCTTAGAGGTCTTCACTATTGCGTAATTAAACTACCGCTAATTTTAGAGTTTTTCTGTAATATCCTCAAAATAAATAAAAATACCCGAAAAGTAGAAACGTAGTAAACTAAACAATACGATTTTGTGTGCGATACCGTTATCACAACTCATCTATCTGCTTTCGATTTGCAACTGTAGATAGATTTAACAGTTTTTGTGGGTTATGTAAATAGCGGCATACCAAAAACAGATAGAGAATTGTAGTAAAAGTATCACATGCACAATTGTATTGTCTAGTTCACTACATTTCTGCTTTTCGAATATTTTTATTAGTTTTGAAGATATTATAGAAAAACTAAAATTAGCGGTAGTTTAATTTCGCTGAAGTGAAGACCCTTAAAGAAAGTCCTCGTAAAGTGAATCTGCACTCATGAATGCAACTCCTACAGTGAGAAACAATTTTTTAAGGCATTACGAATTAATTTCGTGAAGAAATAACTACATATAACAAGATAGCACATGATCGTTCCATACACATATACAGGCATATTGTCAATCTGTACGCAATAATCTGAGCATGCGCCAAAGTAATAACATGCCAGAACGTCTTAAGAAATCTTTTAAATCAAGAAAAATGAAAAAAATGTTTGCTTTTTTTTAAAAAAAAAGTCACGGAATATTCTCAATCTACGCCAATTTTGGGAAGTTGCCTGTGCTACTTAGCCGTAATATTAATTTTATAGTTATACAAAACAAATTACTGCTAGTATGCATCATAATAATGTCAATTGCTTTCCGTGTCCACATACTCAATTTTAATGCCACCACATAGCGATTTTCGTTTGCTTTCTTTGATATAATGTTGGATAGAAATAGAACAAGTTCTAATTTAGAGCAGTTGTGTCAAATGTTGTAACCAACCCAAAGGTTGCATACAACTTGGTATCATAAATGTTCAAATTCCACTTTGATGACATATTTGATACAATATATAATGGAATATCTGTTCGTCTATAGTGTATTTTAAAAAGTTGAGAATGTCTCCATTTCCCGTTTCCAGCCTATTTTAAAGAAAAATTCCAGCATTCCCGCCAGTGCTCAGAATTTCGCATTTTACGGGAAATTTCCCACAATCTGGCATCACTGGCTTGGCTGTGCTTACCTCATGACGTCACACGGTGTTCGGCATAGTTCGTAATCTCAGTTTGCGGCGCCCCCCTGAAATGCGCGTATACTCATTTATTTACTTAAACTTCCAAGTTGAATTCCTCGAACACTTCTATACCGTACATAAGTTTTATTAGCTTGTTGTAAGCAGCATGGATTGGTAATTCAAATCGCATGCTTAGTTTATCTGCATGCGAGTACTTTCTCCCTAACTTCCCTTGTAAGGGTAACTGTGTTTTTACTTTATTTATACCTTTGTTAATTTATTGGTAAGTTTAACATGATACAGTCAACTGTAGGAAGACTGTTTGATTATTTCATACCAACTCTATTCTACATGCATTTTCATTTTCAAGATTTTTTTAAAAAAATCGAATATCACATCCATTCAGCCAGATGCTGTTTACCTTTTCCGTTTTCGAAGAATGTTCTAGTACAAAGATACTGGTGACAGACCAACAAAGATGATATTGACAAAAGTACTGGTCACATACAACCAAGGACTTTGGTACTGGATTTTTACAGGTTTACCATTTGTTGATTCACAATGCTAGTGCCAGCACTTCTCAGTATTTTTCTCCCATTACCGATCTTCCTCTCCTTGTTGATGTTGTTTGTAAACAAAAGCTTTGCCGTCATCAATCCACCAATTAGAAAGTGATGGTTTGTGTACCTTTGTGAGTTGTCATGCACTTTTCCCATCCATAACAATTGTCAAAAAAATTTTGCTTTGATAGTTTCTTTAGTAATTTTTACGACAGTCACCTAAGAACAAACGTCTACTTTAAGAACGTAGAACAAAGAACTACTTTAATTTATTTTTTATTTACCCACAATAATAATGGGAAAACTCTTGGTGACAAATTGAGAAAGTAATCGCTCAAACAACAGATAATTTAGTAATCAATTATGTTGATATAAGAAAGGCCAAGTTATTAAAGATTGAGACGTGGTAACAAATAAGAACTGGGTAGAGATAAAGTAAGATCAAATATGGAAACTTGTTCTACTACTACTATTCATTACGACCTTTGTCGAAGAAATTAATGAAAAATATAATTTCTTGTGTTATATACTACTCTTACAGAAACAAATAATCGCCCGAAAAATAAGTCTGATGCCATTGGTTCTTTAGATACTAGTCCATACAAGGAACCGTTTCAGATAATGGATTTACTATTTGCTGGAGTTTCATTTCGGAGCACGTAAACCTTCTGCCCTACATGGCATGGTACCATATACTGAGAAAAAAACTATGTGACGTACGTAAAGCCACAGGTTACATCTGTAAATCCTGTAGTTTTTGGACAACGTGCAGCAAACATATAATAGAAAAACTATATTTTATACTATTTTCCGCATAAGTGTTCCATTTATACAGACTTTCCGTATGAAAGAAAGAACTTGTATATAGACGCTAAGGATCTCAAATAGATATGGACGTATGTAACTTATAGTTGGCGTATGTAACAGGTATATGTATGTATTATACGGAAGACTATTAGATGTCATATATCCTGCAGTAGCATGACAGCATCTAAGCCGGAAAATTATGTAGCATGTGGATAATGTATGCTCCGTACTGATTTTCGTAGTGAAAATAAGGACCCCGTATATTTGTACAATATATCGCTATTCGGGTAACAGAGTTTTCTCAGTGTAGTAAGTCATCGATTATTTCACGTGGCAGCTGGTATCATTCTTCAGTGCTTTCGGATCTGTATGGCCGTTTTTATAATTTAATGTGTATGATATGCCAAACATTCTCTATAGCCTTTCTGTCACGGCGGAGTTAGGTGGATTCTTATTTTGGTTCTTTCAGTTGGTGGTCACTTTTGCGCTATGACATGAATTGCGACAGTTCCACGTCACTTTGTCTGATTCAATATTTATTACGCCTTACTAAGATTATTACTTCTGAGAAAAAAAAACTGAATATTAAGCCTCATATTGAATAACTGTATAAGCAGTTCACAAATAAACTTTAATATCTTTTAATAAAATAAACAGAAGCTTGATACTTTAAGGAGGGAAGAAATTAATCATATTTCAAAACATTTACAGCCAGTGTTTCTTTCAGGAAAAAATGTTCCGGCTGGGCACACTTAGTATTCGGAGGGGCATATATTATTTTCATACGATACTATACTATTTATTATTATATTATATACGCATTATTTTGGTCTTCTCCAAGGAGGCACTCCGAGAGCTCCGGAAGGGGCAGTGCTCCCGAAAACATGTCTGGAAGAAGCACTGTTCACAACACACCGGGAATCATGTAATTGATTGATTTAATTTGATTGTTTAGTTTAGCGTCTCTTTCAGCAGTGAGGTTATTGAGACATAGACCTACAGTTTAAAGTGGAATCCGAATCACATGAACTCCCACTGGGAATCAAATCTGGGTCTTCCAGAGGATCATGTAATACCTACCACAAGTTTGCAAGACAATATGATAGAACATGCCATCTGTACTTTGTCAAAATCCTAAGGTAATCACGCAATAATTTTTGTACAGGCAATTTGGTTACGGGCATATAATCTGAAGTACTCACTGACTACCTCTATAAAAATTGTTGCGGAAGTACTTCAAGATTCTGAAACATGTATTTTTGAATAGAGGACGTATTAATTTCTTAGTAAAGTCTTGACCCGACTACGATAGGCTCATAGTTTTGGAGCTATGGGCATCTAAAGTTCATTTTTTTTTTCATGTTTTAGGCAGCCTAAAACTCCGAAAGGAAGCATTTGTGCACCCAGGTTGGTCTATACTTTTCGTCTTATTTTGATGTCAGGAATCACCTCCCAAACGTTGTCGGTGTTGTTTTGAAACACTCTGTAGTTCAAAGCAGTGTAATTAACCAGACCAATACAGTTGTGTTATGATGTTTATACATTTCTCATACAATTAGTTTGTAAATGCTGCATGACATCGAAACCAGTTATTGAAGTGACACTGATACTTAAATAGGCTCGTCAAGTTCTTCATTATGACATTAGCAGTGGCATATTTACGATTTTGTTTCGGGAGGGGCTTTGCTAACTTTCGGGGGGGGGGGCTTTGTCTGGAAATGTGAAAATTCTGCAAGATATTTCATTTACTTTATATACTAAGTGATTTCGGGGGGGGCTTAAGCCCGGAAGCCACCCCCCTAAATACGCCACTGGACATTAGCATGATGAAAATAGCTAAAGCTTATCATTAGCTTTAACTTCTGTTTAACTAAAATAATGTGAAGAGCTGATAGATACATAAGTGACACCAAGTTGAACACAGTAAGATAGAGCGCTTACTTCTGATATGTGAGGTCCCTTGTTTGATCTCCCACCAAGTATGTTTGTGGTGGATAATATCGTATCCATGAGTTTCCTTGACGTATTCCCGCTTCTCCCACATTTTTATTCCACTAAATCTCCCATCATCATTCACTTGCCTAAGTCATCCATCTCCAGGCATAAACGTGGGGCGTTAAATTTAAAGATTTCATTTCATTTACAATAACATGATTGAGGATAACGTTTCATGTGTAAATTTGCAGATAGTCGTTAAAAACGCAGATATTTTTGTGGGGCTAGAAAATATATCGTTTGTTGTCAATAAAAGTTGACAAGTTTTGCTGAAAGAAGTTATTAGTTATTTGTTTACTGTATAAGTAGCGAAATACACTGTTAAATACATGATGGTATTTAATGTAGATTGCTTTTTCCTAGTGGAGTTATAATAATCTTTACACACACTCACACACACACACACACACACACACACACTACTTCTTAACTTAAAGTTTTGTGAGAGGCTTAAGTTTCTTGTGTTCCAAGTTATTATACAATACTGAAATTATGAATGACATAATCTACTATTATGTTCCCGAACCACGGTAGAAACTTGAACCCCGGTGCAGTTGGAGTGTGTACAAACCATCTACTGTGCAAGATCTACTGTACGGTATAGACCGTTCTCAATCATATTTACTACCTCACCTTCAAAAGAGCTCTTATAAAGGACCACACGACCAATCCCGAGGCAAATACGTTTGAATCAACGCATGTTTCCTACGTAGCTCTATCTATCACGATTCTGGAAGTTACTATAAAAATAACTAACACTTTTTGACCAGAGTATATACACTTATCTACTAAAACTAAATTGAAGTGTAACAGTTTCCACAACTTAACGTTATCTTCATCAGACACTAACTGGAAGAGATATCTTCAAAGCATATAAATATATATACTCCAAAGACAAAGGTCTTAAACTCATGGTTTGTTTGGGAAGCCACCTGTATCTTTTTTTCGGACCTACATCTGTTCAATCGGCCACCTGCCTGAACTTAATTACCGGTCCACCTGTGTTTGTGTTTATCTCTTAAACAGACATCTGTCAATCCACCTTTTGTTTACAATTGTCCAACTGCCTCGATAATACCCTAAACACTTTTCCTTCTGTCTTCCCTTGATCTATATTAGATATAGCCTTAAATGTACAAAAATACTGTATATTAAAAGCACTGAGTATTAGACCTTTCTCTTTTGAGTATATATTTCAGAGTTGATTTTCGGTATATCGTCCCTTTCAGAAGCCAGACTATATGAGACGGGGATCTACTGATTAACGTGGAATCCGAACCACACGAGCTCCCGCCAGGAATCGAACATGGGACTCCCACGACAAAGGCGCGTACGCTAACCGCTTAGCAACGAAGAAGTTCATATATTTCAATGTTCTGAAGATGTCTTTTTCAGTTAGTGTCCGAAGTTAAGTTATCGAAACTGTTACACTTCATTTTAGTTTTAATAAATGGTTAGTTTATATACTCTGGTCAGAAAAGTGTTTTCTATTTTCTAATTTGTTACTTGTAATGGCGACCCATTTCGAAGCTACTGCACCTTGGTCTTTATGAGTCTTGAACAAGTAATGCATGTTTAATAAGAAGACATAAATATTCTCTCATTTAATGTATGTTAAGATCTAAGAAATTTCAGAAATATTACTAAAGAAAGAGTACTGTTGCGAAATAACTCATTTACTTACGTACAAACCTTCTGGACACTGAGAACACAGATATCAATGACACTATTACATGTCTTCATAATAACTACACAGAACCTTTAAGAAGTTCCAGAAACAAGAAATACTGAAATTATCTTAAGATGTCACACGTCAGGAAATCAATAGGAAGATGTAACACAAAGAGCAGCTCTTGAATGCACTCGTGCAAACGTATTCAGAATTGGAGTGTTTATTTTTCTTTTACCAAAGTATAAGAAACTGTTTCTTTCTCGTACCGGAATTTTGTTTGAATCAAACATTTACCCACTGACAGCTTGAACCAGCCATGACAGTCACTTTGAACGTTTTGTATAGAATAAATGTTGCCAAGCGTATTAACATTGAATAGCGAGAAATAATGAGACGATTTCTTAAACGAGTCATGTCAATAAGAAAAATACAAACGTAGAAAATGATATATGTGCCTCTATGCGAAGACAAACAACTGGCCATAAGAAGTATTTTCTTCTAAACGAAGTATGACAGGTAAGAGTTGTTTTTCCAACTTCAGATGTTGGATTATCGCTTTATTCACAATACCAAAACAAATTTGTTTGGTTGCTCAAAAAGACAATTACTGTCGTATCATTATCTGAAATAAAAGCTTATTCATTAATCAAATTAACTACGTTAGGTAATACCATGATCTTTATTAATTACATTATATAACTGAAAGATAAATCAATTGACCGTACATTTCAATGCACTTTAAAAACAAAAGCAGTCTACTTGAACACATAAGTCAAGAATTAGAGCAAAAGGCCATTTAAATTATTGATTAGTACAAATGAGAAAAATATAATTATAATTTATTTGATTGAAAATTTTCTTGTGCTTAATCCGCGTTATTCTTTAGTTGTGAATTCAATTTTCTTCATTCGCCTCACAGTATGAAAAACACTTGAATTAGTACTTTTTTTTGTTCCTGAAAATTTCTCAAAACATGCACAATTTGTTCGTTTATTTTTTTAAAAATGAAAATATTTTAGGTTTATGTCCCATGATTATTATGCCTGGTACGCTAAGCGAAATGAGTGGTTACTGAACACCAATAATTAAGAAAGAATTGGTGGGATGAGGATGTGGGAAAAAACAGGGAAACGTATAACGGTAACATTTATAAATATGTATATGTTGATATGGACAAGAATTTATGACGTATGATAGCAATTTCTTCTATGGCCAGACCTGAACATTTAACTTGTTAAATATTTTGGCCAGACATGTGTTAACATGTTTTTCTACACAGTTCTGATATAATATGTTAAGAAGCCATTAATAATGAACATGTTTTCAATTATAAAGAAGTAAATTTGTAAAAAATAAAGAGTTAAATGAGAAGATCTTGGAAAAATACGTCAGTGTAAATATATTTTATCTTGAGTGTTACTATTGAATATTTAGTGAGTAAACTACGTTTTATATAATTCCATAAATTCTGAAACAACGAACTTAGGGTTAATATATAGATGTTATAAACACTAGAAAATTCATGGACATGACGTTCTTGATGGACCCATTGCACCAGTGATGATCCCCGTATCATTGAGCTACAGTGCCTCCTTTGATCGATAAAGAGATTGGAGAGAAAGGGAACGTCAGTATATCCGTAATTCCGAGTTCAAGTTTAACATCCTCTTTACTACTACCACGTTTTGTTTTAATGAGAATTGGCGTACAGTTTGGAAAGTCGCATCCCTTCACCGTAAGATTTTGTTTTAAGTGAAACTAAAGTCGCTTGATGCATGTTTAGAATAAGAATTTGTTCGAAAATATGCTGGTAAAGTCAAAATGACAGAACTTATGATAGTTTAAAAGTTATGTTTTATGATTTTTCAGTTACTTATCACATTATATAACATGTACAGTTATTGATAAGCCTTGATTCATGATTTTTCAGTTACTTATCACATTATATAACATGTACAGTTATTGATAAGCCTTGCTTTATGATTTTTCAGTTACTTATCACATTATATAACATGTACAGTTATTGATAAGCCTTGCTTTATGATTTTTCAGTTACTTATCACATTATATAACATGTGCAGTTATTGATAAGCCTTGATTCATGATTTTTCAGTTACTTATCACATTATATAACATGTACAGTTATTGATAAGCCTTGTTTCATGATTTTTCAGTTACTTATCACATTATATAACATGTACAGTTATTGATAAGCCTTGATTCATCATTTTTCAGTTACTTATCACATTATATAACATGTACAGTTATTGATAAGCCTTGTTTCATGATTTTTCAGTTACTTATCACATTATATAACATGTACAGTTATTGATAAGCCTTGATTCATCATTTTTCAGTTACTTATCACATTATATAACATGTACAGTTATTGATAAGCCTTGATTCATCATTTTTCAGTTACTTATCACATTATATAACATGTACAGTTATTGATAAGCCTTGATTCATGATTTTTCAGTTATTTATCACATTATATAACATGTACAGTTATTGATAAGCCTTGTCCAAGCTGTTATCGTGTTTGTGATCACACGAATTTAATTTTCATCACAGCAATTATATGATCAACAACAATAGCACTCTCTATTTTACTTCAGTGTGAAATATTAAAATGTTTAGCATAGCCTATCATGTTCTGATAAAATTATTAATTTAAAAAAATGTTCTTCTTATGGAACTGAGCTGCTCCACTTTGGATTAGTACTTTGTTGTTTCAAACGTTAGACCATGACTACTTTGACTTGCAGGATTTGTTATTGAAGCGTTTACAGGCAATTCAAATATACCCCCATACCTCTAATTTTTTTACGACGTTTTTGTTTCCTGCATATATTTTTTTGTTTCAAAAGATCCAATATATTTCAATCAAAAATTAACTTGTAGGAATTATATCTGGAGAACTATATATAGTGTAGCCAAACACAAACTATCACTTACCGTGCTCGTGGGTTTTCTTGGAATTCTCCCGTTTCCTCCCACTTTCTTCATTCCACCATTTTCATTCACTTCTCATAATCACCGTCTCCTTTATTCTAACCGGCATAATCGTGGGACGTAAAACTAAAAGATTTCATTTCATTTTTCCAAACTATCACTTAACTCAGTACAATGTGTCTATTCCGTAGAAAATATGAAAACTCGATGTAGGGGACGTTTTCAAAAGTTTTGAGACCCCTGATCCAAGATCCAATATATTTCAATCAAAAATTTTCTTGTACGCCTTATATATCTCGAGCATTACAGATAGTGTAGCCAAACCCAACCCAAACTATCACTTAACTCAGTATGGTGTGCTTATTCCGTACAAAATACGAAAACTCGATTTAGGGACCATTCAAAAGTTTTGAGACCCCTGACCCAAGATCCAATATATTTCAATCAAAAATTTTCTTGTAGGCCTTATATCTGGAGAACTCTATATAGTGTAGCCAAACCCAAACTATCACTTAACTCAGTATGATGTGCTTATTCCGTGGAAAATACAAAAGCTCGATTTAGGTGCCATTCAAAAATTTTGTGGCCCCTGGTCCAAAAATTAATTATTGGCCAAGATCGCAATCTTTTGATGCACTTTTTGGATCATTCCTAAAATTCTTGACCAAGATTGTAATCTTTTGATCCATTTTTTTGGGGAGGGGTTTCGTATCTTATGTTGTTGTCACTTATCTGTACTATACGTAACTTGTGTATACAATATCTGTTCCTCTTAAGCGTGTGTTTCAGACTTCCATTGCGTCTTTCCGCCAAACTACAGATTTAGCTGGAAAAAAGTCTCAAATCTCCACACTATTGCCAAACACAGAAACATTGCCATTTTTACCAAGGCAAGTAACTTAGTTGTCCCAAACGTATATTTTTAGAAAACATGTGTTAAATGTGACTCTCCGCCAAAATGTGTTTACTTTTTTGATACTGTCAGAACAAACACATCATAAAGTCATAACAACACTGTGGGAGGATGAAGTGGAAATTTTATGAAAACTGTAAATAAATAAAACTAAACCTATCTAAACCAAGTACGTTCTTCTTATCAATAATCTGTGTTAAGTTTCTTCAATATACCGTTGTCTTCATCATACATTTCTATCTGAAAATGTGTCTGATGAAGGTAATGAGATGTCGCTGACACTGTAACACATCAATTAATGAAATGAAATATTTAAGTTTAATGTCCCACAATTATGACCTTTAGTCTAAGAAAGATGGTGATTAAAGCAAATGAATTGTGATTGAAGAATTGGTGGAATGATAATGTGGGAGGAAACGAGAGTACCCCAAAAAAACCCATTGACATGATCTTGTCCACCACAAACTTATTTGGTTGGGGATCGAACAAGGAACCCACGCAGGAAAGGGCATTGCTCTACCACTGAGCCACCGTGCCAACACATTAATTATAATAACTGTTTGCTTGATCAGATGTTTGGTTTTATTTAAATAATATGTGATTCCAAAGTTAGAACGATCAGAATTAGGAAACTTTATGTATTTTCAAGTAAGCTTAACTATCATGGTTGGTTGGTTAACTTGGATTTTAGTTCTCTTTCAGCACCGAGACTATACAAGACGTGGAGCTACAGCTTAATGTAGGATCTGAGCCTCGTGTGTTCTCACCGAGCATCAAAATTCTGCCTAAAGATGATTACGCCTAAAGATGATTACACTCACGAGGGAGTTCAAACTTTAACTACTGTAACCTTCCGTGCTAAAGATGCTTACACTAACCTTGTACCGACGAGGGAGTTCAAACTTTAACTACTGTAACCTTCCGTAACCTTCCATGAACTCCATACACCCACGACTGAATTCAAACTTAAATTACTGTAACCTTCCGTGCTCCGTGTAACGTGGGTTCCTGTCACCACGGCATGGCGCGTCCTCAGGTTGCGGATCGAGGAGAAGGCCTCTAGATATAGAGGTTAGCTGCGAATATACTGAATAAGCAGTCGCGGACAGCCGACTAGGAGTGGTCCTCCAGCTTGGGGGTTTGGGTAGGGCTAACAACCTCATCCTGTAAAAAAAAAAACACTTGTTCAGAAATATTCACAAAAGCCTCGGACAAGGACTGATAACTTGGCACGACCTCAGCAAAAGAAAATGGGCATGAGATTTGGAACATGGAATATTAGGAGTCTTTATAGGGCAGGTGCGTTAAAATCCGTAACGAGTGAGTTAGAGAAATACCGGATGGACGTAGTAGGAGTTCAGGAAGTTAGGTGGGAAGGAAATGGATCTGAGAATTCCGGAAATTTTACGTTCTTTTACGGGGAAGGAAACAAAAATCACCAGTTAGGAACAAGGTTTTTCGTTCATAAACGTATATTACCAGCAATTAAATGGGTTGAATTTGTCACTGACAGACTTTCTTTTATTACTCTTAAGGGACGGTATAACGAAATACTTTGGATAGGTTAATAATTACCTGTACCTTGGGCAGAAAGTGCTCATACATGTGCACTATACTTAATAGAATGTTAATTTAATAATAACAAAAGAAGAATGTTTTTAAGATATGTAAGATATTATTATGGGATAGTTGTTGCTATGTAAATGTTTTATGGATACCTAGTCAGCAAGTTTGTGTGCTTGACAGTTTGAAGGAAAATATATTATAAAGTATATCAGCTAATAAACCATTTTAGCAACGTTCATCGACGTTATCATTCTAATAGAAAAGGTGAGAATAATGGTATATAATTATTAAAGATAATTTTTACATGCAAACAAATACTACCACTTAAGATTTGTATATCACATTTCGACGAACCAGGTTGACGACTACCCTTGGTGAGTCGTTATAAAAATTTTGGTGCCTTCACACCGGGATTAGCTAAAAATTTTGGTTTACCTCACCCGGGATTTGTTGTAAATTCATATCCCGAAGCAGAGTAAGGTTGAATTTACTTTTGTCATAAAGTTAATGAGTACAAATTTCACCATATTGAGAAGTGGTAGAATAATTATAAGGAAAATGGACACTGAAATAATGGAGAATGAATCCAATAATAGTGACAACGGTGAACCTAGTGTAACATCAGGATTGACATCAGAAGACCGAATCTTGCTAGTCTTACAGCGGCAATTGATGCAAATGTCTACCGAGTTAAAGCAGACGATGAAGCATAACTCATAACTCTGAAGAATTAAGTAGACGAATAGAACAGAAGTCTGATGAATCTAACAAGCAATACGAAGAATTGAAGCAGACGATAGAACAGAAGATGGAACAGAAGTCGGATGAAACGAAACAATTAATTATCCAGACGATGAGCGATATCACCTCGCAGTTCGAGGAAAAGTTAAAAGGAATATCGGAGGAATGCCAGGGTAATCACAATCACCTGAGACAAGAAATCAGTGATGTAAAAAAGGATTTAGAAGTAACAGAATTTTCTGTTCAACAACAAAAGATCCAGGTCATCAATAATTCTAACAATATACGTGCAAATACGCAATTGATAGCTACGTTACAGGAAGAAATTAGAATGCTACAGGTTAAGGACCACACATACTACAATAACCCGTGTGATGGTCGCTTGGAGTTTCCACACTCACCAGAGATGAACCCACCTTCGCCAGTATCTGATGAGGATATCATTTTAGAAGAAAGTCATCCGAAGAGTACAGATGGACGAAACATAGATGGTGTAACGACACATCACGTCATGAATAGGAACTGTCACCCAATGGGTACATAGAATGATAAAAGGAAGGTAAAATTAAGTGTTAAGATGAGTGAAATACGAGCCATGAGTAAATTCAGTGGTAAGTGTAACGAGAATGCTACTTCTTTCTTAGAGAAATTCCAGGATGAGTGTAATATAATGTGTATAGATAGATCACAATATATGAAATTAATCCCTCATGTATTACTCCCACCTTGTTCACTATGGTTTAAAGCAGTACGTGATCACATCAGTACATATGATGAATTCAAAGCGGCATTGATCGCGAATTATGAAAATGACTTTTTGCTGGCAAATAGAGATGCCACCATTAGAAATCAACACTTCAATCCTCGATTGCATAAATCTGTTGTAGAGTTTGTTGTGAATACATACAACGAATTAAAGGTCGTTAATCCATTGCAATCGGAATCGAGAATAATAGCATCAATTCGAAATTTGCTTCCATTTAAGTTACAACAGATCTTATTTTCCACACAGTGTATGAGTTTCAACCATTTATTAATGCTTGTCCAATGCTATGAAACTCAATACCATGCTATGAATCAACAAGCAGGAATGGGTAAAAATAAGAATAATTCAGATCATTTTGTGCCTGTTCGGAATTTGAATATTCGAAGTGTGAACAATACGGAACATAACCTAAGCCGAGTAAATTCTAGCAGTCAAAACGAGCAAAATAGACAAAGTTATGTAGGGAATCCGCCTAACCTAATTAATCGTAGCAATTCATATGTTAGACCATATAATCAAAATAGGTTTAAAAATAGACGGAATGTATGGCGAAATTCCAGGAATACAGCGAACTACGTGGATAGACGTAATTGGAGGTCAAGAGATGGCACTTCATATCAAAATCAGAATCACGATGAAATACATGTACAACATAATGTAGAACCTAATCATGATTGTGCAGTACAATGTACTTTATTAGAATCGTATGCAAGTACGAACGTAACCTGATTACCGTTAATGAAATTAGGTTAAATTCTTATCAGCTATAGATTTTCATGAACATTTATTTTATTTTTATTCAATTTAATTCTCTTTAATTCTCATTAATCAATGATAATTCTCAAATGTTTTTAATATATGTAGGAATTATAATGTGATTCATAAATGATTAAAAGCAAAGGTTATTTATATTAGATTGATTTGTGTTGAAAACTTAATTGTCAAAGATTATGTTAAGAATAAGATCCATTCTATAAAACTAATTATTCGACGACTGTTTTTATGAGCTATCCTATATATTATCCGAACAAGATTCTTCTTTATTATGACATCTTAGTGCCACGATGTATACATTAGAATGCAACATCTAACTTATTTGTTATTTAATGCGCCCTGAAAGATTAAACATTATTTATAACATCACTGTTTTAATAATGATCAAAACTATTAATCATAGTAATTTGTGTTTCACCCTCGTTAATTATATTAATAAGCGACGATGTTTTTGATAATAATGAAATAAATATAATTAATGTAATAAAAGATAAGTATTAATGAAGCATAAGATTTGTTATAAATGTATCTATATATATATATATATGAAATGTAATGAAGATATATACGAGGTGTGATCAAAATATAAAGAACATATGTAATGTAAGAACACTATTGTAAACGGACCAGTGGTTCTTGAAGATAAAAGCCAAGCTCACTCATGACTTTTATATTCAGTCCATTTGTCGGGCGACATTTTTATATAACGAAATACTTTGGATAGGTTAATAATTACCTGTACCTTGGGCAGAAAGTGCTCATACATGTGCACTATACTTAATAGAATGTTATTTTAATAATAACAAAAGAAGAATGTTTTTAAGATATGTAAGATATTATTATGGGATAGTTGTTGCTATGTAAATGTTTTATGGATACCTAGTCAGCAAGTTTGTGTGCTTGACAGTTTGAAGGAAAATATATTATAAAGTATATCAGCTAATAAACCATTTTAGCAACGTTCATCGACGTTATCATTCTAATAGAAAAGGTGAGAATAATGGTATATAATTATTAAAGATAATTTTTACATGCAAACAAATACTACCACTTAAGATTTGTATATCACATTTCGACGAACCAGGTTGACGACTACCCTCGGTAAGTCGTTGTAACGGTGGTGTGATATTATTGTTTTAAATGTACATGCCCCAACTGAAGATAAGGATGACGATATAAAAGACAGTTTCTACGAAGAAGTGGAACGGATATTTGACCAACTCCCGCGATACCATATGAAAATTCTATTAGGGGATTTCAATGCGAAGGTAGGACGAGAGGATATTTTCAAACCGATTATAGGGAACGAAACTCTGCATAAGGAAAGTAATGACAACGGTGTTAGACTCGTGAACTTTGCAACATCCAAAAACCTAATCGTGAAGAGTACAAAATTCCCACATCGCGACATTCATAAATACACTTGGACATCACCAGACGGAAAAACACATAATCAAATTGATCACGTTTTAGTAGATAGAAGAAGGCAATCTAGCATAATTAATGTCCGGTCGTTTAGAGAGGCTGATTGTGACACCGACCACTACCTGGTAGAAGCGATAATACGAGAGAGATTATCGTTGAATAAAGGTAATATTTATTGTCCGAAAACGGAGAGATTCAATTTAAAGAAATTAGAAGAGAGACAGGTAAGAGAGAAATACCAGATTGAAGTTTCGAATAGATTCTCGGCTTTAGAAGATTCGGAGTGCACTAGTGCTGAGGACACCTGGATTGAAATTAGAGATAGCATTAAAATTTCAGCAAAAGAAAAATTAGGACACGCGGAAATACGTAGGAACAAACCATGGTTCGACCAGGAATGCATAAAACTAGCAGAGAAGAGAAAACAGGCAAAATTACGCTGGCTACAAAACCCGAATGAAATAACTACACAAAATTTCGCAGGTATCAGACGGGAAACTTCCAAAACTTTTAGAACAAAGAAACGCGATTTTCTGAAAGCTAAAATTAAGGAACTTGAAGATAATAGTAAAAATAAAAACATCCGGGACATGTGTAAGGGTGTAGATGAAATTCCGGCTGAGTTAATTTTAGCTGGAGGCGAAAAATTGTGCAACAAGATACACAAACTCATTCTCCTTATCTGGAACAAGGAAGAATTGCCACAAGAGTGGAAAGAATCAATCATTGTTCCAATTCACAAGAAAGGCGACAAAACTGACTGTAATAACTATCGAGGCATCTCTCTTCTGTCAACATCCTATAAAATTCTTTCAAATATTCTATTAGCAAGGCTGACCCCATACGCAGATGAAATTATTGGAGATTATCAATGCGGATTTAGACGGAATCGATCAACTATCGACCAAATATTTACCATTCGCCAAATACTCGAAAAAAAGTGGGAATACAATACCCCGGTACACCAACTATTTATTTATTTTAGAAAGGCGTACGACTCGATTACGAGAGATACATTATACAACGTTCTTACAGAACTTGGAATACCGAGAAAGCTAATTAGATTAATTAAGATATGTTTAAATGAATCCCAAAGTAAAGTCCGGGTAGGTAAATTTTTCTCCACAAACTTTCACGTCGAGAATGGCCTGAAACAAGGAGATGCGTTGTCGCCATTATTATTTGACTTTGTTCTGGAATACGCTATAAGGAAAATCAAAGATAGCAACCAGGGCCTAGAGTTGAACTTTATTCACCAGGTTATGGCATATGCTGATGACGTAAATTTAATAGGTGATGATCGGAGAACAATAGAAAGAAATGCAGAGGTCTTATTAAACGCTTGCAGGGACATGGGTTTAGAAGTAAATGCAGAGAAAACTAAATACATGGAAGTGCGTTGGGACCGGAATACAGCAAATTATTTATGCGTTAAAATATTAAATAATACTTTTGATAAAGTGGATAGTTTCAAATACCTAGGATCAATATTAACAGAGGAAAATCATATTCACGGAGAAATTAAATGTCGACTAAAAGCAGGAATTCGTGTTACTATTCGGTTCAAAATCTCTTGTCGTCGCGAATTCTGTCGAGAAATTTGAAGCTTAAAATATACAAAACGGTAATCATGCCTGTTGTTTTGTATGGCCTCGAAACATGGTCACTTACTCTGAGGGAAGAACATAGAGTGAAAGTATTTGAGAACAAGATCCTAAGACGAATATTCCTACCCAAGAGGAACGGGAATGGGGAATTTCGGAAACTTCATAACGAGGAACTACATAATTTATATGGTTTACCCAACATTGTTAGGGTCGTTAAGTCTAGGAGGCTTAGGTGGGCGGGTCATGTAGCTAGAATGGAAGAAAGTAGAAACGCTTTCAAAGTCTTGACAGGAAGGCCAATCGGAAAACGACCATTAGGAAGACCTAGGCGCAGATGGGAGGACAATATTAAGATGGATCTCGCAGAGATTGGAATACAAAGTAGAAACTGGATGCAGTTAGCTAAGGATAGAAGTCAGTGGAGAGCTTTTGTGAACACGGCATTGAACCTCCGGGTTCCATAGGCCATAGAGTTAGTTAGTTAGTTAGTTAACCTTCCGTGCTAAAGATGTTTACCCTAACCATATACCAACGAGGAAGTTCAAACTTTAACTGCTGTAACCTTCCGTAACCTTCCATGCTAAACATGTTTACCCTAACTATACACCCACGAGGGAGTTCAAACTTTAATTACCGTAACCTATCCTAATATACTATTGTTCCAATACTTTTTCTTACTTTTGATACTTATTTAAGTAGTTTTCGCAATATAGGATTACACTCATTACAGTGTAGGTCATTTCTCAATTCTGTGTGAATAATGCGTAATAAACTAACTATATTCCGTAATTATCCAAATATATTCCGTAACCAACAGATGCTAACTGCGTATCTCCACAACGCATTTCTTAAACTAATCAAAACAATAATCAGTATATCAATAAACAACATATAGGAAAAATATTTGTCCTAAACTATTTCCATTAAAGATTTACTGCAAAAAAAAATGGAAACAGTTGTTGATTAAATGAACTTTGCCGCTTGGTAGAAGAAAGGTTAACATATAACGGATATCACAATATCAAATCGAGCAGCTCTTGAACAAATTATATTTACTGATATATAAAATATATTCCTCATGATCCTAGTATCATTAAAAAAGCATGAGGTGGATAAAAAGTGGCATACTATCTCTCAAATCATGCGGAAAGTTTGCTATTCTATATTTATCATTACGATAAACAAATTGTTCCTTAGTAATTAAGTCTGGATAACATATTGCTCGTTCCTAGTTTTTAGAATAGTCTGTGCCCTATGAGTCCGGAAATAGACAGATCTTAAGACCATAAACTGTCAATATTTGTATTGTTATGTCGGCACAAGCATTTTACGCATTTTGAGAGAAAAACTTCTCCTTTCGCACACAGTTTCCGGAACTCGATCCTGATTTGTCCATATTTTCTATGATCAAGCGTATCGTCAGTTCAATTTATTTATTTGACATGTAAAGATACGTTTGGCTGTTTATCAAATGAGATCAGATCTAGTAAAAAATTGAATAATCAAAGTAAACATGATGCTCTATAAGTATTGTTGTTTATTTGCTTTTCATATATTTCAATGTATTTCTTCATAACGTTTTAAAAGAAAACTTGAAAGTCAAGGATAAGGCTTATCGTTCTTGAGTCGGAAGTTAATAATTTGATAAGAGTTAGCCAGATGGAAATGTGTCGCATTTGGCATTTCAGAATATACTAACTCTATCAGTAGATACATTTGAACGCAAATTTATGTATTTTGCATCTTTAAACTAAGGCTATGAACCTTTGAGTGGCAGAGTAGATCTAACATTTTAAAGCTTAAGTTGGCTTAGGATGTGGTAGGTTGTTTTCCTTTTAAGAAAAGTTAGGTTAGTTCAGTTCAGGTTAGTTTAGATTAGATTAGTCTTGACTTGATATTAGTATTCCTTTCAGCAGAGAGGCTATAGAAATAGTGGACCTACAGCTTAATGTGGAATCCGAACCCGGGTCCTTCGACGGTAATCGAACCCTGTGATTTCACGCCAAAAGCGCGTGTGCTAACCGTTTAGCCACAAGGGAGCTCTAGTTTAGGTTAGATTAGTTTAGTTTAATTGTGATTAGTTTCCATATTCCTGGACTTACTCTGCAACACTTAACCTAAGTCATATTGTCACTTCTTTATATAAAACTTAAATAAGTTTTTTGAAGTACTTTAAAAAAGTTCTATTGAGTTTAGACCCAGTAACGAAAGGTAATAGCATAAAGTAAAACATACCTGGAAAATTAGAAAATAAAATGTGATGAAGACTATAAACTGAATCACGCGATTCCGTGTATGGGATATGAGATATAGATAGCTGTCGTTAGATTCACCTTTATCCATAGATGTTCATTTTACTCTAACCACACTCACTCTCACCCTCCCACTGGCATTTGGCCCTCGCCCTCGACCTCGTGCTGGAAATTTGTCCTCACTCTCGCGCATCCTAGCTCTCGCTGCAGGTAGCCCTCGTCCTCGTGAAGGGACTTCTTCGTTGCTCTCGCTCGTCCTCACCCTCGTGTTTATCCTCGCTGTCGCGTCATTGTGGGCAATGAACATCTCTTCCGTTATCACTGGAGATATTACGAATTCATTACGAACTCGGCCAAGATAATTACAGAAAGAAACGCAACATGTCCTTTCATTATAGGCAACCAACATGTTTTTGCTATTGTGTGGGTTGCATAAAGTCCAGGGAATATTTTAGAATCGTTTACTATTGACCATGTTAAGAGAGTGACTTCATTCAGAAACTAGGTCGGGGCAATCGCTCTAGCTATTTATTACGAAAAAAAATAGTTACTTATATGAGATATGTGATGCAGATAGCCACCGTTAAAGTCGCCGTTATCCGTTAACATGATAACGGACTGAGTCCGTTAACAAACTCAGCCGAGATAACTACTCTAGTTATTATTTATTGCAAAAATATAATTGAAAAACTCGCTTTTTTATATTGGATATGAGTTGCAGATAGTCACCTTTAGTCTTTGTATTATCAATTAAGATGTTAAAGGACTTGGCTCAAATTATTTTTCTAGCTATGTATTATATGTTGCAAAAAACATAGTTAATATATGATACAAACTTTTTAACTCTCTCGCTCCAATTCCTTAAACTAAATCATATTCAGCTTGCATGTTTTCATTAAATATTTTCTTGTGAAATGTGAACAAAATTATACGACGTTTTTGGAAAACTTTGTCCAAAGAAAACTGATCCCCAAAAGTGAATTACCCGTTCTGGGTTGTTTTCTATGCGAAATGACTTATTCCATACATTAGCGTTGTTAATGAAATATTTGTTTATAAATATCAACAAAACTGTCTGAAAAACAGTCACTGTCTTGAGTAAACTACCTCCTGTGGATACTCTCATCCGGCACGTAGCCAGGATTTTGTAAAGGATGGGTCCGGGACATGACATATTGTGGTCATCACACCAGCGGCTCGATCATTCTAAACTGTTTTACTGACAACATATATTGGTTTGTTAGGACAACAAAATAAGGATATGTTAGTAAGTATTTTAATAACAAACTATGAAGAAATCCCGAGTAAAAGAATAAAAAAAGGTATTGAAAAAGATTTTACAATATTTATGTTCTTTGCTTTGTTCATTCAAATATAGACTAACAATTATCCTTTTATTATGGCCTCAACTATTATAGAAAGTACATGCCCACTATTATAAAAAATACTATTCAATAATGTCTTGTAATATATTTTACAATATCTGCGTTCCTTTCTCTGTTGAATCAAATGTTAACAGAACTTCCTCTCCAAATAACTTTTTTGTTTTCATTATTCTATCAACTACTGTCTGCTCCAAATGACAGGTTAAAGGAGCAGTAGAAAACTGTTTCTGAAATTACATGTTTGATAGTGCAAAGAAGGGATGTCGAAAAATTATGATTAAAAAATATCCACACTGTTACAGAACTATGCTTTCGAAAGCTTGAAACTTCCCTGAATAGTAGCAGAAATTCGGAGAATTCCTTAACTTTTCTAGAAATTTCAAATTCCCTGACTTTTTGCAAGATATCCCGATCATTTGCCACCATATATTGCAAGTAATTCACATCTCCTCATAAGAAAGAGTAATCAAAAGTTTGCTGTACCTTTTTATTTTTAACGTTCATTCTTCTTTTTTTCGTTTCTTTTTGTTTCATCCTTCCTTAATTTTTTCATTTCTGGTTTCGAAAGGGGGATCCGAACCCCTCCTGGCTACGTGCCTGCTCTCATGGAAATGATTTACGCAACATTACAAATACATATTTGTAATTATTTATGAAATACTAACAAAATCGCCTAAGTTTCTTTTGCGAAAATAGTCTGAAATGAAACTCAACGCAAGAGTAAACTACACTATGTGATTTTTGTCGTAAGAAGTCATTTACGCAACACTATAAAGTTATAATTAAATATTTGTTTATGAAATATGAACAAAATCACGTGAGCCTTTTTAGAAAAGCTCTTTGGAAAAACCCACCGCAATATGTAACAATCACTCTTAATTTTTTCAGTGCAAATACATTACACTTGCATGGTATTAATGAATTATTTACGAGGAATGATTAGAAATTAATATTACAAAGCCTGCAGTAAAACGTGTATATATTATACACCTAACAGATAGTAAATATTATATATTAGGTTTATTTTTCGACAATATTCAAACTCATCATGAAATGAGTTTGAACATTCCCTCCTTGTAAACATCCTGTCCTTGCGTGTTTTGCCACGTTGTCACGAAGTGTTTCATCACCTCGTCTGAAGCGAAACGACGGCCTGACATTCCGAACGATATTCCCAATTGTGGTGTTCCCAGCGTCGTAGGATTTGGGCGACAGAAAGTCTGCACGGTTACCAACTTCATGCATTAAAATTACTGCACGCTCCTCGTTTCTCTATAATAGACGAAACTCTAGAAATGTTGGCGTTTTGACCTTAGTCTCCGATCCTTCCTCGTATTTATGAAATTTGAACAAAATGGCCGTAGTCACTTTTGAGAAAATCATCCGGAAAAATATCACCCCAAAGAATGTATTACTTCTGCTAGATTTATTTTTCAGGACAAACAAGTTATTTCGTATTGTAAGGTTATTATTATTAATGTGATATTTATTTATGAAAAATGAGCGAGTCTGAGTCGCTTTCAGAAATTCGTCGTAACAATTCAGTTCAAGAGTGATTTACCTCATCTTGACTTTTCGTAGGTATGTGACTTATACAGAGTATAGGGTGTTAATGAAATATAAGCGACATATTTAGATTCATTTTAGAGAAAATAGCAATTCTTTACTTTTACCCTCTATCAGGGACGTACGCAGGTAGTGGGTCCTGGGGGTCCGGACCCTCCCCCCCGAAAGTTCGACTTTTGTGTAAATTAAGCCTAATTTTAGGGACAAATTTAAGAATTTAATTATAAAATACCCTCATATTGAGTTTGGACCCCTCCCGATATAAATTCCTGGGTTCGCTACTGTCCTCCACTAAACTACACTTATTTTAGCAGTTAGGAAGAAAATTCTAACTCTCTGGAGAATCACATGGAAAAATTAAGTTCAAAATTTGGTTTAGATACATTGAACGGTATGGCCTTTTATTCGAGTGTACGGAACGAATACACAGACAGGCATATACCGAAACAAATAATTTTTTCTGTATCTGTAGACCATGAAACGTGTAAATTCGTTGAAATCTCGAATTCGATTTTATTTCACGATCATCATACTTTTTTCTCTCCTTTCGTTGCTCGAAAGTGAAAAATTCGTCTTCACTCAAGTTATCGTGTGGAGTAATGGATGGACGTACTAGCAAACTTAATCTTCTAAATCTCACAGCGTGCTCCTCATAATTACTGTCAGCTGCAATTTATTGTGTCCAACTCTTGACAAGCCACGGATCCCAAGATGTCAGAACTCAACACAACATGATCCAGGGGGACCGTTAGCATTTCCCAACATAGTAGGATGACTTTACAAGTAACCTTACCAATATTAAACTGACTCAGAATAATGTATCGAAGATATCCAATTACTGGCATCAAGTATCTCAATACTTTGGTGTACACATTGCAACTGTTGCGGAATGTACAGTAGGAAATAAAATTTAATGAAATTTTTAAGTTTTAGTCCCACGATTATGCAAGCTAGGCTGAAAGAGACTGTGATGATGAGAAATGAAAAAGATGGTGGAATGAAGAAAGTGAGAGGAAATGGGAGAACCCGAGAAAACCCACGTACACGGTGTTTGTCTACCACTAAGCTCACTTGGCGTGAGCTGGGATCCAACCAAGGACCCCATGCACCACAAGTGAACACTCTACCACTGAGCTACCGTGGCCTCTGAATGTACAGTGGGATTGGTCGTCTGGACAAGTACAAAAGTTAGCAATACATGATACCTCGATCAATCCACTAAACACAGAGTATTTATTTTTTTTCAGTGATTGCTTATAAATGTATTAAGATGTCAACCTATATTAGTGCCTCGAGTATCGTAAGGAGTCGGCGCTTCTGATGCCAATTCAGTACTGTATCCAGAAACGGAATGACCTAACGCTACAGGAGAAAACCCTACCACTGAACCACCGCGGCTCTATTTCAATCAAAGAAATGCTATTTTTAAATAACTTCATTTACCAAAACCCTGTCAATCCGTATATTCCTACGTACGTGCAAGAGAAAAACCAAATTGACCGAGTCCGTCCGTAAGACAGAAAATCTTTAAAAATACTTGATGAATCACCATCAATTTTCTCCAGGATATACAGCGTCAAACGTTAGAGATCAAGGTCTTTGATGGACGTTATTCAAACCAGAAGTGGAAAAATCAACCCCTTCCTTTTTTAACATTGAATGTTATAGAGTAAAAACATAATTAGGGATGCGCACGAGACAAGATTTGTGGCGGTCTCGTCTTGAAAATGTGCTGTAAAAATGATGTCTCGACTCAAAAAATGTATATTTCTCTATAGGAAGAGCCGCGTCTCGACTCGAATTTTGTCAGGAAAATCCTGTCTCGACTCGTCTCGTGCGCATTCCTAAACATAATAGATAGCGAGAAACGGTTTTGTAGAATAAATTAAGAGTACAGAGAATACATTCCATCTCTACTCTAAGCTCTCTACTAAAGCCGCAATTGGTAGAAACCTACTAGCAATTCCGGTTTAAATATTAACTGAGAAATCATGACGTCATTAAACCAAATTCTTTTACGTGGTGTACACGTGATATAGCTATCTATTGATTATTGTACTTCCATTGAGTTATCAATTTACAACGTTGTTGCCCAGATTACGCAAATATTACAGCATG
The DNA here is from genome assembly GCF_964235325.1 of Thermobia domestica. Lineage (NCBI taxonomy): Eukaryota > Metazoa > Arthropoda > Insecta > Zygentoma > Lepismatidae > Thermobia > Thermobia domestica. Next base: position 208,436,683 of record NC_137466.1, on the reverse strand, counting down.
ATAGTGAGAGTCGCCAGCTTACCATCTGACTCCCAAGTTAAAGATACGTGTTATTTATATTTAGCTTATGACACCAATGGCGAAAAACTAGCATGTGTTACATTCAACTCATTTGTTGTTTAAGTGTTATGTAGTATATCTATTGTTACGTAACGTCCGCATCAAACAGAGGGACATTAAGCTATAATTAATTAGTAAAACAATATTTTTGCAATCAAACTTTACTCAAGAATTGTCAGTGCATTGTCATGTTATGAGTACCCATGGGTGGATAAAATAGGAAACGTCCCTTCCTTGAAATATTTTATTATCATAAACGTGACGAAATACCCGTTTTCGCACGGGGGAAAGATATTTTTGAAGAGTATAGGTTCTCTCCTTCCATATTGGATACCCATTTCAATGAGTTTAATAAAAAGAACCATTAAAATATTCCAGTTTAGTGGTTCTCAACCGATGTGATCCGACACACTGGTGCGTCACGTAGTCCCCTAATGTGTGTCGCGAATTTTTACAATTTAAAAGTCATGAAGACTTCAATAATAATTAGTTAAAATCTAGACAGACTGTGCCAGTCAACACTCCAGCACCAGTAATAAAGCTCAGTGCTATAGAGAGTCATTATAAAAACTATTGTGCTGCCAAAATGTCTTGAGCCGTGGCAAAAACGCGGACTAAAGCTTACACCCTCACACACCCTCGCGTTGAGCCAATAAGGGTTCAGCTGTTGCTAAGCGAGAGAAAGCGAGTGGAATTCCTTCAGACGATAGCAGCGCTTGCAACGGAAGACTAGGGATCAAGTCAGTGCGGTATAATAATTGGTTTCACTATTATAATACTATTATTATTATTATTTATAATACTAATACCAGACAGTGTGTTGCGATGTCCTCAACGCTCAATGAAGTGTATCGTAGGTCAAAAAAGTTGAGAACCACTACTCTAGTTTAAGGATAAGTTTTAAAGCCCCCTTTTCCCTTAGGATACGCCCCGTAATCAAAGTAACATAATTAGAAAAACACATTGAGGTAGCTGCTAACTATGTTCCAAAAGAAATTTCAATCAGTTGAGTTGTTTTCACGTAATGTGATCACGATCAACAGCCAGCGCGAATATCAATATTGCAGAAAAACATTTAAAAAAATGAAATGAAATCTTTAAGTTTTACGTCCTACGGTTATGCCGGTAAGGCTAAAGGAGACTGTGAAGATGAGAAATAAGTGAAATGGTGGAATGAAAGAAGTGAGAGGAAACGGGAGAACCTCGAGAAAACCCACGAGCACGATATTTGTCTACCACAAAGTCCACACGGCGCGAGGTGGGATCGAACCAGGGACCCCAAGCACCAAAGGTGAATGCTCTACCACTGAGCCACCGCTTTTTCTTGTCAATTACTTTATAGTAATGCGTGAATGTTGAATGAGTAATTTAACTTACAATTACTTCGATTTTAGAGATTTTTAAAATGTTCGAGTATAATACTCGAGAAAACAGATTGCCTGTCATAATTAAATATTGTATTCTAAGGCAACAAACTCTTGATTCATTCTACACATGTGCAAAATTCAGATATAATTCCAAGGACATTGTGATTTGCAGTTATTATTATTAACAATCAAATACTAATTAGTTTGGTGTTTTATCTTGTACTAAAAATTAAATTACTCTAAAGTTGCAATTTTGAAATCAAGCTTTCCCACTTGAAGAAAAATGGAATAGGAGAAGTATAGTGTGATGCTAATATCAAGTGTAGTCGGGCAAGAGCGCCGATCCTGGGAGAGGGCGGGGGCCCGCCATCCAAAGCTCATGCGGGCCCTCGCATTGTATTTATGAATATACAATATTTAGAATGAATGCAATTTGTCTTAAAATCCGTATATATGCCTTCTCTATCTGAATAGGTTCCCCGAAATTTACAGAGAAATCGGTGCCCTTGTAGGCGGGGAACATTTTGGTTTGGTTGTCGGGGGAGAGCTAAGAGGAATTCTTGCCCCGGGCGAGAACTAGAATAGCTGCGTCAATTCGAACAGTAACGCCAATACCTTTAACATTGACCCATACTTCTCAGTGACAAACATACTAATTGTAATGTCCAAATAATTTTCTTACACTTACCTAGTTAAAGCTAGCTTTTTTATTGGTTGACCAAATTCAACAGTCTCTATCTTCGGTTGTGTGGCACTTCATGTCTTCTTGCTGTTTCGAGAATAAAGCTGTTAAAAGGTTTCATATTGATTGGACAACGCCTATCATTGGCTGTATATGTTTCCATTGTTGACAGAGAGATATAACACTCTTTCCACATTTGTCCTATTAACTTCACGTAAAAGTGTCAATATTTTACCTAATGCTTTTTGCCTATCAAAGATAGGTGTTTTCATCCATTAAACCTATTCTGGCCATATACATAATGGCCATTTATGTCTCGCAACGTTTTGGCTGTATATTTACCTTCATAAAATACAATTTCCATTTGCTTCTGGAAATTGTTCCCATTCTTTTGTTGCGGTCTATTTCACACTGATTAAAATTACGAAATACCATTAACCTAAAGCTTCATTACACTACAAAAGAAATTTATAAACTTTTATCGTATGTCATTTACCAATTCATCGATCAAAAGTTTACAAAGGTCATTTATGATGCGACTGCTTCTTTGGTTATAGTGATGTTTATGATCTCTTTCAGCACCAAGGCTGTATCAGACGTGGATCTACAGTTTAATGTACAGGAAGGGAATAACATAAGCTTCCACCAAGAATCGAACCTGGTTCTCCCATACCAAAAGTGCGTACGCTAATTTACGGTGCAAGAAAGACAAAGAATGTATATTTTTCGGTGATGAGTATCTCATTATGTCAAAACTGTTTCAAGAAACGGAAATCGGAAAACTAATTACCATAGATAAAGGTTAGGTAATGAATAAAAATGCTATATCTTTGATTCGTGGGGTCGCTGGTTCGATATCAGAACCCACCAAGTGGGCTTTGGGATTAACAAAGAACAATGTGCATGGGTTTCGTCGAGGATCTCATGTTTTCTCCACATTTTCTTCATTCTACAATTTCGTTCATGAAAACCCTCACCAGTATGTTTCCCTTTGCCTCAATGCACAATCGAAAAAGGTTCTAACCCTCTCACCTTTGGTGTGAAAGGTTCCGAGTTTGATTCCCGGAAGATACATTCAGTCGAGAATGTGTAACAGCTTTTTCAGTACAGCAATTCTAAGTGACTTTTTCCTGCTTTTTCTCATTCACACTAGGCGAATGCCGGAATAGTACCTAACATATTATCCCGGTCGCTTCTTTCCTTTTCCCTTTCCCGAATACTGTGCTCACCGTGGGACGTCGCTCCTCATATGTGACGGGCTTAAGCCCAAAGATACTGATAATGACCCGAAATATGTAGAAATAAATAAATAAAAATCATGGAACGTGAAGCTAAATATATTGTACAGTCCCGTATAAATATAAGTATGTATACAGTCCCGTACTGACCAGCTCAATGTATTCTTATTATTAACCATCATGTAGACTTAGTTTATTATTTATTCATAAAGCCCTTTTTACTTATTTCTTAATCCCGGAAGAGCCGAAGCAAATAAACCCATAAGCTAGATACGTACTTGATCAATGCATAGGTATATACTTACTTTTGGACCATCCTGTATATACTGTTTCTAAACAATACTGATAACTTGAGAGAAGATACCTGAGTCTAAGATAAAGGGAAAAGTATAAACCAAATAGGTATAGAAATTCATTTTTCAACATTAAGACCAGTCGAAAATTTCTCGGAAAAATAAATGTAGATACTAACCATAACATTGAAAACAAAATGTCAGAAAAGTTTTTTTCATTTTGTGAGTTTGTATTGAGTGGATACTTAGTATTGCTAGCATTAATTAATGTATCTCTGAATAGGGAAAAAAATTGATTATACAATTTTTTCCCACAGGGTGGGATGTTGCAGTATATTTTAAGATGAATATTATTTTGGAAAAAAGAATTAAAAAAAATAAAATTTAATACTAGCGCCACTTCGAATGTGTGGTAGGAGGAGGAGGAACTAGTATTGTCTGAAGTTAGTTAACAGAGGCCCTTATGGCCATTGGAAAATTGAATCAGACGGAGAGCACATGCTCTTGTTAAGTGTTGAAATAGTGCAATCTCAATAGCAAGCAAGGACTTTGTCTTCAGAATGATTAAGTTGGAGAATTGTACAATTCAAGACATATTTAGATAAGATTTATAGTTTTTTTTTTCTGAAAAGTGCCTAGTGACATTAATTTAAGTTGAATGGGCGTCCTAATTGGAAAAGTTATCAAGGCTTAATTTGGTGTTAATTAATCAGTGTATTTTGGAATTTCTTTTCGTGTTTTAACTGACTATGTGATATGCGTGATAACAGTGAAGATTTTTACTAAATATCAAAAGTATAATCATTATGAACGTTTAATGCTAAGGAATTAAGTGCAAAAAGGACATGTCAAAGTGTGATTTAAAGGGAACATTTAAAACTAGTTATCATCATTCATCAAATAATTATGTTCTCAATTATTGTGTAAGTGTTACAGTAATTCTGTGTATTCACGCAAATTTTGAACAATAATTATTAAAACGTCCAGTGTACTAGTGGAATTAGTGGAGCTTTCTTGCTATTATATTAAAATTTTGATAATCTGAATTCTCACCCCAGTTTTCATAATAGTTTAGCGCTCACTCAAGTTCCTTTATAAAAATTTCGTTTTAATAATTTTGTGTGGGTCCTATAACCCTGCACCACGGCGTCTTTGTTAATAATAAAAAAAGACTTAAAAGACAGGCGTCGCCACACCTCAAAAATCACATCTTTGTCTTTAGGTCTTTAGATATGACTTTTATGTTTTCCCTATGACACATAGGAGTCCTCTATATACTACATAACATATTACTGAAGACTGGCCGTAAAATGAATGACTAGGACACCACTACACTTCTTCATTTTATAGTATATGAAAATAAAGCTTCTCAATGGGTTTCCAAATTCAGGACCTAGTTTTCGGAATCCAGATAACGAAAACATTAACAATACCCCCTTTTTGCCATTTTGATTGACTGAAGCCCTGGTAAGTAGTTCAGTAATTACAATTCTACATAATTACTTTATAGTATTGATTCAGAAATATTATTTTGTTACATTCTCCTGTTTTTCATCAACATGGCAAAAGGAAAGTAGTGTTTGGTTTACAACTTCTTAAAAATGGAAAAATGAACTGGATTCGGGTAGTATTTGGCTGCAATATGAGTTAGAAAAGCAACACTTGTGTAAAATTAAATTATTACGGTTTCGTCATAAGAATGCATGTTCCTTCAATGGGCTCTAAATGTCAATCTCCAAGTTCTTGACGACGTTACGGATTCAACACTTAAACTAAATGAGAAACATTCACAGCCAGTTAGTATCTTGTAGAATATTCAAAGTTAATATTTTTTAAAATATTGTCATTATTTACCCTCTGCTACAGTAGCGTAGCCAGGATGTGTGTTTTGGGGGGGGCCAAGTGCTGTTATAGGTACATATAGAAAAATTGCAAACAAAAAATATATAAGCATAAAAACATATAAAAAATACAAACATCAAAGTACCAAAGTACATTGTCGGACCTTTTTTGGGGGGCCCGGCCCCTCCGGGCCCCCTTCCCAACGCCACACGATCGTTGTGAACATAATTGCATAATATTATAAGTAATTCAATAATATTACATAATATTATTAAAGTATTCGTCAAATACTCGAAACAAGTGGGAATACAATACCCCGGTACATCAATTATTTATTGATTTTAGAAAGGCGTACGACTCGGTTAGGAGAGAAACATTATACAACGTTCTTACAGAACTTGCAATACCGAGAAAGCTAATTAGATTAATTAAGATATGTTTAAACGAATCCCAAAGTAAAGTCCGGGTAGGAAAATTTTTGTCCGTGAGTTTTCACGTCGAAAATGGCCTGAAACAAGGAGATGCGTTGTCGCCATTATTATTTAACTTCGTTCTGGAATACGCTATAAGGAAAATCAAAGATAGCATCCAGGGCCTACAGTTGAACGGCATTCACCAGGCTATGGCATATGCTCATGATGTAAATTTAATAGGGGATGATAGGAGAACAATAGAAAGAAATGCAGAGATCTTATTAAACGCTTGCAGGGACATGGGTTTAGAAATAAATGCACAGAAAACTAAGTATATGGAAGTGCGTCGGGACCGGAATACAGCAAATTATGAATGCGTTAAAATATTAAATAATACTTTTGATAAAGTGGATAGTTTCAAATATCTAGGATCAATATTAACAGAGGAAAATCATATTCACGGAGAAATTAAATGTCGACTAAAAGCAGGGAATTCGTCTTACTATTCGGTTCAAAATCTCTTGTCGTCGAGGAATTTGAAGCTTAAAATATACAAAACGATAATCATGCCTGTTGTTCTGTATGGCTGCGAAACATGGTCACTTACTCTGAGGGAAGAACAGACTGAAAGTATTTGAGAACAAGATCCTGAGACGAATATTCGGACCCAAGAGGAAGGGGAATGGGGAATGGCGGAAACTTCATAACGAGGAACTACATAATTTATATGGTTTACCCAACATTGTTAGGTTCGTCAAGTCTAGGAGGCTTAGGTGGGCGGGTCATGTAGCTAGAATGGAAGAAAGTAGAAACGCTTTCAAAGTCTTGACTGGAAGACCAATCGGAAAACGCCCATAGGAAGACCTAGTACAGATGGGACGACAATATTAAGATGGATCTCGCAGAAATAGAATTCAAAGTAGAAACTGGATGCAGTTGGCTAAGGATAGAAGTCAGTGGAGAGCCTTTCTAAAAGCGGCATTGAACCTCTGAGTTCCTTAGGCCATAGAGCTAGTTAATTATTATTAAAGCATGCTAGGTAAAATTACTATTTTTAAAAATTTCATTTCCACATGAAACAGTAAAATAAATGAATAGTAAGTTCCTTCGTTTCAATTGCTACAGAAAATATTATACAAAAATTACACTTGACGTTATAAATTTGTTTTGCAAATTATTAAGTAAAAAGGAAAATGTAAAGAAAACTTGACTAGGAAGAAACAAAAATATTTCAATCATCCTTAGAAGTTGATGTATTGTACAGCCATTCTACAAGAGAAAAAAGTATATTTTACATACATAATGCACATTTTCTCACGAATTCCATTAACACTTAACAGATTGTTATTATTACTATTACTATTATGATCATTTCAAATATTTATCCTAGATACAGCCTTCGTGCAGAGTGCTACGCTTAGTCATTAGTTAGTTACTTGTGCTAAATATGTATATAATCATTAATACTTGTACTAAAATTTCCATTAACCTTCAACTTGGTTTTCAATAGAATTTCCAAACGCTCACTTCAAGAATAAAATTTAAACTCCCCGTTACTAAGCCAATACATAGAAGAATAAAACATCCGTACATGTGATTGAGTGTTAGTGTTATATGTTTTGAATTGATAGTGTCTGGTTGTCCTTTTATCATATCATTGATAGTGTCCAAATACTATTTTGTAAATATACCAGCCTCTAATGTTCTGGAGAGAATATGATTTAGTCTGCCCAGGAATAGAATTTTTTTAGCCACGCAAAACGTACTCATTATCAGTCCAATGTGTTCTTCTATTACACTGATTTCAATGCCTACTTCTGATGATCCTGCAAGTCTCTTAATGTAAGAAATATGATAACTACTTGCAAGAAATGCGTTTTTTTTATTGTAATAGAACTTGTGGAGATATAGGTGGCTTCTTATGGGTATACGAGAATTTCGATATAAGTCTCGAAGAAACGATTGGCACTTGTTTTCAAACATTCTCGATGCACTTCTTTTGAAACTATTATTAATCCTGCTTCGGCAGCTTCTTTAAAGATCCTGATATTTGCATAATATCTCGAAACAGTGAGAAAAGAAAGCAGACACTCACGATATGCAGAAGATATAATTAGAGAAAAACATACCCATAGTAGAAAGAAGTACTTTTTTGTAGTGTCTCTTCGTTGATGGACAGATATTTCAAGCAAGACAGAAACGTAAACATAAATATCTGTTACACTATTAGAAACAGCCTTATTCACATATGTGAAAATTATCGAAATAGTGTTAAGAGTAATAAATGTTATCAGAATTAACAACCAAGTCTTCGTCCGGAACGGTAAATATATGTTCATCCATTGTGGTAAAGGCTCGGGTTTTGTAACAACAATTACCAGAGACGATATACGTAGGGGAACAGCAAATTTAAAATCTTGAAATCTTCTCGAGTTTATGATTGTTCCTATTAAAACAAATTGTGTCGTGCCGTCACTAAGTTCTTCTATAAGAGGCACAGAGCTACTATTTTTAAATCTTACAGAATGACGATTTGTTCTAAAAGTTTTGTAAACGGGTGTAAAATTCATGTATTGCATTAAAATTTCAAACATTTTCCCTAGTTGTCCTTTGTAAATGAACGTACCATTCTCTAGAGGAATAAGTTTTATACTAGGAAGGTAATCATAATATGTTGATACACTCAATGGAGAACCATCCATGTTAGAGCTATCATATGGAACATGTTTCTGAAGTGCATTTTGACATTCCACCACTGACTAAAGTCGATCGCTTCCATCCCCCATTCATGTTTGACTAGAAAATTATAGATAGTGGCAAATATTGTCACGTTCCTCAGTACGATACATATAATTTCAAACAAGCAAATTTCCTAGGTATTTACAAGGGTATTAGAGAAATTAACTTAATAAATAATTGCAGTAACAGTGTCAATGAAACCACTGACCATTTATATAACTTAATTTATTCTGTATTTAATGAGCATGTACCTAAGAAGTCAATTGGTTGTAAACAAAAATATAAGGATCCATGGATGACGCGAGAATTGAAAGCACTAATAAACAAAAAAAACTAAATATTTTGTTAAAGCCAAAAGAACAAATGATGACGTATGGTATCAGAGATATTCAGACCTAAGGAAACTTGTGAAAAAGAAATACATTGAAGCAAGAAAATCTTATTATTCAGGTTTAGAAAATAGTATTTATAAGAACAGCTCATATTTTTGGAACGTTTTTAAAAAGTCTGACTGTAAACAAGTACCAAAGCAAATAAATTTCTGAAGCATTTAAGAGTGTATTTTATGAAGCTTTTAACTTAGAAGTAGGTCAAGAGATATTGCCTGAGAATATCGTTAGTAATAGTGCTCTAATCGGAATTCCTACCGTTACTGATTTAGATGTAATGGAAGCAATTAAACTAATTAAACCGAACACTACTCCAGGTCCAGATAATATTCCTTATTATGTAATAAAATACTGTGTAACTGAACTTTCAACTAATTTAGCAAATATATTTAACGTTTCATTACGTACAGGTGTATATCCTTCAATGTGGAAGCAAGTATATGTTGTTCCGGTATATAAATCAGGAGATAGACAGATTGCAAGCAACTACAGACCAATAACTCTTGTCAATGCATTCTCGAAGATATTTGAACTAATTGTCCATAAACACATATATTTTAATGTAAGAACTATCTTAAATGAGTCTCAACATGGTTCTTATAAGGGCAAGTCAATTGTAACAAATCTAATCCATTTTACAGACTTTACCTATAATGCACTGAAAAATAAATTGCAAGTCGATGTAATATACATAGATATATCAAAAGCTTTTGACTCTGTCAGTCATAAGTATCTGATTAGAAAGTTATCAGATATTGGTTTATCACCTTTGTACATTCGCTGGTTTGAAAGCTATCTGTCAAACAGAACATGCGAAGTTAAAATCGTACCTGTACATTCTAGTGTAGGCTATGTAAAAAACGGAATACCACAAGGGTCACCCTTGGGCCCTCTCTTATTTTCTTTATTTTTAAATGACCTGACAGAAGAAATAAAATACTCTAAAATTCTCCTATATGCTGACGATATGAAGTTATTCAGATTAGTCAACAATGAGTTCGATAATTATTTACTGCAACAAGACTTAAATGTAGTAAACACGTGGGGTAGAAATAATTTTCTAAATATTAATGATAAGAAAACAAAATTTATGACATACACCAATAAAACTCAATATTATGTCAGTAAATATGAGGTTAATGGTGTACAAATTGAGAAAGTAAGCATTATTAAAGACCTAGGTATTACATTTGACTATCAGTTAAAGTTTTCTAATATATAAATTGTATTGTACAAGGTGCCAGAAGGATAATAGGTTTTATTTTTAAACAGTGGCCTGTATTTCAAAGAGATTAAACGTATGTATTTCTATATAAATTACTTGTAAGACCAAAATTAGAATTTGGTTCGGTAATTTGGAACAGCACTTCTAAAACTTTGACAAACAAGATTGAATCTGTGCAAAAATGTTTTATTCGACTGCTTTGTTTTAAAATGAAAATGAGCTATTACTCACATAGTTATGAATATTGGATTGATTATTGGGGTTTAGAAAGCCTTATGAATAGAAGAAAAATTTCGACAGAGTATGCATGCAAAAAATACTAGATAACATTTATATCAGTGAATATTGTTTACAAAACATAGGTTTTAAAGTGCCAAACCATAGCATAAGAAATACCATGATTTTAGTTCCTCTGAATTGGAAATGTGAAATTTTAAAAAGATTGACATATTCTTTAAGCTCATTTTAGACTTACTGTATTAAACAATGTGAAAGTTTTATGTGATCTGACTGATAGTTATTAATCAATGACGTTTAGAAACATTAAGCCAAATGTAATTTTATGACTCCTTGTTGTTTTAGATGGATGGAAAACTTGATAAGTTTTACTACGTTGACAAGGAATTATTTCTGCTTAACTGACTTTTATTTACATTGTGTTTTATATTAGTACCCTTCTTTTTATTGTTTTCTCTCTTATTATTTATTTTTAGTAGTATTATTATTCCATCGCATACTCTGATACCAAGTGCTGTATTTTTGCCAAAGGCTGTTCGCGGCATAAAATAAAGATTATTATTATTATTATTATTATCATTATTATTATTATTATTATTACAATAAGTATTCTGCCTTTTGGCAAGTCCTAGGACTAATGAGGTTTTCCTTCTTCTTCTTTTTCTTAATTTTCAGTTTGGGCCTGGAAACGTATCTTCCATGTTTCTCGATTTTCAGCATCCTCTTTTAACTCCCAATATTTTCTTCTATTTTTCAAGTCATAAATCAGTTGTGTTCTTCTTCTCTCTAGTCTTCGATTTCCTGGTCTTCTTCTTCCTCGCCTTCTACGGTAGTATGAAGAAGACAATTTCTTCGCAAGATGTGTCCAATCCAATTGGCCTTTCTACGAAGGATGGTGGCTACAAGCGTCCTCTTCTCTCCTATCCGTTTTAAAACGTCTTCCTTTTGTTAGTCTTTCTGTCCATTTTATATTCTCCATCTTCCTCAAATACCACATTTCGAAGCTCTCTAAATATTTCTTCTCTAACTTTCGCAATGTCCAAGTCTCCGAACCATAAAATCCAATGCTCTCTATATAGCACTTGACCAATTTCTTCCTTAGTCCAATATTAAGGCTGCTAGTTAAGAGTGACCTTTTTATTGTTGAATGCTTCTTTGGCTATGGCAATTCTTCATCTGGTTTCTAGGGTGCAGTACGCGTCTTTCGTCAAACTACGTCCCAGATATTTAAAGTGGTCGACCTCTTCAAGTACTCTTTGTTCTACTCTGACTCGTAAGGGCGTCTTTCCATGGGATATTCTCATGACTTTCGACTTTTCGATGTTGATTTCCATTCCATATAGTTTCCTAGTGTCAACTGTTTTGTCAATCATCTCCTGTAGTCCTTCTTCGGTTCTAGCTATAATAACCGTATCATCTGCATACCTGATCTTGTTAATGATCCGTCCTCCAATCTTGAAATCTCCAATTCCCATAAATGCTTCCTTCATTAACCATTCACTGTAAATGTTGAATAATTGGGGCGACATACTATATCCTTGTCTGACTCCTCTTACCATCTTCTCACTATTGGTTTCTTCTTCATTCAAGCATATCTTGACTCGTTGTCCTATGTACAGGTTGCGAATGAGCTATCAGTCTCTCCAGTTGACTCCAATTTCTTTAAGTATTTGTAAACGATTCGTCCAATTGACCCTGTCGAAAGCTTTTTGCCAGTCTATGAAACACAAACACAACTCTTCCTTTACGTCCAGAACTCATTCTGAGATAATTATCATCAACCCAATGGCATCTCTGGTTCCTTTTCCTTTACCATTCGTATCATACAAAACATACCATAAGTATAATCTTCCCGGCTTACCGTTTTGTTTTCATCTTTTGGCTTTTAGCAATGACGAATCCTCCATTGATACCTGTTTAGATTGAGGGTACGATATGGTAGCACCGCGTTTTGTCCCGTGCCACAATTCACAAAAAAGTCGTTACCATTTATAGCATATTGACACATGTATTACTGATACGCACCCATGCGAAAATGCTTTTTGTCTGAGTTGAAAAATCGCAGGACACATTGTACACACACATTACAATAAAACAATTTCTTTCGCACCAAAGTGTGCATTGTGCCCCGCGGAACACAAAACTCTATGACCTGCGTATGTACACTTTTTCTGCCATATTAACGAATGGCAGAGTCAACTCCCTCTACAAAGTCATCACTGGTTATAATGTTTGCTTGTTCTAGACGTGAACAGTCATCCATTTGAGTACGACAATTCCAGATCATTCGTACCCATCTCTTCACAGATGTCTTCAATACACACTTTCCCTTAAAAACTATACCCATTGTTTTGTAAACGTTACTCAATGGACATCCCCTTGCTGAGTACAATTGAATCAGCGTATTGATCAACGCGGTACGGATTTACAATAGCTACATACCTTTTCCGTGCCACACAGTTCTGCATTAACAGTGGTCAGTCGATGCTCAGTAGAATACGGAGTGTTGACCAGACAGGTTTCGCTTGGACAGGTCTTGTATTATAATAAGGAATATGTGATGCAGTGGTGGTGTTGATCGAAATTACAAACACACGTAACAGGTATAGTGAGATTTACAGCTGCACTGAGAGTTCCTGGAGACCATTCAAGATTGAAAATAGTTGGGATTTATAGACCAGGTCCACTCGATCTTTAGGAACGCATTAGTACAGCTATAAACCCCTTTACACCAAATACGTTTCACAACATGTGATTGGAGCTAAATTGTTGACTCTATGATTCTCGCGTAACCTATGACACGCACATTACGAGTTTCTAATTCAAATCAACATCACCAAAATCAACATCACCAGGAGTTAATATAACTACTGTGAAAGTTTGAGCAGAGTTTGATATTACAGTTAAGCTCTTTCCAACAGGGACTATTTTTTGTGTTCACTATGTATAACAAATATAACAAGAGCTGGATATCTACTTTTGCATATATGACTTCAATTCTGTTACATATGACTCATACTTATTAAGATGACTAAATTGAATAACAATTTCATAAATTACAATTTCCATACATATTTTCATATTCTTATTTGAAATAAAATGAGTCATACCTCGAATCTTTGGTCAAACTCGTTCAACATTCAAAATAGATGACTCGTTCAATAACTCGTTCAACATTAGATACGACACGAACCAACATTTCTTGGGGTACAAGTAGCTGAAGAAGTCAGTTGATAGCAATATTTTATTCACGTTTTCTGTTTTGTATTTTTGCAATTTGTGAAAAAGGTAAGAGTATTCTCTATATTGTACTTCAAATAGTACGACATTGATACATTGTAGTAACTTCCTTTTAAATAAATAATATGCTGCTATCAAAGTGCTATCAAATATTCACAAAAAAGAAATAATCTTACTTTAACACAATAAGGTTATAGTGTATATTGCCATTAATGTGATTAAAACATTCAAAGCATGAATGAACTAAAGAAAGATTGAAATATAAATGATGTTTACTCAGATGTCAATCATACGACATAATATTGTGTTATATAGTTGTATAGTAGGGTTTTACTCAATTATGTTGATCGTGTATTTATACATAAATAAGTTATGTAAACTGTCTGATAGCTGTCTCTAAAGCAGATAATGATTATGTTTCGTAATAACATCCATTTACACTGAAATTAAACGACTTGAGCTTTGTCAGACTTATAAATTGTCCTGTGTTTGTAAGATCAATCCTCTCTGACCGTCTCTCATGGCAAATAAATCCTATTACCATTATTTTTTATCACCCTTACTTGGTCTACAAAATAGCCTCTACCGCAGAATGATTGCAACTTAACACACACACACACATATATATATATATATATATATATATATATATATATAGATAGATAGATAGATAGATAGATAGATAGATAGATAGATAGATAGATTCCGAAGCTATTCCATGCATACCAGGGCAGGAAAGCTATAGCCCATGGCCTCCACGTGGACAGGGGGCTCCACTGTGATCAAAATCTCAAGTGGCTATTTGAAAAGAATAATGAAGATGCAGTCATCATCATAAAATAAAATAAGCAAAAAATATGAAACATCTTCCCTTAACTTTCCTACTGTACTTTCACAAAAATGTATTAGGTGAAATCAACAGGGCCCACATATTTTTTTCTAGCCCCGGAGCTCCAGATGGGTTAATCCATCCCTGATGCATACATGCTTTTATACCTTTCTTTTTTTTAAAAAAAAAAAATAAAATAAATTATTGGCATAATGTGCAGGGCGCGATTACATATTTTGGATTTACCCGACAGTAACTTTCTTGAAATATCTACCCTTCTTTTTCCAAACTACTTATAATTGTTCAATTCCGGTCTAAAAGACCATCTCGGAATTCTTCTTTCTGTCTGATTAGATTAATATGTTTAGTTTGGGTGAAAAGAAAATATATTGTACACTCATGGCCAAAATTATTGTCACATGTCTATAAATATGTTGTTGTAGGAATATAATTTGATAACAAATTCGCACGGTATTTCTTAAAATGTTAGTATGTGTATAATCGGCAAAGATGTGTATGTGACAAATTTCATGTCAAAAGAGCAGTAAATAAGAACAATAAAACGAAAATAAAACTTTCGTCTCCATTTAGCAAGATTTTGTTTTACTCATTCTAATTTTCGTATTTATAATTCCTTTCCTCTGAAATTTACCACAAATATTCATTTTCCGATTATACACCTAATATCAGTATTAAAAGTTCCCTGCAACATCATTATCAAGTTATATTCTTACAAGAAGACAGTTATAGATATGCGACAATCATTTTGGGCATGAGTGTACATTAGAATGTTTATGTATGCACTCTGCCATCCTTAAGCGTCTTTATTCCCAAATGAAGAATTAGAAGAATGCCAATAGCCTGGTGAGGTAGGAATTGATTTGACTAATCTATATTGTTATGCAAAAACATCACGAAATAACAGTTTCCAGAAAAGTACTCATAGGCCATTGACGACATAAGCTAAATGTATGGCATTCCAATCCGTCACTTATGAAGTAAGAATCAGAAACGTATATTTCCAATTAATCTACTTTGTATGTAAATTACTGATTGCAATAATAATAAGCTCAATCCCATACTAAAAGTGACACTTACATTTATCCATAGACTGGTGACACATCCTCTTGTTAACAATTGGTCGACTTTCCGATTAGGCTTTGCTCTAAATCCATCTAGTAAATAGCAGTAGTGAATACCCAGAGTTGAACCAGTAATTGCATTGATAGAAATAGTGCCCAATAATCAATAAGGAACTCCCAAAAGAAATCTGAGCAAGTTATAATAAAATATAAGCTGTCTGAAATAAGACCTTGGAATCATACTTCAAAATAGCCTCTGGAATGAGTCTTTAAAACAGACACCTTCCCTCAATGTTGACAAGATTTCATGGACAATGAATTATGAGCCAATGAATTATGATACCAAGGTTTCCCCTAAGTTACCTCTGTGATAGTGTTAATATAATTTGCGTGTTCATACAATATCGTATGTACAATTTGCACATGAACCATGTTCTTTGCTTGATGGATGAAGAGATAGAACGTAAATTCCATATTACAAGAAAATTAATTGAGCACTATGGCGTGAACTCATGTCCATTGCGACGAGGAGTATCACTCATTTAAGAGAATCCATATTAGAACAGTTTTCTGCTTTAATTCCCAGTTAACAAGATGAACGGCCATAGAGCAAACCACAAATTTTCAGTGAGAAAGGCACTTGTGACAAACAAAAAGGTACCGAGGACGGAGTTCCTGGTTTTGAAGATATGTCACTCGTATAGTGATAAGTTCATATATTGTCAAGGCTTCTCCCTCCCATTCTCTGTCTTCACCCCTTCCTTCAATCACTCTGTTTCTCTCTGTCGTCTCCTCCAGTATAAAACCAGGATTCGGTATCATATATAAGCATAGATCAGTCAGTTAGTAGTGAGCAGTCAGTCGTTCTTTCAGAAAATATGTTCCGAGGGGCACTGTTGGCACTATCCTCTTTATTATTATATTAAAGATGTATTATTTTGGTCTCCTCCGGAGGGGCACTTTCAAAGCTCCGGGAGTCAGTGCCTCTAAAAATCATGTCTGGAAGAAACACTGGTAGTGAGTACCCTTATAGTGATGAGACAGAGATGTAATTATCATCATGGATTAAACACTTCCATGTAAATAAAGTTATATATTTATGTAAGATTGATTTATCATAATATGAAACGCGAACTGTCAGTCCCAAAATAATTTCACATTGTACGTAAAAAAATAGATTTCAAAAGGTGAATTACAAATCATTTTGGCATCATTTAATAAGAATGTGAACGTAAATTTCACTTATAATATATCATAGTGTTTAACATTGTAAACATTTAAACGAATTCATACGTATGCTATCAGTTGATATTAAAACGATCTAAAGTTTGAGAGTCCATAAAAAATCCTTCGCAAAAATAGTTACTAAAAATATATTTCTATAAAATATTACCAAAAATTATAATACAAACATTACCAATTGTTTCTAAAATATGTATATCGAATGTCAAATTTGTTTGAAATGATATTACATAAGATATTATATTTCAAATTAAAAGATGAATACTGCAATTACAAACTGAATTAGCTTTCGTTATCAGCAGTAAAAGTATCGAAAGGGATTAGTGTCAGTAAGTCAAATCCGGCCACCTTTACAAAGATATAGTTACTTATCATTATCACCATAGAGACTAACTGAAATTGGCCTCTTTGTCCCTACAATAGTGAACGTGGAAATCTTTGTATGCAAACTATATTCGTGAAGTTCGTATATTAAAGCTTGAAATATTTTCCACACCTGTCCATAACATTTACATCTCATTTTGTAACAAATACAAAAGCATGAATTGAGTGTGACAAACGAACAGTGACACAATCAAAACTTTTCCTTTAACCATACAAAATGCAGGTTAAACGTATAGTATTTTCCCTGGAATTTGAATAGCTGTTGTACACAGAGAAAAATCCGTTCTCCGGACAGCGGTATATTGTACAAATATACGGTATCCTCTTGCTTACTATAGACATCAGTAGGGAGCATACGTTATCCGTATGCCACATAGGCACTGCTCTTAGATGTTACATCATGCGGTTGCAGGATGTCTTGCATCTAACAGTTTTCCATATATCACATGCATATACTTATGTCGAGTTTAACGTGTCGTTCAGCAGTGAGGCTATATGACACGTGGACCTACTGATTAACGTGGTATCCGAACCACATGAGCTCCCGCCGGGAATCGAACCCGGGTCTCCCACGCCATAGACTCGTACGCTAACCGCTTAGCCTGCATATACTTATGTTACCTTCGTTGGCTGTATATTATATACGTCCATTTGTATGTGAGTTCCTGACCGCCTACATTGTTCCATACAGAAAGTACTTATAGATGGAACTCTTATACAGAAAGTATTATAAAACATGTGTTTTCAGTTATACGTCTGCTGTACGTTAAGTCCAAAGACTACAGGAATTACGCATGTAACCTATCTTTTTAAGTACGCGAGCTACATTTTTTCCTCAGTGTAATGATGTTGTATTCGTAGGGTTGCCATAATTTGTTGATCCAAAATACGGACAAGCCTTAAAATGACTACCCATCAAAGATATGGTGCCCAAACACAGCTGAAGTCACCTAAGAATCACCTTTTTAGGTTATTACACAATTGTTTACTATAAGATTGAAAACACTATTGGAAACTAACATGTTTTATATTTTTTCTCATTAACACAAATATAATAATTCGTGATATTAAATTACATATATTAAATCTAACTAAAAGAGTCCTGAAATGCAAAAGTGAGACATTTTTTTTAAAAAAAAAAAGATAACCTACTTTATTAATAGTAACTAAAATATAAGTTATAGACCCCATGATGAAAACATATTTCTTTATTTGGGGGGGGCAGCACCAAAAACTGTCAAATACGAACATTTTCCTATTTCATGCCTTCTACGGTGCGGACTCGGACACGGATCGAAAATTACAAATAGTCCATACAAAATACAGACATATGGCATCCCTATGTATTCGCTGAAAATAGCACAATTTAACTACAGTATTTGATGATACCTTTGTACGAATGTTTTACAGATACTGAACTTGGAATTTTTTGCAACCCACAATTTCTTTTAGGTTACTTTGCACTGTAATTAGTTGTGCTTGATAAAGTTCAATGAAGTCTGTTTTGAGCTGGAGTTTTCCCATGAAGTAAATAACTATATTTTTATTTCTGACGTATTATAGTGGTTTATTATATCTTTGTATCATCATTATCAATTCAAGTAAGATCTAAATATTTTATCACCTTGTAATTCAAATCTGCTATGTTTAGAATCCAGACGTTCAAAAGATGTCTCCTTCAAACAAGTATTCCAAAACACTGTTCATGTAAGACTAATGACTTTTGAGGTTCTCCACACCCTTCTTTGTTAGATATTTTGGTGAACAGGATCATTGTAATGGCCAAAAAGCATCATAGCTACTATCAGTATGTCTCATGTATTTCAATACACAGTCGGAACAATATTTTCGTCATCCTTTCCCTAATATTTTTAATAACTCAAATGGTATATTATCATTTCATGTTACCTTCTCATTCCCCAGCTCGAATATGACTTTCTCAAACTCGTACAAATTACTGTAAATTCTTTATCATTATCACATATCTTGTCTTCCTCTTCAGCATATTGACTATGTGACTTATTTCTATTCCCCTACAAATACTCAAACCTATTCTGTGTGTTACGTTCTCTTCTCGTTGGCTACAAAATCCGAATGAAATAACTACACAAAATTTCGTAGACATCAGGCAGGAAACTTCCAAAACTTTTAGAAGAAAGGAACGCGATTTTTTTGAAAGCTAAAATTAAGGAACTTCCAGATAATAGTAAAAATAAAAACATTCGGGACATGTGTAAGGGGATCAACGAATTTAAGAAAGGCTATCAACCTCGTGCTTATATATTAAAGAAATCTGACGGAACAGTTCTCACGGATACAGATAGCATCTTAAACAGATAGAAAAATTTCTTTCACGATTTACTTAAGACACAGCCAAAATTTAATATGCGTGGAGAAAGGGATATACACACCGCAGAACCGTATGTTCCAGAACCTAACCGAACAGAAGTATAAAACGTTATAAAGAAATTAAACAAACACCGATCTCCGGGTGTAGATGAAATTCCGGCTGAGTTAATTTTAGCTGGAGGGGAAAAATTGTGGAACAAGATACACATACTCATTCTCCTTAGCTGGAACAAGGAAGAATTGCCACAAGAGTGGAAAGAATCAATCATTGTTCCAATTCACAACAAAGGCGACAAAACTGACTGTAATAATTATCGAGACATTTCTCTTCTGTCAACATCCTATAAAATCCTATCAAACATTCTATTGGTAAGATTGACCCCATACGTAGATGAAATTATTGGAGATTATCAGTGCGGATTTAGACGAAATCGATCAACCATCGACAAATATTTACCATTCGATAAATAATCAAAAAAAAGTGGGAATACAATACCGCGGTACATCAATTATTTATTGATTGTAGAAAGGCATACCGAAAAGCTAATTAGATTAATTAAGGTATGTTTAAATGATTACCAAAGTAAAGTCCGGATAGGAAATTTTTTGTCCACGAGCTTTCACGTCGAAAATGGCCTGAAACAAGGAGATGCGTTGTTGGCAATATTCATCTTTGTCCTGGAATACGCTATAAGGAAAATCAAAGATAGCAACCAGGACCTAGAGTTGAACGGTATTCACCAGGTTATGGCATATGCCGAATATGTAAATTTAATAAGGGATGACAGGAGAACATAGAAAGAAATGCAAAGGTCCTATTAAACGCTTGGGTTTAGAAGTAAGTGAAGAGAAACCTAAATACATAGGAGAGCATGGGGACCGTAATACGGAAAATTATGGATACGTTAAAATATTAAATAATACTTTTGATAAAGTGGATTGTTTCAAATATTTAGTATCAATATTAACAGACGAAAATCATATTCTCGAAGAAATTAAATGTCGATTAAAAGCAGGGAATTCGTGTTATTATTTAGTTCAAAATTTCTTGTAGTCGCGAATCCTGTCGAGGAATTTGAAGCTTAAAATATATAAAACGATAATCATGCCTGTTATTCTATATGGTTGCGAAACATGATCACTTACTCTGAGGGAAGAACATAGACTGAAAGTATTTGAGAACAAGATCCTGAGAAGAATATTAGGAACGGGAACGGGGAATGGCGGAAACTTCATAACGAGGAACTACATAATTTATAGTTTACCAAACATTGTTAGGGTCATCAAGTCTAGGAGGCGTAGGTGGGCAGGTCATGTAGCTAGGATGGAAGAAAGTAGAAACGCTTTCAAAGTCTTGCCTGGAAGACCAATCGGAAAACGACCATTAGGAAGACCTAGACGCAGATGGGATGAGAATATTAAGATAGATCTCGCAGAGATTGGAATACAAAGTAGAAACTGGATGCAGTTATCTAAGGATAGAAGTCAGTGTAGAGCTTTCGTGAACACGGCATTGAACCTCCGGGTTCCATAGGCCACAGAGTTAGTTAGTTAGAGTTAATATTCTCTTCTCTCCTATCTAGTTGTAGAGCGTTCACCTCTGGTGTATGGGGTCCCGGGTTCAAACCCTGCTCCCGCCAAGTGAACTTTGTGGTGGACAAACACCGTGTGCGTGGGTTTTCTCGGGGTTCTCCCGTTTCCTCCCACTTTCTTCATTCCACCATTTCATTCATTTCTCATAATCACCGTCTCCTTTAGCCTAACCGGCATAACCGTGGGACGTAAAACTCACAGATTTTTCTTCTCTCCTATCTGTTTTAAGACATCGTTTGTTACTCTTTCTGCCCATTTTATCTTCTCTATCTTCCTCTAACACCACATTTTGAAGCTCTCTAAATATTTCTTCTCTAAGTTCCGTAATGTCCAAGTCTCTGATCCATAAAGTCCAATACGCAATATATAACACTTCTTCAATTTCTTCCTTACCTTCGTCCCTCCTGGGAAAAAGATGTGGTAGTATTTCCATTTCCTTTCCAAATCTCCATGCCTCTGACCACCTTGTGGTACATTCCCTTTCCAGGATAATTCACTTCCTAAGAACAAGAAGGTATCCTGATTTCCACCTTCTCGTCCGCCCTCCGAAAAGATCGTTAGCAACTGGTAGAGACTTATCCCGGTAATTAATCCGTCCTCACCTACGTTAGCCACCTATAAGACGTTGCCCGCTTTCTCCAGCGAGGAGGTGTAGGTTGAGATTTTCCCTTCGTTTAGGATGAGACCCAATGGCTTTTCTCAAACCTCTATAACGTTTAGAAGAGAGCACTTCTAGTCACCATTCTTCGTAGAAAGGCGAATTAGATTGGGCACATCTTGCGAAGAAATTGTCTTCTTCATACCGCCATAGAAGGAAAGATGGAAGGAAAGCGAGGAATAGAAAGAGGAAGAACACAAGTAATCGATGATTTGAAAAATAAAAGAAACTATTGAGAGTTAAAAGAGGAAGCTCAAAGTCGAGAAACATGGAAGAAACGTTTCCAGCCCCAAACTGAAAATTAAGGGGAAAAAACTCTTATTAGTTCAGGACCTGCAAAAAATAGGAATACTTAATAATTATAATGTTCTCTTGTTTTCCCCTATTTTCCATTATTTCCCCTTTTTGTATTTCTTCCTATTTTCTTACGCTTTCTAAATTTTCTGTTCGCCCACATTTGCATTTGTAGTATTATTTCTTTGGTCTCTTTATTGCGCTTCATACACTCTTATCTCTATCAGATTTACAGATTTCTTTGCTCTCTTTATTGCGCTTCATATGCTCTTTGTAACGCTCCTATCCACCTGTCTCCACATAAGAACCCGAAGCAATTAAAACAAACCAAATTTATCAACAAAAAAAAAATCCTCCGGACTCATACAAGGAAACTAACGGCAGACGGAGCATTGAGGGAAGTACAGGTCTCAGCCGAGTTCTCTTTCGCTATACATCTATGATCCAATATTCGAAATTTGCATAAATATTTATCAACAAATATAAATAAACCACAACAATTCAAATGTTCATATAAATTTTATTACAAACTGGGGTGGTGAATATGCAGTCAATCGTTAGTTGACCATATATACACACCGTTTAAACCAAGAAGGCAAAATACACTAGCAAGCATACACTAGAAATTCGGATTAGAAGAAATTTAAAATGAGAATCCGGGCTCTAACATCTCTCAAAATTTTCAAAAAAGCTATCGATTGTAATCTAATTCCAATAATTGATCAACTAAGCAAAAATGTGAAGGAGATAATGCAAATACTAATCAACTGTGTAAATACCGACCAAAAATTTTTCAAAAAAAGGCAAAAACAATTCAAAATTACAATAATCTCGTAGTTCACAAACAATATATAAATCCGAGCTTTTACTATCTATTACTTTTACTAATCGTGATTCAGATTTCAAAGAGTAACTCAAACTCTGAAAATTTCATAAATTTCAAAGCTACTTGACTGAGTTATAACAAATTACAATTAATATTTGGAAATTCAGAAAAAATTACAACAAGGTTACCTCAGCAGCCGAATAATTCAAAATAAATTCCAACTTCGATATCTCTTATCAATCAGATGAAAAATAATCCAATAATAACATTAATAAAAAAAGGTATATGGACTTTAGAAACAACCTATGAATTTATATAATTCATCGGGAGAAAGAATAATCTTCCAATCAATTTACTAATTTATCAGTCTAAAGAAATTCAATTCTCGCAATGTTGAACTATTTAAAAAAAATGTTAATACTACAAAAATTCAAAAACAATATAGAAAAACACAAGTTGTATTAAGTTTCAGCCTTAAACAGTCATATATCCTGCATTTCTAACTAATCTGAAGCAAAAATACGGCAATGAATGGTTTTCCAATTTTTAGTACGAACTTTCGACTCAACCTAATATTTGTTCTGAATTTCACTTCAATACAAAAACACTTATACCAAGAATTTCCATTCCGTGAAGTCAAAAAATCGGATTAGTTTTACATAATTAAAGAAAGTTATAATTTTAAACTTACTCGTTCAATTTCTAAATCCTGAACGATCAAATAAAGTAACTGGTGTTCAGAGCATTAATTCGCATTTTCTCGGCCAATTCAAAACTATCGCAAAAAGTACATGAAAAAATATTCTTAGATTAAGCAGATAGGAAGGTAATCAAGAATACTGGATCATAAAATAACGACTCGACACTCTTCATGGGGGGGGGGGGGAATTCCGTAGAGAAAAATATTAAAAAAAAATTGACAAAATCACAAGAGATAAGCTGAAAGACCAACCAAAATGGACTAATCTGCAACCCACTCTTCGGTAAAGCACTTCTACCCCTCTACACATGCAGTCAAAATAGGTCACTTACCATTAATATTATAGACGTAACAATTTTTCTCCTATTCGTTTACCTGTCCCGGACTTCTGAATCTGCACCCTTTGGTCTCTTTGTAGACTTGTATTTTTTACACTACTGACCGATCAATGGAATTATGGCAGTGTAACGTAGTTTTTGTCAAAGCGAGCCTACTGATCAAAAAGGACTCTCGACAAAGACAAAGAAAATTTCGAGAAAAATCCAAAGCAGCAAAAACCATTAATATTGTGCAATAAAAGGCACAGAATTAAAGCACAAACTTCAATAAAATAAGCTTGTAACACACTCATTACTATAGGTCAAATAGACCATGCTGCCCACTTGAATCACTTCCGACCATTTTAAACTTTTCTTCTTTTTTTAAAAAGAAAGAACAAAAAAGCACAAAACAAATTCGTAATCTTTCACTCGTATTTAACAGAATTAAGCAGCACTGAAATATGTGATATTGCCCTTCATAAGTCACTCACTTTCAAAACCACGCTACACTGTCGATCCACGTCAACCATAACCACTACACGAAGCACAGCCAAGAGGCAGAAACAAGCAAAAGAACAGAACTCAAGGCTAAGACATGTTGTCCCCGAGGAATATAAAAGTCAAGTCATCGCCGGGAAGCTTCCTCCCGCGAACGACAGCTTGAATTCGAACACAAGGTTGCCAGCTCTGAACACCAATTTTATTCTCTCGTTCTTTCTAACATTTTTTTTTAAAAACTACCAAATGATTAATACATTTGAAAACCCTAGTTATATTATTTTTTAATATACAAACAATGAAATCTTTTAAATTTTTGAAGTCGGCAATTATGAACCACTCAGAAAAAGATAGAAAGTACATTTCTTTACAATAACAATTCTCCTTTGACTCAAACCAAAACTGAAAAAGTGCATCTAAGATACTTATGTAACAGATCGTTACATCTTACCTCTCCCAGATTTACAATTTTCTTTGCTCTCTTTATTACGCTTCATTGCTCTTACCTCTCTCAGATCTACAGTTTTCTTTGCTCTCTTTATTGCGCTTCACTGCTCTTACCTCTCTCAGATTTACAGTTGTCTTTGCTTTCTTTATTGCGCTTCATACACTCTTACCTCTCTCAGATTTACAGTTTTCTTTGCTCTCTTTATTGCGCTTCATTGCTCTTACCTATCTCAGATTTACAGTTTTCTTTGCTTTCTTTATTGCGCTTCATACGCTCTTAACTCTCTCAGATTTACAGTTTTCTTTGCTCTCTTTATTGCGCTTCATACGCTCTTACCTCTCTTAGATTTACAGTTTTCTTTGCTCTCTTTATTGCGCTTCATACGCTCTTAACTCTCTCAGATTTACAGTTTTCTTTGCTCTCTTTATTGCGTTTCATTGCTCTTACCTATCTCAGATTTACAGTTTTCTTTGCTTTCTTTATTGCGCTTCATACGCTCTTACCTCTCTTAGATTTACAGTTTTTTTTTTGCTCTCTTTATTGCGCTTCATACGCTCTTACTTCTCTCAGATTTACAGTTACGGGGATGAATAGTCGAAGAATGAGATGATGGCTACTGGCATGACAGATAATCTGGCAACCTTCGTTTGTGAAACTTTGAATCAAAGCTACCTACAGACAGTTACTTCTATAAAGAAATTATAATCCTCCTAAAAGAGAATGTTATGAGGGTTCATATTGAAAATACAGCATACACTATATCTTCATATATTTTTATAGCCAGAATTAAGAAAAATACAAGAAGAATAATTAACCCGGCAGCATTGGCGCCAAGTCTCACAGACCCGTGCCACCTGTTTTTTTTAGCCTGTTACTAGTAGCTGACAGTTGCTTCTGATTGGGGTTCAAATTGAAAATTTTATTTTTCAATAGACACTTCTGAACATGATTTATTACCTTGTGGTGACAAAATAAAATTATCAACAAAAAATTTAAACAAAAAAAATAGGTAAATGATTTAAAATTTAAATGGAACTGTGAGACTAGGCGCCAGTGCCTCAGGGTTAATTTAAGCCACATTGATAAACGCACAAAATCGCAGCTACAATTACATGATTTTAAACAGTACAATCAATTCGACTGCAGACTACACAATTCGACCTGATAGAAATATATATATATATATATATATATATATATATATATATATACAGAGTGTCCCAGGAGGAAAAGGCAATATTTTGAAAAATGGTAGTATGGGTGATAAGTGAATATGAAGATAGGTCCTAATCTCAACGGTTTGAAAGCCACAGGTTGTGAACCATACTTTTTTAATTTTATATTGATTATTGCTCACCCTGTAGTTATTCTACAGAGTTCTTACATAGCGGATTTGAAAGGTGGTGAAATGATCTTTCCAATGATATGCAATATGTGGCAGTGGTATTTTTGGAAGAGAAGTTATTGAGGGATATTTTGGAATCAGTGTCGCCATCCAATTTCTTTAAATAACCTTAACTTTCTCAAATTTCCCTCAATAGCTTCCCTTCCGAAGACAACACTGCCAAATGCTGCATACCGTTGGAAAGGTCATTCGATCACCTTTCAAATCATCTATGTCTTACCTCTGTAAAACAGTTACAGGGTGAACAATACGCAACAAAATCAAGAATGGTTCACAACCTGTAGCTCTCAAACCGTTGAGATTAGGACCTATGTTCATATGAACGTTTTTTGCTTAGAATCACTCATACTACAATTTCCCAAAATATTGCCTCTTCCTCCTGAAACACCCTATATATATACCCGACATAACGCAAAATTCATTTCAGCATACAGTCTACCTCACCTGATATAATACATTAGACATGTCTTAATAACAGGAAAATGAGAAATTATCTTGAAGAAATAAAGTTTAAAAAAACTTTAATCAGTATATTTTTCAAACCTACAATACGGCTGAACATTTTTCGAAACTTGTTCCATCGAACTGGAAGTACATCTTCTGAGAACTGTTCTGATTTTAATTAAAATACAGATCTGAAATGTACTATGTGACATCGAAAGGTCTAAAGTACATTTAATGTTCAAATAGTTTTAAATAACGAACATCGATCGTTCTTTCTTGAAGGCGTTGTATTTCAGACTTTTCCGTAGGATATAAGAATGTGCTACATGCATACATGAAATATTAGTAATAAGACCAGAGAGATTTTAAATTTCATAAGTTAAAATTTCAACAATACAAGTCCATATGTGATATTTGAAAATGAATATGAATAATGTATTCGGAATGGGCTTTGGATGGAGTTGAGAATATTTTCTCTCTCCCGTGTGAGTTGAAAGACAAAATTCCTTCTTTCGATCTTGCATTGTTTGGCCTAATCCTCGTTTCGCCTAACCAATTATCTGACACTTTTATGACAGATAAAAGATAAGCTTTACGTCCGTCATTTTAGGCGAAATAAGGATACTCGTTTGGCCTAATCCTCGTTTTGCCTAAAATGGTGGACTATAAAAAATCGTGGAGATAAAACTGGAGGGAAATTTTTCGAAAAAAAATATTCCCTACTATGTGAAGAACTGAGAAATACAGATGCAAAACCAGTTAAATCCCTCTTTCTATATTCAGTTGCATAAACTGTTAAATCCCAAACCTACAAATAACCTAATGACAAAAGCGGAATCAAACCCGGTTAATTCCATATTTCAAACAATTTGAGGTTTCTTACTGTATAGGATTAGTTTAGTAATCTGAATATTTATTGGAACTCTTCGTAAATCATTCGAAATTTTATTTGGCAGAATTTGAAATATGTGCTTTCATTATTTTTTTTTATTTTTGGACTGAAAATTGAAAACAAAAAGAAAATGAAATCTATAGTTTTAGTCCCACGATTATGCTAAAGGAGACGGTGATGATGAGAAATGAATGAAATGGTGGAATGAAGAAAGGGGGAGGAAACGGGAAAACCCCGAGAGAGCCCACGAGCACATGTGTGTCCACCACAAAGTCCACATGGCGGGATCGAACCAGGGACCCCAAGCACCGGAGGTGAACGCTCTACTACTGAGCCACCGCGCACCCCGGACTGAAAATGGTGACACTATACGTCTTAACGTAACTATTTGTGAAACTTACTAGACAAATGCACGCAAAATCGAAAGAAAACGATACTCTAAGCAGTGATGATCATAATTTTGTTATCAGACAACACCAAAATTGTCTAGAAAACGTACAAGACACATGAAAAACTGGAAACGAAATGTAGCCAAAAGGACAAGGTGAGTGGACTATCTATGGTTAAAAGTCGTTTTTTTCGTATTTCAGGGTAACTCTTTACTTTGAACAGAACATTGTTGGATTAGGTTCTTCTCTAAACGGTCTCTTCAGCTTCAGCAGAACCTCTTTCTTAAAATGTCTCGTGTCAATTATCATTCAAAATTATAACATGTTTCTGGTACAACATGTTAAAAAAATTTGCCAGTTATTTACCATTTCTGATTCTTTTTCTGCCACTGTTTTGCTCAAACTCAACATTGCACATTTTGTTTTGCTATATTTGAAATTCATTTATAATGGGATAATTGGCAAATTAATATTCGCCCTATGTTAGTCCATAAAAGGTTACAAACTCTTCCAAAATATAGTCATTCAGTTTAGAAATGTATACGGAAAGGTATTAACTCCGCTTGTAGTTACGAAGGGTTTGACGATTGAAAGCAGCTCAAAGCTCACGTTTTACAAAGAGATTTTTGAGGAATAGGAAACCGAGAAAATGGTGATGCACCAGAGGACGACGATGATATGGATTTCCATTTAGTAGATGATGATGGAGAGGAGGTTACATAATTCAATTTTTTGCACATTTGGATCCATTGTTTTCAATTTAGAACAAAATTAATGTAGCATTTATGTATCCAATTCATTTGTGCCAATCTTGTGCAATGTATAGTTAATAACATTCCCTCCTTCCAATATTTTAGTAGGCATAATACTAATTTCCGACTCTGACTCCCTTTCTTTTTGATAGGTTTTGTATCTTAAGCCTCAACAAAAATGGCCGCTCGTCCAGATGCAAAAGCTGTTATTTCCATTTACGTACGCAAAACCCGTTAAATCCAAACTATTTTCTTCAATAACGCAATTCACAGACTAGTGTGATTATACAGCTTTCGACAGACCAACACTCACATTATTCTTAAATTTTTAATGTTCTCTAGTTTCTAATATTATTTTACAATTATGACGTGTTTAAAGAGTTTTTCTCGATTTGTCACAAATTTTAAAATGTGAATTTAATGGGTTTTGCTATTCACCTACTCATATATATTCGTATATATCCATGGTCCTAGTAAATACATAAAGGAGCTTTGGTAATCCTAACCCCTCGAAAAAAGTTAATATAATATTTATCTATATATTTTTCATTTCTTAATTCTTTATATACTAGGGAATTTTCTCTTATAAAATTTCCCTCTAGTTGAATGTTCACGATTTTTTCTTATTGTCCGCCATTTTAGGCGTAACGAGGATTAGGCCAAACGAGGATCCTTTTTTCGCCTAAAATGGCGGACACAAATCTTATCATTTATCTCTCATAAAAGTGTCAGATAATTGGTTAGGCGAAACGAGGATTAGGCCAAACGTGGCGACACGCCTTCTTTCTGACTGTATATGTGATTAAAATCTTACAATAACGTTATACCATATATCTCACAAGATGCTCTACATACCATCATCCGTTGTAAAGGACAGTAATCATCAAGCAACTAATGAAAGTTATTCTTAGTTAAATATATAGGGCCTTATGCAGAGTCGTTCTGACACGTGATTAGTATGATACTAAAGAGTTAAACTAATATATGTTTCCTACAGTAGTCAGCCCTTTAGTACGACGCTAATCATACGTCAAAATGACTCTGCATAAGGCGCCATAGGGTCTATCCTAACGGCAGTGAAAAGTGACTGGTGTCATTTGGCTAGTACCGTAGCCAAGTGGTATACATTTTCCCAATTTCATGTACAAAACCTCTAATTGAGTATAATTTCATTTTTTTTTTACTCATTTGTTAAGTACATGAAAGAAAACTTAAAATCGTGGTTGAATAATAGAATGAGTTTTATGAACTTAATTTTGTCAGGTAAAGTAAAACTATATAGTAGTTTAAATTTGTAACATTCAGTAATCGTGTTTTAAGCATTTTTTAAATTTATCCAATTTGTAAGTTCGTGAGTATAATTTCAGATATATCTATCAATAATGATGAACTATCTCGATATGAACTGAAAATGGTCATAATGTACGCACAAAAATACCAAATGAACATACATACGTTTTACATAAATTTAACACACTATTTATATAAATAAAATTACTGCTTAAAATATATGTGTTATAGAATAAGTCAAACCAAAAGAAAATCTAAGAATATTTTAAAATTAAAATAAATAATAAGTGATTAATATTACAGAAATCTCCTCATTATCTGTGGTCTTGCCTTATATCATTCTCAGTGAATCACATACACACAATATCCATATTCAGTTTTAAAAAATAGAAATATAATTAATATGAACATTCCTGTAGTGTGAAATTGCTAAGTCCATTCATAGTCATAAGAATCTGAAGAACTTTCTGTTACAATAGTTTCTTGTTCTTGACTGATGGACATTTCTGGCTCTAACAGTAACGATATAACATCCCTTAATAAACATTTGAGCTTCTTGTTCTTGACTGATGGACACTTCTGGCTCTAACAGCAGCGATATAACATCCCTTGATAAACATTTGAGCTTCTTGTTCTTGACTGATGGACACTTCTGGCTCTAACAGCAGCGATATAACATCCCTTGATAAACATTTGAGCTTCTTGTTCTTGACTGATGGACACTTCTGGCTCTAACAGCAGCGATATAACATCCCTTGATAAACATTTTAGCTTCTTGTTCTTGACTGATGGACACTTCTGGCTCTAACAGCAGCGATATAACATCCCTTGATAAACATTTTAGCTTCTTGTTCTTGACTGATGGACACTTCTGGCTCTAACAGCAGCGATACAACATCCCTTGATAAACATTTTAGCTTCTTGTTCTTGACTGATGGACACTTCTGACTCTAACAGCAGCGATATAACATCCCTTGATAAACATTTGAGCTTATTTTTGGGCAGCTTCCTAAGACTCGAAATTATTGGATCTGATGAGACTGAAAGTTAATTGAAGACATCGCTCATAGTATAAATTCGTAACGATTTTCTGGAAAATCCCTCTAAGTATTTTGTTATATCTTTGTTGCAGGCTTCCTGTACCTCTTCTGATAGCTGATCAATAGGCAGTAGAGCCTATGAAATTACCGGTTGACTATGAATGAGAATTTTGTGTAATGTTGGGAGCACATAATACCAAGGATATCTCTGGACGAATTTTCTAGCAGTTTCCTGTGTATACTCTTGAAAGTTAGTAACATTAATGCCATAACCACTTGACAATGTTTGTAGGATTACTCTGAATCTAATTCTTATTTCTTCATCCACACCAGTTATTTCTGAAGATACTGTGGAATTCTTGAAAGATCGTCGAGCTGTATTCCCATCGTTACTATTTCTGTAACTTTGCTTCGGACGATCTACAATAAGCCCTAATTTGTCCTTTAAGTCCAAAGCGATTTTTGCTTTTCTTTTATTGAAAACAAGACTGTCAGCTGTATTTCTTACTTGCCACTTCTGAATGCTCAATTTATAGAAAAGAAAAATAGAAATTCAGAATCACCGTTCACAAGATTATCTCTGAAGTGACTGAAGAGGATGTTTAGATTATTATTCTGGCTCCACATATTCCTGAAAAGAGATAAGATAAAGAAAAGTTGAAAGCCACATCTTTCCTCTTCAATTTATAATAATGTATGATTTTGATTTTATCGTTTAAACCAGGAATTTGGGAAAATGTACCACTGTGCGTCGTTCGTAAACTCTACATTTAACTCTATATTGTGGTTGAATTAAAGCATTCACTTACCGTCTGCAGTCATTTCTAACGTGGCTAAAGAACCGATTAATTTTAATCAATCTTCGTAGTTATTTTCTGTAGTGTATAATTATTAATTAAAAAAACGGTACATTATGTAGACACAAATAGTATATTTTGTCACAGATTTCACTAAAACAGCTTGTAATTACCTAGTATTATGTTCGCTTCAAACGTTCTATCTAACTGCCGACATATTTAGACTGCCGTGTTGCCCATACCAGAGCTACCCCTGTATTATAACAGCGCGCCGAGTAGCCCACCATGTGGGCACACACAGATGTTGCTGTTCAGGCCGAGCTGCCCACGGCGTGTGCACACTGATCACCAGTTTCTTATGGTAGTTCATTTAGTTGGCCTGCTAGTATAATAAAACACTAGTGACCTGAGGAAAAATTGGTTTATAAGGAAAAATATACACATATTTTTTTGTGGAGGTCACAAGAGTAATATATATTGATTAAAAACTCTCTATAAATACTGGATTGTCTATGGCGTGGGAGGATAAAAAAAATCCTTATGGCGGCAGTCTAAATGATAATGATTGATTTATTCACTTGTCATAATTGTGCATGATATTAAGTATTGTAATAAAGGTTTCACTAAACTTCAAACTTGAGTTTTCTGGCATAATTTCCAAACACCCACTTCAAGAAGAAAAACTAAACTTCCTGTTAGTAACCCAATAAACAGAAGAAGAAAACACCCATACATATGATTCACTGTTAATGTAGTATGTATCGAAATGGTGTTTGTATCTGGTAGTTCTGGTATCATTTCATTGAGAGTATCCAAGTACCATTTTCTAAATATACCAGCTTCCAATACTCTGAAGATAATACGATTTGCTCTGTCCAAGAATGGAAAATGTTTAGCCACACAAAATGTACTCATCATCAGCCCAATCCTTTCTTCCAATACAGTAACTGGAACGCCTATCTCAGATGACATCACAATCTTCTTGATGTAAGGAATATGATAGCTACTTATAAGAAATGCATGTTTTGGATTGTAGAAGAACTCATCAAGGTATGGATGATTTTTCAAGGGTATGCGAGAATTTCGATATAACTCTCGAAGGAAACGATTAGCGCTTGTCTTTAAACGTTGTCGATACACTTCTCTGGAGACAATCATGACCCCTGCTTCAGCAGCTTCTTTGAACGATCTAATACCTGCGTAATATCTGGGAACAGTGAGATAGGAAAGAAGATGTCCACGATATGCAGAAGATATAATGAGTGAAAAACATACCCATAGCAAGAAAAAGTATCTTCTGCTGATATCCCTTGGTTGAAGAACAGAGATTTCAAGCAGAACAGAGACAAAATCAAAAGCGTCTTTTGAAATATTAGATAAAGCATTGTTCACGTATTTGTAGATTAACAGAACAGTATTAATACTTATCAATGTTATGAGTATTAACTGCCAAGACTTTGTTTGAAACGGTAAATATATGTTCATCCATTTGGGTAAAGGTCCAGCTTTCGGAATAACAATTACCAGGGACGATATGCGTAGAGGAACAGCAAATTTATACTTTTGAAATCTTTTATAATTAATGATTGTTCCTATTAACAGAAATTCTGTTTTACCATCAACGAGTTCATCTAAAATAGATGAACTAACATTTTCAAGACTTTCAGCATTATCTATAATTGTCTTGTGAACGGGTGTAAAATTCATATATTTCATTAACACTTCAAACATTTTTCCCAGTTGACCTTTATAACTAAACTTACCATTTCCTAGAGGAATAAGTTTTATACTAGGTAGATAATCGTAATATGTTGATACAGTCAACGTATAACCATTCATATTGGATGTATCAAATGGCACAAGTTCCTTAATTGATAAAATAGAACTATCTTCTTGACCATCAACATTTATATGATGAAATTGGTGTAAAAATGGATTATATGTTACTGCGTTAATACAACGTTTTTCATGTATGGGTTTTGGGTTTGATGCCTTTCTTCTACATACTCTGTGCACAATGAGAATCGTATTTATTAATTTCGCTGACCAAGTTATGTCAAATACATGTCTTGATATTTCAGACACATTTTCTACATCTTCTATAAAGATAACTGCAAGAGTTATGATGGAATTTATCAAATACGAACGTCTACCATATCCTATGATTTGTTTCAAGGTTTCCACTTTCCTGAATAAAATGATTACTAAGTGTCTGTCATTACAAAGTAATTGCATATCGTCATTTGGCGAGATATTTGATTGCGATGATAGTCTCACAAGTTCAACTGGAGTGTTGATTTGGATACGTTCTAGAAAATAGGTGTTGATTTCCACATTTTCTTCAGCAACGATACTGATTAAGTGTTTAACAGAAAAATAATCTAGCCAAGACAGTAAAGTATAATATGTAACATTTGGCGTTTCACCTATTGGTGGAAATTCCTTCAGATAACAGTTAGTTTTTGAAGTATTACTTACTAGAAGGAAACTCATAAGAGAAAATAAGTTTTGTATTTTAGTCAGCATTTTCATGTGGTCTTGAAGCGGAATGTTTCCTGCAAAAGACAAAAAGATGATTTGATATCACATATTTTGAAATACGAGTAAACTAACATTAGTATTACATAAATAATTATTATAACAAGAAATATGTGATGGTTGAGCCATAATAACATTATCCATGGCTTTGGATTAGAAATTGTAACAAAAGAAATACTGACCTAAGCTCTAACACATACTGTATTTTAAAGTAGAATGTTAAAGTTTCGGATATCTAATATATCCTTCGTCAGACACTGAGCCATAGAGTGAGTCAGGTTGAGCCATAGAGTGAAGCATTACTTTTAGTATAGTAATAAATGGGAGGATGTAATTCTAATATATTGAAAAAAATCGACTTTTGAAATTTTCCAATCTTATTATCGGCACATCATTCTGTTAAGTTGAGACTGTTACACGTTTTCATGTATTAGAACATAAGAGAAGAAGAAATCTGATGAAACACAGTTATTGTGTTGAAACTGTTACGTGATTTGTGTGTTTTATATACATTATCACATAGCATTGTTCAATGTGTTGTTGTATTTAGTTAAATTATCTACGAAAACGTTGTATATCGATTTACAACCTCGATTTCTCTCTCTCGTATTCTGCTTTCCTTCGAAAGCATCTTTTGTCCATCATCGATTTTTCTTCAACTTTCTAGTAGATAAATGTTTATTGCTTTTGCCTTTGGAACAGTAGACCCGGGTTTAGTTCCAAATAGAAGTTGAAGCTGTTAAGATACTACGTTAAAAAAAGTCTCACATAGAAGCTTTGCTAGAAGTGTATGTTAAGGGCTAATTAAGTAATGGTTAATAATTGCACCATTTGCATTATTGGCATGATTAATTTAACTCTGAGTTAGATATTTGGAGACTTTTTAAGCACAATTATGTTAAGTCAGAATTCATACGGCTCTACTATAATTTATTAACATAAAAAAATACTATGATCATGGAATACACTTCTATTCTTTCCATATCGTCCTTTTTTACAAAAAAAATAAAAAGAAAACTTACATCGAGTCTACAATTACAGCTACAACATCTCGTCCTCCTTGTAGCACAATGAACTGAAAAAGTAAATAAATAGCAATATTTCGTCTGTGTTCTGTAAAAAAAAAAAAAAAAAAACTACTGTTCACTTATATATATAATCATAACACCATGTTCAGACAGTGTAGTAGCTTCAGTGTGAATAAGCAAATGTGCAGTACTGCTTTTCCAACATACACGCATGTAATCTCTTGTATCAAAATGCTGACAAGTATTGACAGAAAAGAAATAATGTAACTCTTAAAGACGATAAGATCAAAGTGCATGTTGTCATAAACGTTACTACAGCATTGAAAGCGGAAACAAAAGAATGAAAGGTTTTAAATGTAAAACGTATTTACTCAGATGCGCCTTTCAATGACAAAGTTTGTTTTGTATACATTTGTAGCAGAATTGTATTCAACTTTTATCTACCGAATCCTTGGTAACTGTATTTATAGATTAATCATTTGTTAAACCTTTTTAATATCTATTTCTGTGAAGTGGATAGAATTTAGGTTTCGAATTGTATGCTCCGTTTCATTGAAGTTACAAGGAGGGGTCATAAGTCTTTGCAATATTCTGGTACACAATATTTCTGTATTGTTAATATAGTACAATGAAAACACCTTAACATTCAAAGAATAGCCCCTCCTGTTGGACAGTCTGCTGCCTCCTTCCTGTTGATTCCTCGACTCCTGTCGATACCACATCTTATCCTTAGAGGCAAAGATGTCAGTCATTGATGTTTCCACCTCCAATTATTTGGCGAAGCATCGTGATTTCAGAACGTACGCCATGAACCTAAACAGGTAGCAATTTGAAGCGGCAAGGTCAGGACTATGCACTGAGTGTAGCATCTGTTTGATGCCATCAAATTCCTACATTTATTATCAAAGTTTTCGATCTAAGAGTGATGTTACATTACCTGTTTGCAGCAGGGCACGATTTTGGTTCAACAATGTGGGATATTTTTGGCATAACCCAGCTCACCTCAATTCCAACTATTCGAAATAAAGGTCGACATTGAAGGTATGGCCATTAGGAACGAGCTCGAGGTAAATTGCAACCTCAGAGCAAGTCTAGAAACGCACCAGTTTCACGATCGTTTCTGGAAGTTGTCCCTTGCTCAACCACTGTTCTAGCACAGTGGATTTATTTATTTATTTATTTATTCTCAACACAACAGACTATAGCCCAATTACAGTGTTGAAAATTACATCATTGAATGTTCATAACTCTTGGTAACGGCATTTCTAAATTTCTTAGGTGACACATCACATATATAGAGCATCTAATTCATTGTTGTTGGAACACATCCTATTATACAAAGCTGCTGTTCTCCTGATTGGTGATTTCATCATTATATTTCTTCTTGAGTTTTTACAGTACTAGAGACCAGTGTTTTCACGTGTTTTTAATGAACGAACATGAAAATTCAATGAAGAAACTAAGGACAGTCCAAAATATTTTGAGTTACTTTCTGAATGAATAATAAATCAATCATATGACGTCTTTGTTCTAGTGTTGGAAGATGAAAGTTCTCAAGAATGGTTTTGTATCTGTCGTAAGTAGGATGAGTTTCTTTGTAAGTTAGAAAATTCAGAAATTTTACCTGTATTCTTTCTAATTGCTTACGGTTTTTTAAGTGAGTCGGTTTCCAAATAGTAGAAGCATACTCTAACTTTGAGCGAACATGTGCATTGTACAACTTCTGTAATGTTGAACAGTTCTTCAATTCTTTTCCCGTTCTAATTATGAATACTAATAGCTTGAATGCTTCACTTGTTATATTTACAATGTGACTATCAAACATTAACTTAGCATCAAATATAACACCAGGATTCTTAATTCAATCGTGCCTATTTACTACATACTTATTAATTGCATAATCAAAGTGACGAGGTGATTTGCTTCTAGTGAATGATAACATTTTGCATTTGTTTGCATTGGCCACAAGTTGATTGGAAGAGCACCAGTTACCAATATGATCTAGACATTGCTGAAGCTTTATGTTATCCTCCACAGAATTGATTTTAACATATATTTTTCGATCATCCGTATATAATAACTTTTCATGATCAGGAATGCGGTCAGGTAAGTCATTAATACACAAGATAAATAACAATGGTCCTAAGTTTGAACCCTGAGGGACTCCTGAAGATGCAATATATTCTTTAGATTTTTATGCATTAGAAAGAACATATTGTCTACGATTAGATAGGTATGACGAGAATTTAATTAAGGACGGGGAAAAGTTAAAAAGCTTTAATTTTTCTAGTAATATGCTATGATTAACTTTATCAAAAGCTTTTTCAAAGTCAATATAAATCACATCTACTTGGGTACCTACATATAATGAATTCGCCATAAAATCTGTAATAATTGCAAGAATCGTTATTATGGATCTTTGTGGAATAAAGCCTGTTGTTTAACTGAAATAACCGACTTGACATGCATAATCGTACCCTAGATCTAGTTTTATCAACACTAGAATCTGTTGAAATTATCAGGGAATTACTCTCATTAGTGCCAGAAGATCAACATCATCCCGCTATAGTAATAATTGTTCGTCATGAAAGTCTTTCAAAATACGTCATAATTCTAAAATTTTTGGGTACAATTTTAGAAAGGCGAATTTAATGAACCGATACAAGATATACTCAAATACTTTGGCAAAAGCAGGTAATATTGCTATGAATCGAAAGTTGGTAATATCTTGACTATTGTTGGACTTCGGAATTGGACAGATTAAAGCTGTTTTCCATTTGTCTGGGAAAGTGTTTGTTCTTAGTGATAAATTGAATGCAATTAATAGGGGATATTTAAATATATCAGCGTAACCCTTCACAATGTAGGAGGGAAGTCCTGTCAGAACCAACTACCATTTTGGACTTAAGGTTCTTAATAATCACTTCTATTTCCATTAAATCTATCTGGGAAATATTTAGTGATCCTATGCTACAATAGCTGCTATCTCCCAAACTTATGTTGCGATCAATTATCGTTTCTGAAGAGGGAACATACACTGACCTAAAATACTTCCCGAAAGAAAATGAAATGAAATATTTGAGTTTTACGTCCCACGGTTATGCCGGTTAGGCTAAAGGAGACGGTGATGATAAGTAATGAATGAAAAGGTGGAAAGAAGAAAGTGGGAGGAAACGGGAGAACCCCGAGAAAACCCAAGCACACGGTGTTTGTCCAGCACAAAGTTCACTTGGCGAGGGCTGGGATCGAACCCGGGAACCCAAACACCAGATGTGAACGCTCTACCACTGAGCCACCGTGGCTCCTACTTCGCGAAAGAATTGGCTGTTTCCTCGTTACTACAGATTATGACCCTGAAACTCTAATGATTTCGACGGTAGATGTCTTTTCCTATTTTTAATAAAATTCCACAATTTACTTGAATTCTTAGTAATAATTTTTCAGAATTATGGAAAATGTTTCATAGGCTAATTTGATGTCATTTTTAACTTCTCTTCTAACAAGAACAAATTCCATGTAATAGAAGGTACTATTGCTAGTTTTTAGTTGAAAATTCCTACGATAACTTGCCTTAGCCTTCAATTTAATAATCATTTCCTTAGTGAATCAGTACGGATATTTCGAAGCAGAGTTTTCTCTGCGAGGGCGCAAGTATCGAATACTTCATAGAGCCTACTCACTAGGTCATTAACATTATTATATTTCCTTAGGCATTCCCAATCGACACACATTAAACTAGTATATAATTTCATAAAATTCGCCTTTCTAAAATTGTACCCCAAAATTTTAGAATCATGACCTACTTTTGAATGACTTTCATGACGCACAATTATTACTATAGCGGGATGATATTGATCTTCTGGCACTAATGAGAGTAATTCCCTGATAATTTCAACAGATTCTAGTGTTGATAAAACTAGATCTAGAGTAGGGTTATTATTGTTTTGTGTATGATTAAAAGATTTCATATCATGAAAAAACATGAAATTATGTAACTTTTGACATTTTACAATACTATCTGATATTTATTTGTTTGAACTTCACAACTGATGTGTTAGAAATTAAATATTATCCTTTAATGAAACATTATTGTTGCAAATTTGGATTTTGAACATTTCAATAATTACATAAGAACTTTTGAACTTTTAGTTTCGGTTATTGTCAGTTAGAAAGATTTAAATACAGATCAGCTAAATTGGACAAGTAGAAATAATTAATAACTGTACGAGCTCCCACTTCAAATTAAACCCGGGTCTCCACGCCAAAGGCACATACAGCAACTATATATCTAAAAGGGAGTTGAGTTGATTTTGACTTTAACGTCCCGTTCAGCAGCGAGGCTATATGAAACGTGGACCTACTGATTAACGTGGAATCCGAACCACATAAGCTCCCGTTACTCATTTTCTAAATGGTTGAATCTACATGTGAGTTGCCTCGTTGCTAAGCGGTTAGCACGCGCCTTTAGGGTGAGAGACCTGGGTTCTATTCCTCGTGAAAGCTCATGTGGTATCTGTAGATCCAAAGTTTCATATAGCCACGGTGTTGAATAGGACGCTAAAACTCAACATCTATCAATTGATCCTTTTAAGATCTGGCTTTTTTAAAGATAAATTATAGTTTCAGTCAAGCAGCTACAGTATCATCCTTATTTATCCTAGGACCAATGGCTTGTACCTCGTTCTCTTCAGAATGGGACATCCTTTCAAATGGTACCATTCACACTTCCTTATCATGTTCCTGAGGTGGGAAATTTGTAGTTAAATCGGGGTTTTTCTCTGAATTCTTTTTTTTAATTTTGAGCCCCTCTGGACCCTCATTGTGGTAACGCAGAGACCTGAAAATCAACTGGATAATACTAAAATGTGTACTAAATGTATGTACATAATTTCAAGTTTCTATCTTGAATAGTAAGGGCTGGAAAAATATTTACCAATGATCACCACAATGCCCCAGATTACGAGCACAAAAACCCTGATCACAGGTAAAAAGTTTCTTGAGACATCTCTATTTCTCTTAGGGTCATATTTTGTACCTCATCAT
Organism: Thermobia domestica; assembly: GCF_964235325.1. Lineage (NCBI taxonomy): Eukaryota > Metazoa > Arthropoda > Insecta > Zygentoma > Lepismatidae > Thermobia > Thermobia domestica. The sequence continues at coordinate 208,396,117 of NC_137466.1, read as the reverse complement.
CTTCAGGTTAGAACAACCTTTCAAACGGTTCCATTCATCATATATCTAAGGCGGGAAAATCGCGAAAAAATATTTTTTGTAAAAAATCCCTATTTTTACATTTTTGTCCCTTTGGATCCCCTGTGTAAATACATAGGTCTGCAAAAAAATCTGATAAATGCTACTTCATAGATTGAATGTTTGTGCAAAATTTCAATCTTCTAGGTGCAAAAGTAAGCCCGGCAAAAATAATAAAAATAGGCCTAACAAAAAATACTTTAAAGATATAACGTCATCACCCCATGTCTCGTCGCAGAAAGTTGTGAAACCATAAGTAACATGTCCTATACTGCCTCTAGACTTGTAAACAAAAAAAAAGCCGATGTAAAAAGCTTTATTGGTTCCTTTTTGATCGAATAATAAAGACAATACTATTATACCTATAAATAGGTACTAGATCTTAAAAGGGTTGAATCTATAAATACTCAATATTTTTTCTCAAAACTTGCTGATATTATATTGCTTCGTATAAAAATGGATTCACTTTATACTTTCTTACTAAGTTGACTTATTTATTGCTGGTTTATCTTCATTAGTGTCAATTCACACAGAGTAAACAGTTCCTTTGAAACAAAAAAACACCTCCAGAGCCAATAAAGTATGTCACGTTGGTCTTTGAAGAAGGGGCAAACAGCTATCACAGTCTTTTAACTTACAGATGAAATTCAATAGCATAATGCAAAAAATGGAGCATAGTAAAATAGTTTTTTTTAATCAATAACCCATTAATACCATTTTCTCATAACATTCGAAATAGGTCAAGGTTTTCAACATATGGTTTCCTAGAAACAAATGTACTCTTACTTACTTTCAACGAGATTGTAGAGACTAGTGTGTTTCCAGTAAACAAACGTTTTGTAATTCATAGCAATACATGGGTTACTTCTGTAATTTTCATGCATTGCCATTGAGGCTTATGGTTATAATATTTTAGTGATATTTTGTTATGTTAAATGTTAATGATTCTTCTCATCATTAATCTTGTTAGAGGGATGATCAGAAAGTATAGTTACATAAAGTGCAGTAAAATGTATATATATTATTTCATACAACCAATAGATAGTACATACTGTAGATTAGGCTATTTCTCAACATAGTCTCCATATCGGTTGAGGCATCGTTGGATGAGTTTGAAGATTCCATTCTGGTGAAAATCCTGTCTTTGCATGTTCAAGCACGTTGTCACGAAGTGTTTCATCTCCTCAACTGGAACGAAGCAACGGCCTCTTAGATGCTCCAGGGCTGTAAGGAGGATTGTAGATGATGTAACAGCGAAACAACAACAGCGTTGTAATCTTCTGAGTTGTATGCAGGTGCACGTTGTCATGAAAGAAAATGACGCTCTCGATGTGATGTCCTGGCAGTTTCCTCCTGATTGCAGAGCGCAATCATGTCAAGATTTCGCACTATTGTTCCTCGGTCACTGTGTGCCATCTTTCCAAACATTCCACGAGTATGATACCGGCACTGTCCTAAAACACTGTGGCCATTATCTCCCCACCAGATAGCGTCACTCTCAACTTCTCCATCTTTGGAGAGGGGGGTGTTTCCAGTCCTTTGATGACTGTCTATTGCTGAAGATTTAATAGTGGATCCATGTTTCGTCACCCGTGACAATGCGCTAAAGAAAACCGTTCCCATCCGTGAAGAACCTTTCCAAAAGTTGCAGATTTCACCCCATTCGCTTCTTCTTGTGTTCGTTCGACACATTGGTGGCACGAGAAAATTTCTGCAGTAC